>NC_133149.1:18284496-18643311 GCF_048418815.1 Hemitrygon akajei
CATGGTCTGAGAACTACCTGTGACATGGTCTGAGAGTGCCTGTGACAGGGTATGAGAGTGGCTGTGACAGGGACTGAGAGTGCCTGTGACAGGGTCTGAGAGTGCCTGTGACAGGGTATGAGAACTACCTGTGACAGGGTTTGAGAACTAACCGTGACAGGGTCTGTGGAAAAATAGTGACAGGGTCTGAGAACTACCTGTGACAGGGTCTGAGAGTGCCTGTGACAGGGTCAGAGAGTGCCTGTGACAGGGTCTGAGAACTACCTGTGACATGGTCTGAGAACTACCTGTGACATGGTCTGAGAGTGCCTGTGACAGGGTATGAGAGTGGCTGTGACAGGGACTGAGAGTGCCTGTGACAGGGTCTGAGAGTGCCTGTGACAGGGTATGAGAACTACCTGTGACAGGGTTTGAGAACTAACCGTGACAGGGTCTGTGGAAAAATAGTGACAGGGTCTGAGAACTACCTGTGACAGGGTCTGTGGAAAACTTGTGATGGGGTCTGTGGAAAAATAGTGACAGTTTCTGAGAACTACCTGTGACAGGGTATTAGAGTGTCTGTGACAGGGTCTGAGAAATACCTGTGACAGAGTCTGAGAGTGCCTGTGACAGGGTCTGCGGAAAACCTGTGACAGGGTCTGTGGAAAACCTGTAACAGGGTCTGAAAGTGCCTGTGATAGGGTCTGAGAACTACCTGTGACAGGGTCTGAGAGTGCCTGTGACAGGGTCTGACAACTACCTGTGACAAGATCTGTATAAAACCTGTGACAGGGTCTGTGGAAAACCTGTGACAGGGTCTGAGAGTGCCTTTGACAGGGTCTGACAACTACCGGTGACAGTGTCTGTGGAAAACTTGTGATAGGGTCTGTGGAAAAATAGTGACAGTTTCTGAGAACTACCTGTGACAGGGTATGAGAGTGTCTGTGACAGGGTCTGAGAATTACCTGTGACAGGGTCTGAGAACTACCTGTGACAGGGTCTGAGAGTGTCTGTGACAGGGTCTGAGAACTACCTGTGACAGGGTCTGTGGAAAACCTGTGACAGGGTCTGACAACTACCTGTGACAGGGTCTGTAGTAAACCTGTGACAGGGTCTGTGGAAAACCTGTGACAGGGTCTGAGACTGCCTGTGACAGGGTCTGAAAGTGCCTGTGACAGGGTCTGTATAAAACCTGTGACAGGGTCTGAGAACTACCTGTGACAGGGTCTGTGGAAAACCTGTGACAGGGTCTGAGAGTGTCTGTGACAGGGTCTGTATAAAACCTGTGACAGGGTCTGAGAACTACCTGTGACAGCGTCTGTATAAAACCTGTGACAGGGTCTGAGAGTGTCTGTGACAGGGTCTGTATAAAACCTGTGACAGGGTCTGAGAACTACCTGTGACAGGGTCTGTGGAAAACCTGTGACAGGGTCTGAGAACTACCTGTGACAGAGTCTGAGAACTACCTGTGACAGGGTCTGAGAACTACCTGTGACAGTGTCTGTGGAAAACCTGCGACAGGGTCTGAGAAATACCTGTGACAGTGTCTGAGAGTGTCTGTGACAGGGTCTGTGGAAAAACAGTGACAGGGTCTGTAGAAAACCTGTGATAGGATCTGAGAACTACCTGTGACAGGGTCTGAGAGTGCCTGTGACAGGGTCAGAGAGTGCCTGTGACAGGATCTGAGAACTACCTGTGACAGTGTCTGAGAGTGCCTGTGACAGGGTCAGAGAGTACCTGTGACAGGGTCTGAGAACTACCTGTGACAGGGTCTGAGAACTACCTGTGACAGTGTCTGTGGAAAACCTGCGACAGGGTCTGAGAAATACCTGTGACAGAGCCTGAGAACTACCTGTCACAGGGTCTGAGACCTACCTGTGACAGTGTCTGTGGAAAACCTGCGACAGGGTCTGAGAAATACCTGTGACAGAGCCTGAGAACTACCTGTCACAGGGTCTGAGACCTACCTGTGACAGTGTCTGTGGAAAACCTGTGACAGAGCCTGAGAACTACCTGTCACAGGGTCTGAGAACTACCTGTCACAGGGTCTGAGAACTACCTGTGACGGGGTCTGTGGAAAACCTGTGACAGGGTCTGAGAAATACCTGTGACAGGGTCTGAGAGTGCCTGTGACAGGGTCAGAGAGTGATGTGACAGGGTCTGTGGAAAACCTGTGACAGGGTCTGAGAGTGCCTGTGACAGGGTCTGAGAACTACCTGTGACAGGGTCTGAGAACTACCTGTGACAGTGTCTGTGGAAAACCTGCGACAGGGTCTGAGAAATACCTGTGACAGAGCCTGAGAACTACCTGTCACAGGGTCTGAGACCTACCTGTGACAGTGTCTGTGGAAAACCTGTGACAGAGCCTGAGAACTACCTGTCACAGGGTCTGAGAACTACCTGTCACAGGGTCTGAGAACTACCTGTGACGGGGTCTGTGGAAAACCTGTGACAGGGTCTGAGAACTACCTGTGACAGTGTCTGTGGAAAACCTGCGACAGGGTCTGAGAAATACCAGTGACAGAGCCTGAGAACTACCTGTCACAGGGTCTGAGACCTACCTGTGACAGGGTCTGTGGAAAACCTGTGACAGGGTCTGAGAAATACCTGTGACAGGGTCTGAGAGTGTCTGTGACAGGGTCTGTGGAAAAACAGTGACAGGGTCTGTAGAAAACCTGTGATAGGATCTGAGAACTACCTGTGACTGGGTCTGAGAGTGCCTGTGACAGGGTCAGAGAGTGCCTGTGACAGTGTCTGTGGAAAACCTGTGACAGGGTATGAGAGTGGCTGTGACAGGGACTGAGAGTGCCTGTGACAGGGTCTGTGGAAAACCTGTGACAGGGTATGAGAGTGGCTGTGACAGAGACTGGGAGAGCCTGTGACAGGGTCTGAGAATTACCTGTGACAGGGTCTGAGAGTGCCTGTGACAGGGTCTGAGAGTGCCTGTGACAGTGTCTGAGAACTACCTGTGACAGGGTCTGAGAGTGCCTGTGACAGGGTATGAGAGTGCCTGTGACAGGGACTGAGAGTGCCTGTGACAGGGTCTGAGAACTACCTGTGACAGGGTCTGAGAACTACCTGTGACAGGGTCTGAGAGTGCCTGTGACAGGGTCTGAGAACTACCTGTGACAGGGTCTGTGGAAAACCTGTGACGGGGTCTGTGGAAAAATAGTGACAGTTTCTGAGAACTACCTGTGACAGGGTATTAGAGTGTCTGTGACAGGGTCTGAGAACTACCTGTGACAGGGTTTGAGAACTACCTGTGACAGGGTCTGGGAACTACCTGTGACAGGGTCTGACAACTACCTGTGACAGGGTCTGTAGAAAACCTGTGATAGGATCTGAGAACTACCTGTGACAGGATCTGAGAACTACCTGTGACAGGGTCTGAGAGTGCCTGTGACAGGGTCGGACAACTACCTGTGACAGGGTCTGTGGAAAACCTGTGACAGGGTCTGAGAAATACCTGTGACAGTGTCTGAGAACTACCTGTGACAGGGTCTGAGAGTGCCTGTGACAGGGTCTGAGAATTACCTGTGACAGGGTCTGAGAACTACCTGTGACAGGGTCTGAGAGTGTCTGTGACAGGGTCTGAGAACTACCTGTGACAGGGTATGAGAGTGTCTGTGACAGGGTCTGAGAGTGCCTGTGACAGGGTCTGAGAATTACCTGTGACAGGGTCTGTGGAAAACCTGTGACAGGGTCAGAGAGTACCTGTGACAGGGTCTGAGAACTACCTGTGACAGGGTATGAGAGTGTCTGTGACAGGGTCTGAGAACTACCTGTGACAGGGTTTGAGAACTACCTGTGACAGGGTCTGTAGAAAACCTGTGACAGGTCTGAGAGTGCCTGTGACAGGGTCTGAGAGTGTCTGTGACAGGGTCTGAGAACTACCTGTGACAGGGTCTGTGGAAAACTTGTGATGGGGTCTGTGGAAAAATAGTGACAGTTTCTGAGAACTACCTGTGACAGGGTCTGAGAACTACCTGTGACAGGGTTTGAGAGTGCCTGTGACAAGGTCTGACAACTACCTGTGACAGGGTCTGTGGAAAAACAGTTACAGTGTCTGAGAACTACCTGTGACAGGGTCTGAGAGTGCCTGTGACAGGGTCTGAGAAATACCTGTGACAGAGTCTGAGAGTGCCTGTGACAGGGTCTGCGGAAAACCTGTGACAGGGTCTGTGGAAAACCTGTAACAGGGTCTGAGAGTGCCTGTGATAGGGTCTGAGAACTACCTGTGACAGGGTCTGAGAGTGCCTGTGAAAGGGTCTGAGAACTACCTGTGACAGGGTCTGTGGAAAACCTGTGACAGAGTCTGAGAACAAACTGTGACAGGGTCTGTGGAAAACCTGTGACGGGGTCTGTGGAAAAATAGTGACAGTTTCTGAGAACTACCTGTGACAGGGTCTGAGAACTACCTGTGACAGGGTTTGAGAGTGCCTGTGACAGGATCTGAGAACTACCTGTGACAGGGTTTGAGAGTGCCTGTGACAGGATCTGAGAACTACCTGTGACAGGGTCTTAGAGTGCCTGTGACAGGGTCTGTGGAAAACCTGAGACAGGGTCTGAGAGTGCCTGTGACAGGGTCTGAGAAATACCTGTGACAGAGTCTGAGAGTGCCTGTGACAGGGTCTGCGGAAAACCTGTGATAGGGTCTGAGAACTACCTGTGACAGGGTCTGAGAGTGCCTGTGACAGGGTCTGAGAACTACCTGTGACAGGGTCTGTGGAAAACCTGTGACAGAGTCTGAGAACTACCTGTGACAGGGTCTGTGGAAAACCTGTGACGGGGTCTGTGGAAAAATAGTGACAGTTTCTGAGAACAACCTGTGACAGGGTCTGAGAACTACCTGTGACAGGGTTTGAGAGTGCCTGTGACAGGATCTGAGAACTACCTGTGACAGGGTCTGTGGAAAACCTGTGACAGAGTCTGAGAACTACCTGTGACAGGGTATGAGAGTGCCTGTGACAGGGTCTGACAACTACCTGTGACAGGGTCTGTGGAAAACCTGTGACAGAGTCTGAGAACTACCTGTGACAGGGTCTGTGGAAAACCTGTGACAGAGTCTGAGAACTACCTGTGACAGGGTCTGTGGAAAACCTGTGACGGGGTCTGTGGAAAAATAGTGACAGTTTCTGAGAACTACCTGTGACAGGGTATTAGAGTGTCTGTGACAGGGTCTGAGAACTACCTGTGACAGAGTCTGAGAGTGCCTGTGACAGGGTCTGAGAACTACCTGTGACAGGGTCTGAGAGTGCCTGTGACAGGGTATGAGAGTGGCTGTGACAGGGACTGAGAGTGCCTGTGACAGGGTCTGAGAGTGCCTGTGACAGGGTCTGAGAACTACCTGTGACATGGTCTGAGAGTGCCTGTGACAGGGTATGAGAGTGGCTGTGACAGGGACTGAGAGTGCCTGTGACAGGGTCTGAGTGTGCCTGTGACAGAGTCTGAGAACTACCTGTGACAGGGTTTGAGAACTAACCGTGACAGGGTCTGTGGAAAAATAGTGACAGGGTCTGAGAACTACCTGTGACAGGGTCTGTGGAAAACTTGTGATGGGGTCTGCGGAAAAATAGTGACAGTTTCTGAGAACTACCTGTGACAGGGTCTGAGAACTACCTGTGACAGGGTTTGAGAGTGCCTGTGACAGGGTCTGCGGAAAACCTGTGACAGGGTCTGTGGAAAACCTGTAACAGGGTCTGAGAGTGCCTGTGATAGGGTCTGAGAACTACCTGTGACAGGGTCTGAGAGTGCCTTTGACAGGGTCTGACAACTACCGGTGACAGGGTATGTGGAAAACTTGTGATATGGTCTGTGGAAAAATAGTGACAGTTTCTGAGAACTACCTGTGACAGGGTATGAGTGTGTCTGTGACAGGGTCTGAGAACTACCTGTGACAGGGTTTGAGAGTGCCTGTGACAGGGTCTGAGAACTACCTGTGACAGGGTCTGTAGAAAACCTGTGATAGGATCTGAGAACTACCTGTGACAGGATATGAGAGTGGCTGTGACAGGGTCTGACAACTACCTGTGACAGGGTCTGTGGAAAACCTGTGACAGGTCTGAGAGTGCCTGTGACAGGGTCTGAGAATTACCTGTGACAGGGTTTGAGAACTACCTGTGACAGGGTCTGTAGAAAACCTGTGACAGGTCTGAGAGTGCCTGTGACAGCGTCTGAGAGTGTCTGTGACAGGGTCTGAGAACTACCTGTGACAGGGTCTGAGAACTACCTGTGACAGGGTATGAGAACTACCCGTGACAGGGTCTGTGGAAAAATAGTGACAGTGTCTGAGAGTGTCTGTGACAGGGTCTGAAAGTGCCTGTGACAGGGTCTGAGAACTACCTGTGACAGGGTCTGAGAGTGTCTGTGACAGGGTCTGAGAACTACCTGTGACAGGGTCTGTATAAAACCTGTGACAGGGTCTGAGAACTACCTGTGACAGGGTCTGTGGAAAACCTGTGACAGGGTCTGAGACTGCCTGTGACAGGGTCTGAAAGTGCCTGTGACAGGGTCAGAGAACTACCTGTGACAGCGTCTGTATAAAACCTGTGACAGGGTCTGTGGAAAACCTGTGACAGGGTCTGAGAACTACCTGTGACAGGGTCTGTGGAAAACCTGTGACTGGGTCTGAGAACTACCTGTGACAGAGTCTGAGAACTACCTGCGACAGGGTCTGAGAGTGTCTGTGACAGGGTCTGTGTAAAAACAGTGACAGGGTCTGTAGAAAACCTGTGATAGGATCTGAGAACTACCTGTGACAGGGTCTGAGAGTGTCTGTGACAGGGTCTGTGTAAAAACAGTGACAAGGTCTGTAGAAAACCTGTGATAGGATCTGAGAACTACCTGTGACAGTGTCTGAGAGTGTCTGTGACAGGGTCTGTGGAAAAACAGTGACAGGGTCTGTAGAAAACCTGTGACAGGGTCTGAGAACTACCTGTGACAGTGTCTGAGAGTGCCTGTGACAGGGTCAGAGAGTACCTGTGACAGGGTCTGAGAACTACCTGTGACAGGGTCTGAGAACTACCTGTGACAGTGTCTGTGGAAAACCTGCGACAGGGTCTGAGAAATACCTGTGACAGAGCCTGAGAACTACCTGTCACAGGGTCTGAGAACTACCTGTGACAGGGTCAGTGGAAAACCTGTGACAGGGTCTGAGAAATACCTGTGACAGGGTCTGAGAGTGCCTGTGACAGGGTCAGAGAGTGATGTGACAGGGTCTGAGAACTACCTGTGACAGGGTCTGAGAGTGCCTGTGACAGGGTCTGAGAACTACCTGTGACAGGGTCTGAGAACTACCTGTGACAGTGTCTGTGGAAAACCTGCGACAGGGTCTGAGAAATACCTGTGACAGAGCCTGAGAACTACCTGTCACAGGGTCTGAGACCTACCTGTGACAGGGTCTGTGGAAAACCTGTGACAGGGTCTGAGAAATACCTGTGACAGGGTCTGAGAGTGCCTGTGACAGGGTCTGAGAACTACCTGTGACAGGGTCTGAGAACTACCTGTGACAGTGTCTGTGGAAAACCTGCGACAGGGTCTGAGAAATACCTGTGACAGAGCCTGAGAACTACCTGTCACAGGGTCTCAGACCTACCTGTGACAGGGTCTGTGGAAAACCTGTGACAGGGTCTGAGAACTACCTGTGACAGGGTCTGAGAGTGTCTGTGACAGGGTCTGAGAACTACCTGTGACAGGGTATGAGAGTGTCTGTGACAGGGTCTGAGAGTGCCTGTGACAGGGTCTGAGAATTACCTATGACAGGGTCTGTGGAAAACCTGTGACAGGGTCAGAGAGTACCTGTGACAGGGTCTGAGAACTACCTGTGACAGGGTATGAGAGTGTCTGTGACAGGGTCTGAGAACTACCTGTGACAGGGTTTGAGAACTACCTGTGACAGGGTCTGTAGAAAACCTGTGACAGGTCTGAGAGTGCCTGTGACAGGGTCTGAGAACTACCTGTGACAGGGACTGTGGAAAACTTGTGATGGGGTCTGTGGAAAAATAGTGACAGTTTCTGAGAACTACCTGTGACAGGGTCTGAGAACTACCTGTGACAGGGTTTGAGAGTGCCTGTGACAAGGTCTGACAACTACCTGTGACAGGGTCTGTGGAAAAACAGTTACAGGGTCTGAGAACTACCTGTGACAGGGTCTGAGAGTGCCTGTGACAGGGTCTGAGAACTACCTGTGACAGGGTCTGTGGAAAACCTGTGACAGGGTCTGAGAAATACCTGTGACAGGGTCTGAGAACTACCTGTGACAGAGTCTGTAGAAAGCCTGTGACAGGGTCTGAGAGTGCCTGTGACAGGGTCTGAGAAATACCTGTGACAGAGTCTGAGAGTGCCTGTGACAGGGTCTGCGGAAAACCTGTGACAGGGTCTGTGGAAAACCTGTAACAGGGTCTGAGAGTGCCTGTGATAGGGTCTGAGAACTACCTGTGACAGGGTCTGAGAGTGCCTGTGACAGGGTCTGAGAACTACCTGTGACAGGGTCTGTGGAAAACCTGTGACAGAGTCTGAGAACAACCTGTGACAGGGTCTGTGGAAAACCTGTGACGGGGTCTGTGGAAAAATAGTGACAGTTTCTGAGAACTACCTGTGACAGGGTCTGAGAACTACCTGTGACAGGGTTTGAGAGTGCCTGTGACAGGATCTGAGAACTACCTGTGACAGGGTCTGAGAGTGCCTGTGACAGGGTCTGTGGAAAACCTGAGACAGGGTCTGAGAGTGCCTGTGACAGGGTCTGAGAAATACCTGTGACAGGGTCTGAGAACTACCTGTGACAGTGTCTGTGGAAAACCTGCGACAGGGTCTGAGAAATACCTGTGACAGAGCCTGAGAACTACCTGTCACAGGGTCTGAGAACTACCTGTGACAGGGTCTGTGGAAAACCTGTGACACGGTCTGAGAAATACCTGTGACAGGGTCTGAGAGTGCCTGTGACAGGGTCAGAGAGTGATGTGACAGGGTCTGAGAACTACCTGTGACAGGGTCTGAGAGTGCCTGTGACAGGGTCTGAGAACTACCTGTGACAGGGTCTGAGAACTACCTGTGACAGTGTCTGTGGAAAACCTGCGACAGGGTCTGAGAAATACCTGTGACAGAGCCTGAGAACTACCTGTCACAGGGTCTCAGACCTACCTGTGACAGGGTCTGTGGAAAACCTGTGACAGGGTCTGAGAAATACCTGTGACAGGGTCTGAGAGTGTCTGTGACAGGGTTTGTGGAAAAACAGTGACAGGGTCTGTAGAAAACCTGTGATAGGATCTGAGAACTACCTGTGACAGGGTCTGAGAGTGCCTGTGACAGGGTCAGAGAGTGCCTGTGACAGGGTCTGTGGAAAACCTGTGACAGGGTATGAGAGTGGCTGTGACAGGGACTGAGAGTGCCTGTGACAGGGTCTGTGGAAAACCTGTGACAGGGTATGAGAGTGGCTGTGACAGGGACTGGGAGTGCCTGTGACAGGGTCTGAGAATTACCTGTGACAGGGTCTGAGAGTGCCTGTGACAGGGTCTGAGAACTACCTGTGACAGGGTCTGTGGAAAACCTGTGACGGGGTCTGTGGAAAAATAGTGACAGTTTCTGAGAACTACCTGTGACAGGGTATTAGAGTGTCTGTGACAGGGTCTGAGAACCACCTGTGACAGGGTTTGAGAACTACCTGTGACAGGGTCTGGGAACTACCTGTGACAGGGTCTGACAACTACCTGTGACAGGGTCTGTAGAAAACCTGTGATAGGATCTGAGAACTACCAGTGACAGGATCTGAGAACTACCTGTGACAGGGTCTGAGAGTGCCTGTGACAGGGTCGGACAACTACCTGTGACAGGGTCTGTGGAAAACCTGTGACAGGGTCTGAGAAATACCTGTGACAGCGTCTGAGAACTACCTGTCACAGGGTCTGAGAGTGCCTGTGACAGGGTCTGAGAATTACCTGTGACAGGGTCTGAGAACTACCTGTGACAGGGTCTGAGAGTGTCTGTGACAGGGTCTGAGAACTACCTGTGACAGGGTCTGTGGAAAACCTGTGACAGGGTCTGAGAGTGGCTGTGACAGGGTCTGAAAGTGCCTGTGACAGGGTCTGTATAAAACCTGTGACAGGGTCTGAGAACTACCTGTGACAGGGTCTGTGGAAAACCTGTGACAGGGTCTGAGAACTACCTGTGACAGGGTCTGTGGAAAACCTGTGACAGGGTCTGAGACTGCCTGTGACAGGGTCTGAGAAATACCTGTGACAGAGTCTGAGAGTGCCTGTGACAGGGTCTGAGAGTGCCTGTGACAGGGTCTGTGGAAAACCTGTGACAGGGTCTGAGAGTGTCTGTGACAGGGTCTGTATAAAACCTGTGACAGGGTCTGAGAACTACCTGTGACAGGGTCTGAGAGTGTCTGTGACAGGGTCTGTATAAAACCTGTGACAGGGTCTGTGGAAAACCTGTGACAGGGTCTGAGAACTACCTGTGACAGGGTCTGAGAGTACCTGTGACAGGGTCTGAGAACTACCTGTGACAGAGTCTGAGAACTACCTGTGACAGGGTCTGAGAACTACCTGTGACAGTGTCTGTGGAAAACCTGCGACAGGGTCTGAGAAATACCTGTGACAGTGTCTGAGAGTGTCTGTGACAGGGTCTGTGGAAAAACAGTGACAGGGTCTGTAGAAAACCTGTGATATGATCTGAGAACTACCTGTGACAGGGTCTGAGAGTGCCTGTGACAGGGTCAGAGAGTGCCTGTGACAGGGTCTGAGAACTACCTGTGACAGTGTCTGAGAGTGCCTGTGACAGGGTCAGAGAGTACCTGTGACAGGGTCTGAGAACTACCTGTGACAGGGTCTGAGAACTACCTGTGACAGTGTCTGTGGAAAACCTGCGACAGGGTCTGAGAAATACCTGTGACAGAGCCTGAGAACTACCTGTCACAGGGTCTGAGAACTACCTGTGACGGGGTCTGTGGAAAACCTGTGACAGGGTCTGAGAAATACCTGTGACAGGGTCTGAGAGTGCCTGTGACAGGGTCAGAGAGTGATGTGACAGGGTCTGTGGAAAACCTGTGACAGGGTCTGAGAGTGCCTGTGACAGGGTCTGAGAACTACCTGTGACAGGGTCTGAGAACTACCTGTGACAGTGTCTGTGGAAAACCTGCGACAGGGTCTGAGAAATACCTGTGACAGAGCCTGAGAACTACCTGTCACAGGGTCTGAGAACTACCTGTGACAGGGTCTGAGAACTACCTGTGACAGGGTCTGTGGAAAACCTGTGACAGGATCTGAGAAATACCTGTGACAGGGTCTGAGAGTGTCTGTGACAGGGTCTGTGGAAAAACAGTGACAGGGTCTGTAGAAAACCTGTGATAGGATCTGAGAACTACCTGTGACTGGGTCTGAGAGTGCCTGTGACAGGGTCAGAGAGTGCCTGTGACAGGGTCTGAGAACTACCTGTGACAGGGTCTGAGAGTGTCTGTGACAGGGTCTGTATAAAACCTGTGACAGGGTCTGTGGAAAACCTGTGACAGGGTCTGAGAACTACCTGTGACAGGGTCTGAGAGTACCTGTGACAGGGTCTGAGAACTACCTGTGACAGAGTCTGAGAACTACCTGTGACAGGGTCTGAGAACTACCTGTGACAGTGTCTGTGGAAAACCTGCGACAGGGTCTGAGAAATACCTGTGACAGTGTCTGAGAGTGTCTGTGACAGGGTCTGTGGAAAAACAGTGACAGGGTCTGTAGAAAACCTGTGATATGATCTGAGAACTACCTGTGACAGGGTCTGAGAGTGCCTGTGACAGGGTCAGAGAGTGCCTGTGACAGGGTCTGAGAACTACCTGTGACAGTGTCTGAGAGTGCCTGTGACAGGGTCAGAGAGTACCTGTGACAGGGTCTGAGAACTACCTGTGACAGGGTCTGAGAACTACCTGTGACAGTGTCTGTGGAAAACCTGCGACAGGGTCTGAGAAATACCTGTGACAGAGCCTGAGAACTACCTGTCACAGGGTCTGAGAACTACCTGTGACGGGGTCTGTGGAAAACCTGTGACAGGGTCTGAGAAATACCTGTGACAGGGTCTGAGAGTGCCTGTGACAGGGTCAGAGAGTGATGTGACAGGGTCTGTGGAAAACCTGTGACAGGGTCTGAGAGTGCCTGTGACAGGGTCTGAGAACTACCTGTGACAGGGTCTGAGAACTACCTGTGACAGTGTCTGTGGAAAACCTGCGACAGGGTCTGAGAAATACCTGTGACAGAGCCTGAGAACTACCTGTCACAGGGTCTGAGAACTACCTGTGACAGGGTCTGAGAACTACCTGTGACAGGGTCTGTGGAAAACCTGTGACAGGATCTGAGAAATACCTGTGACAGGGTCTGAGAGTGTCTGTGACAGGGTCTGTGGAAAAACAGTGACAGGGTCTGTAGAAAACCTGTGATAGGATCTGAGAACTACCTGTGACTGGGTCTGAGAGTGCCTGTGACAGGGTCAGAGAGTGCCTGTGACAGGGTCTGAGAACTACCTGTGACAGGGTCAGAGAGTGCCTGTGACAGTGTCTGTGGAAATCCTGTGACAGGGTATGAGAGTGGCTGTGACAGGGACTGAGAGTGCCTGTGACAGGGTCTGTGGAAAACCTGTGACAGGGTATGAGAGTGGCTGTGACAGGGACTGGGAGTGCCTGTGACAGGGTCTGAGAATTACCTGTGACAGGGTCTGAGAGTGCCTGTGACAGGGTCTGAGAGTGCCTGTGACAGGGTCTGAGAACTACCTGTGACAGGGTCTGTGGAAAACCTGTGACGGGGTCTGTGGAAAAATAGTGACAGTTTCTGAGAACTACCTGTGACAGGGTATTAGAGTGTCTGTGACAGGGTCTGAGAACTACCTGTGACAGGGTTTGAGAACTACCTGTGACAGGGTCTGGGAACTACCTGTGACAGGGTCTGACAACTACCTGTGACAGGGTCTGTAGAAAACCTGTGATAGGATCTGAGAACTACCTGTGACAGGATCTGAGAACTACCTGTGACAGGGTCTGTGGAAAACCTGTGACGGGGTCTGTGGAAAAATAGTGACAGTTTCTGAGAACTACCTGTGACAGGGTATTAGAGTGTCTCTGACAGGGTCTGAGAACTACCTGTGACAGGGTCTGAGAGTGCCTGTGACAGGGTCTGAGAACTACCTGTGACAGGGTCTGAGAGTGCCTGTGACAGGGTCAGAGAGTGCCTGTGACAGGGTCTGAGAACTACCTGTGACATGGTCTGAGAGTGCCTGTGACAGGGTATGAGAGTGCCTGTGACAGGGTCTGAGAGTGCCTGTGACAGGGTCTGAGAACTACCTGTGACATGGTCTGAGAGTGCCTGTGACAGGGTATGAGAGTGGCTGTGACAGGGACTGAGAGTGCCTGTGACAGGGTCTGAGAGTGCCTGTGACAGGGTATGAGAACTACCTGTGACAGGGTTTGAGAACTAACCGTGACAGGGTCTGTGGAAAAATAGTGACAGGGTCTGAGAACTACCTGTGACAGGGTCTGTGGAAAACTTGTGATGGGGTCTGTGGAAAAATAGTGACAGTTTCTGAGAACTACCTGTGACAGGGTATTAGAGTGTCTGTGACAGGGTCTGAGAAATACCTGTGACAGAGTCTGAGAGTGCCTGTGACAGGGTCTGCGGAAAACCTGTGACAGGGTCTGTGGAAAACCTGTAACAGGGTCTGAAAGTGCCTGTGATAGGGTCTGAGAACTACCTGTGACAGGGTCTGAGAGTGCCTGTGACAGGGTCTGACAACTACCTGTGACAAGATCTGTATAAAACCTGTGACAGGGTCTGTGGAAAACCTGTGACAGGGTCTGAGAGTGCCTTTGACAGGGTCTGACAACTACCGGTGACAGTGTCTGTGGAAAACTTGTGATAGGGTCTGTGGAAAAATAGTGACAGTTTCTGAGAACTACCTGTGACAGGGTATGAGAGTGTCTGTGACAGGGTCTGAGAATTACCTGTGACAGGGTCTGAGAACTACCTGTGACAGGGTCTGAGAGTGTCTGTGACAGGGTCTGAGAACTACCTGTGACAGGGTCTGTGGAAAACCTGTGACAGGGTCTGACAACTACCTGTGACAGGGTCTGTAGTAAACCTGTGACAGGGTCTGTGGAAAACCTGTGACAGGGTCTGAGACTGCCTGTGACAGGGTCTGAAAGTGCCTGTGACAGGGTCTGTATAAAACCTGTGACAGGGTCTGAGAACTACCTGTGACAGGGTCTGTGGAAAACCTGTGACAGGGTCTGAGAGTGTCTGTGACAGGGTCTGTATAAAACCTGTGACAGGGTCTGAGAACTACCTGTGACAGCGTCTGTATAAAACCTGTGACAGGGTCTGAGAGTGTCTGTGACAGGGTCTGTATAAAACCTGTGACAGGGTCTGAGAACTACCTGTGACAGGGTCTGTGGAAAACCTGTGACAGGGTCTGAGAACTACCTGTGACAGAGTCTGAGAACTACCTGTGACAGGGTCTGAGAACTACCTGTGACAGGGTCTGAGAGTGTCTGTGACAGGGTCTGAGAACTACCTGTGACAGGGTATGAGAGTGTCTGTGACAGGGTCTGAGAGTGCCTGTGACAGGGTCTGAGAATTACCTATGACAGGGTCTGTGGAAAACCTGTGACAGGGTCAGAGAGTACCTGTGACAGGGTCTGAGAACTACCTGTGACAGGGTATGAGAGTGTCTGTGACAGGGTCTGAGAACTACCTGTGACAGGGTTTGAGAACTACCTGTGACAGGGTCTGTAGAAAACCTGTGACAGGTCTGAGAGTGCCTGTGACAGGGTCTGAGAACTACCTGTGACAGGGACTGTGGAAAACTTGTGATGGGGTCTGTGGAAAAATAGTGACAGTTTCTGAGAACTACCTGTGACAGGGTCTGAGAACTACCTGTGACAGGGTTTGAGAGTGCCTGTGACAAGGTCTGACAACTACCTGTGACAGGGTCTGTGGAAAAACAGTTACAGGGTCTGAGAACTACCTGTGACAGGGTCTGAGAGTGCCTGTGACAGGGTCTGAGAACTACCTGTGACAGGGTCTGTGGAAAACCTGTGACAGGGTCTGAGAAATACCTGTGACAGGGTCTGAGAACTACCTGTGACAGAGTCTGTAGAAAGCCTGTGACAGGGTCTGAGAGTGCCTGTGACAGGGTCTGAGAAATACCTGTGACAGAGTCTGAGAGTGCCTGTGACAGGGTCTGCGGAAAACCTGTGACAGGGTCTGTGGAAAACCTGTAACAGGGTCTGAGAGTGCCTGTGATAGGGTCTGAGAACTACCTGTGACAGGGTCTGAGAGTGCCTGTGACAGGGTCTGAGAACTACCTGTGACAGGGTCTGTGGAAAACCTGTGACAGAGTCTGAGAACAACCTGTGACAGGGTCTGTGGAAAACCTGTGACGGGGTCTGTGGAAAAATAGTGACAGTTTCTGAGAACTACCTGTGACAGGGTCTGAGAACTACCTGTGACAGGGTTTGAGAGTGCCTGTGACAGGATCTGAGAACTACCTGTGACAGGGTCTGAGAGTGCCTGTGACAGGGTCTGTGGAAAACCTGAGACAGGGTCTGAGAGTGCCTGTGACAGGGTCTGAGAAATACCTGTGACAGGGTCTGAGAACTACCTGTGACAGTGTCTGTGGAAAACCTGCGACAGGGTCTGAGAAATACCTGTGACAGAGCCTGAGAACTACCTGTCACAGGGTCTGAGAACTACCTGTGACAGGGTCTGTGGAAAACCTGTGACACGGTCTGAGAAATACCTGTGACAGGGTCTGAGAGTGCCTGTGACAGGGTCAGAGAGTGATGTGACAGGGTCTGAGAACTACCTGTGACAGGGTCTGAGAGTGCCTGTGACAGGGTCTGAGAACTACCTGTGACAGGGTCTGAGAACTACCTGTGACAGTGTCTGTGGAAAACCTGCGACAGGGTCTGAGAAATACCTGTGACAGAGCCTGAGAACTACCTGTCACAGGGTCTCAGACCTACCTGTGACAGGGTCTGTGGAAAACCTGTGACAGGGTCTGAGAAATACCTGTGACAGGGTCTGAGAGTGTCTGTGACAGGGTTTGTGGAAAAACAGTGACAGGGTCTGTAGAAAACCTGTGATAGGATCTGAGAACTACCTGTGACAGGGTCTGAGAGTGCCTGTGACAGGGTCAGAGAGTGCCTGTGACAGGGTCTGTGGAAAACCTGTGACAGGGTATGAGAGTGGCTGTGACAGGGACTGAGAGTGCCTGTGACAGGGTCTGTGGAAAACCTGTGACAGGGTATGAGAGTGGCTGTGACAGGGACTGGGAGTGCCTGTGACAGGGTCTGAGAATTACCTGTGACAGGGTCTGAGAGTGCCTGTGACAGGGTCTGAGAACTACCTGTGACAGGGTCTGTGGAAAACCTGTGACGGGGTCTGTGGAAAAATAGTGACAGTTTCTGAGAACTACCTGTGACAGGGTATTAGAGTGTCTGTGACAGGGTCTGAGAACCACCTGTGACAGGGTTTGAGAACTACCTGTGACAGGGTCTGGGAACTACCTGTGACAGGGTCTGACAACTACCTGTGACAGGGTCTGTAGAAAACCTGTGATAGGATCTGAGAACTACCAGTGACAGGATCTGAGAACTACCTGTGACAGGGTCTGAGAGTGCCTGTGACAGGGTCGGACAACTACCTGTGACAGGGTCTGTGGAAAACCTGTGACAGAGTCTGAGAACAACCTGTGACAGGGTCTGTGGAAAACCTGTGACGGGGTCTGTGGAAAAATAGTGACAGTTTCTGAGAACTACCTGTGACAGGGTCTGAGAACTACCTGTGACAGGGTTTGAGAGTGCCTGTGACAGGATCTGAGAACTACCTGTGACAGGGTCTGAGAGTGCCTGTGACAGGGTCTGTGGAAAACCTGAGACAGGGTCTGAGAGTGCCTGTGACAGGGTCTGAGAAATACCTGTGACAGGGTCTGAGAACTACCTGTGACAGTGTCTGTGGAAAACCTGCGACAGGGTCTGAGAAATACCTGTGACAGAGCCTGAGAACTACCTGTCACAGGGTCTGAGAACTACCTGTGACAGGGTCTGTGGAAAACCTGTGACACGGTCTGAGAAATACCTGTGACAGGGTCTGAGAGTGCCTGTGACAGGGTCAGAGAGTGATGTGACAGGGTCTGAGAACTACCTGTGACAGGGTCTGAGAGTGCCTGTGACAGGGTCTGAGAACTACCTGTGACAGGGTCTGAGAACTACCTGTGACAGTGTCTGTGGAAAACCTGCGACAGGGTCTGAGAAATACCTGTGACAGAGCCTGAGAACTACCTGTCACAGGGTCTCAGACCTACCTGTGACAGGGTCTGTGGAAAACCTGTGACAGGGTCTGAGAAATACCTGTGACAGGGTCTGAGAGTGTCTGTGACAGGGTTTGTGGAAAAACAGTGACAGGGTCTGTAGAAAACCTGTGATAGGATCTGAGAACTACCTGTGACAGGGTCTGAGAACTACCTGTGACAGTGTCTGTGGAAAACCTGCGACAGGGTCTGAGAAATACCTGTGACAGTGTCTGAGAGTGTCTGTGACAGGGTCTGTGGAAAAACAGTGACAGGGTCTGTAGAAAACCTGTGATATGATCTGAGAACTACCTGTGACAGGGTCTGAGAGTGCCTGTGACAGGGTCAGAGAGTGCCTGTGACAGGGTCTGAGAACTACCTGTGACAGTGTCTGAGAGTGCCTGTGACAGGGTCAGAGAGTACCTGTGACAGGGTCTGAGAACTACCTGTGACAGGGTCTGAGAACTACCTGTGACAGTGTCTGTGGAAAACCTGCGACAGGGTCTGAGAAATACCTGTGACAGAGCCTGAGAACTACCTGTCACAGGGTCTGAGAACTACCTGTGACGGGGTCTGTGGAAAACCTGTGACAGGGTCTGAGAAATACCTGTGACAGGGTCTGAGAGTGCCTGTGACAGGGTCAGAGAGTGATGTGACAGGGTCTGTGGAAAACCTGTGACAGGGTCTGAGAGTGCCTGTGACAGGGTCTGAGAACTACCTGTGACAGGGTCTGAGAACTACCTGTGACAGTGTCTGTGGAAAACCTGCGACAGGGTCTGAGAAATACCTGTGACAGAGCCTGAGAACTACCTGTCACAGGGTCTGAGAACTACCTGTGACAGGGTCTGAGAACTACCTGTGACAGGGTCTGTGGAAAACCTGTGACAGGGTCTGAGAAATACCTGTGACAGGGTCTGAGAGTGTCTGTGACAGGGTCTGTGGAAAAACAGTGACAGGGTCTGTAGAAAACCTGTGATAGGATCTGAGAACTACCTGTGACTGGGTCTGAGAGTGCCTGTGACAGGGTCAGAGAGTGCCTGTGACAGGGTCTGAGAACTACCTGTGACAGGGTCAGAGAGTGCCTGTGACAGTGTCTGTGGAAATCCTGTGACAGGGTATGAGAGTGGCTGTGACAGGGACTGAGAGTGCCTGTGACAGGGTCTGTGGAAAACCTGTGACAGGGTATGAGAGTGGCTGTGACAGGGACTGGGAGTGCCTGTGACAGGGTCTGAGAATTACCTGTGACAGGGTCTGAGAGTGCCTGTGACAGGGTCTGAGAGTGCCTGTGACAGGGTCTGAGAACTACCTGTGACAGGGTCTGTGGAAAACCTGTGACGGGGTCTGTGGAAAAATAGTGACAGTTTCTGAGAACTACCTGTGACAGGGTATTAGAGTGTCTGTGACAGGGTCTGAGAACTACCTGTGACAGGGTTTGAGAACTACCTGTGACAGGGTCTGGGAACTACCTGTGACAGGGTCTGACAACTACCTGTGACAGGGTCTGTAGAAAACCTGTGATAGGATCTGAGAACTACCTGTGACAGGATCTGAGAACTACCTGTGACAGGGTCTGTGGAAAACCTGTGACGGGGTCTGTGGAAAAATAGTGACAGTTTCTGAGAACTACCTGTGACAGGGTATTAGAGTGTCTCTGACAGGGTCTGAGAACTACCTGTGACAGGGTCTGAGAGTGCCTGTGACAGGGTCTGAGAACTACCTGTGACAGGGTCTGAGAGTGCCTGTGACAGGGTCAGAGAGTGCCTGTGACAGGGTCTGAGAACTACCTGTGACATGGTCTGAGAGTGCCTGTGACAGGGTATGAGAGTGCCTGTGACAGGGTCTGAGAGTGCCTGTGACAGGGTCTGAGAACTACCTGTGACATGGTCTGAGAGTGCCTGTGACAGGGTATGAGAGTGGCTGTGACAGGGACTGAGAGTGCCTGTGACAGGGTCTGAGAGTGCCTGTGACAGGGTATGAGAACTACCTGTGACAGGGTTTGAGAACTAACCGTGACAGGGTCTGTGGAAAAATAGTGACAGGGTCTGAGAACTACCTGTGACAGGGTCTGTGGAAAACTTGTGATGGGGTCTGTGGAAAAATAGTGACAGTTTCTGAGAACTACCTGTGACAGGGTATTAGAGTGTCTGTGACAGGGTCTGAGAAATACCTGTGACAGAGTCTGAGAGTGCCTGTGACAGGGTCTGCGGAAAACCTGTGACAGGGTCTGTGGAAAACCTGTAACAGGGTCTGAGAGTGCCTGTGATAGGGTCTGAGAACTACCTGTGACAGGGTCTGAGAGTGCCTGTGACAGGGTCTGACAACTACCTGTGACAAGATCTGTATAAAACCTGTGACAGGGTCTGTGGAAAACCTGTGACAGGGTCTGAGAGTGCCTTTGACAGGGTCTGACAACTACCGGTGACAGGGTCTGTGGAAAACTTGTGATAGGGTCTGTGGAAAAATAGTGACAGTTTCTGAGAACTACCTGTGACAGGGTATGAGAGTGTCTGTGGCAGGGTCTGTGAATTACCTGTGACAGGGTCTGAGAACTACCTGTGACAGGGTCTGTGGAAAACCTGTGACAGGGTCTGACAACTACCTGTGACAGGGTCTGTAGAAAACCTGTGACAGGGTCTGTGGAAAACCTGTGACAGGGTCTGAGACTGCCTGTGACAGGGTCTGAAAGTGCCTGTGACAGGGTCTGTATAAAACCTGTGACAGGGTCTGAGAACTACCTGTGACAGGGTCTGTGGAAAACCTGTGACAGGGTCTGAGAGTGTCTGTGACAGGGTCTGTATAAAACCTGTGACAGGGTCTGAGAACTACCTGTGACAGCGTCTGTATAAAACCTGTGACAGGGTCTGAGAGTGTCTGTGACAGGGTCTGTATAAAACCTGTGACAGGGTCTGAGAACTACCTGTGACAGGGTCTGTGGAAAACCTGTGACAGGGTCTGAGAACTACCTGTGACAGAGTCTGAGAACTACCTGTGACAGGGTCTGAGAACTACCTGTGACAGTGTCTGTGGAAAACCTGCGACAGTGTCTGAGAAATACCTGTGACAGGGTCTGAGAGTGTCTGTGACAGGGTCTGTGGAAAAACAGTGACAGGGTCTGTAGAAAACCTGTGATAGGATCTGAGAACTACCTGTGACAGGATCTGAGAGTGCCTGTGACAGGGTCAGAGAGTGCCTGTGACAGGATCTGAGAACTACCTGTGACAGTGTCTGAGAGTGCCTGTGACAGGGTCAGAGAGTACCTGTGACAGGGTCTGAGAACTACCTGTGACAGGGTCTGAGAACTACCTGTGACAGTGTCTGTGGAAAACCTGCGACAGGGTCTGAGAAATACCTGTGACAGAGCCTGAGAACTACCTGTCACAGGGTCTGAGACCTACCTGTGACAGTGTCTGTGGAAAACCTGCGACAGGGTCTGAGAAATACCTGTGACAGAGCCTGAGAACTACCTGTCACAGGGTCTGAGACCTACCTGTGACAGTGTCTGTGGAAAACCTGTGACAGAGCCTGAGAACTACCTGTCACAGGGTCTGAGAACTACCTGTCACAGGGTCTGAGAACTACCTGTGACGGGGTCTGTGGAAAACCTGTGACAGGGTCTGAGAAATACCTGTGACAGGGTCTGAGAGTGCCTGTGACAGGGTCAGAGAGTGATGTGACAGGGTCTGTGGAAAACCTGTGACAGGGTCTGAGAGTGCCTGTGACAGGGTCTGAGAACTACCTGTGACAGGGTCTGAGAACTACCTGTGACAGTGTCTGTGGAAAACCTGCGACAGGGTCTGAGAAATACCAGTGACAGAGCCTGAGAACTACCTGTCACAGGGTCTGAGACCTACCTGTGACAGGGTCTGTGGAAAACCTGTGACAGGGTCTGAGAAATACCTGTGACAGGGTCTGAGAGTGTCTGTGACAGGGTCTGTGGAAAAACAGTGACAGGGTCTGTAGAAAACCTGTGATAGGATCTGAGAACTACCTGTGACTGGGTCTGAGAGTGCCTGTGACAGGGTCAGAGAGTGCCTGTGACAGTGTCTGTGGAAAACCTGTGACAGGGTATGAGAGTGGCTGTGACAGGGACTGAGAGTGCCTGTGACAGGGTCTGTGGAAAACCTGTGACAGGGTATGAGAGTGGCTGTGACAGGGACTGGGAGAGCCTGTGACAGGGTCTGAGAATTACCTGTGACAGGGTCTGAGAGTGCCTGTGACAGGGTCTGAGAGTGCCTGTGACAGGGTCTGAGAACTACCTGTGACAGGGTCTGAGAGTGCCTGTGACAGGGTATGAGAGTGCCTGTGACAGGGACTGAGAGTGCCTGTGACAGGGTCTGAGAACTACCTGTGACAGGGTCTGAGAACTACCTGTGACAGGGTCTGAGAGTGCCTGTGACAGGGTCTGAGAACTACCTGTGACAGGGTCTGTGGAAAACCTGTGACGGGGTCTGTGGAAAAATAGTGACAGTTTCTGAGAACTACCTGTGACAGGGTATTAGAGTGTCTGTGACAGGGTCTGAGAACTACCTGTGACAGGGTTTGAGAACTACCTGTGACAGGGTCTGGGAACTACCTGTGACAGGGTCTGACAACTACCTGTGACAGGGTCTGTAGAAAACCTGTGATAGGATCTGAGAACTACCTGTGACAGGATCTGAGAACTACCTGTGACAGGGTCTGAGAGTGCCTGTGACAGGGTCGGACAACTACCTGTGACAGGGTCTGTGGAAAACCTGTGACAGGGTCTGAGAAATACCTGTGACAGTGTCTGAGAACTACCTGTGACAGGGTCTGAGAGTGCCTGTGACAGGGTCTGAGAATTACCTGTGACAGGGTCTGAGAACTACCTGTGACAGGGTCTGAGAGTGTCTGTGACAGGGTCTGAGAACTACCTGTGACAGGTTATGAGAGTGTCTGTGACAGGGTCTGAGAGTGCCTGTGACAGGGTCTGAGAATTACCTGTGACAGGGTCTGTGGAAAACCTGTGACAGGGTCAGAGAGTACCTGTGACAGGGTCTGAGAACTACCTGTGACAGGGTCTGTGGAAAACCTGTGACAGGGTCTGAGAAATACCTGTGACAGGGTCTGAGAACTACCTGTGACAGAGTCTGTAGAAAGCCTGTGACAGGGTCTGAGAGTGCCTGTGACAGGGTCTGAGAAATACCTGTGACAGAGTCTGAGAGTGCCTGTGACAGGGTCTGCGGAAAACCTGTGACAGGGTCTGTGGAAAACCTGTAACAGGGTCTGAGAGTGCCTGTGATAGGGTCTGAGAACTACCTGTGACAGGGTCTGAGAGTGCCTGTGACAGGGTCTGAGAACTACCTGTGACAGGGTCTGTGGAAAACCTGTGACAGAGTCTGAGAACAACCTGTGACAGGGTCTGTGGAAAACCTGTGACAGGGTCTGTGGAAAACCTGTGACGGGGTCTGTGGAAAAATAGTGACAGTTTCTGAGAACTACCTGTGACAGGGTCTGAGAACTACCTGTGACAGGGTTTGAGAGTGCCTGTGACAGGATCTGAGAACTACCTGTGACAGGGTCTGAGAGTGCCTGTGACAGGGTCTGTGGAAAACCTGAGACAGGGTCTGAGAGTGCCTGTGACAGGGTCTGAGAAATACCTGTGACAGGGTCTGAGAACTACCTGTGACAGTGTCTGTGGAAAACCTGCGACAGGGTCTGAGAAATACCTGTGACAGAGCCTGAGAACTACCTGTCACAGGGTCTGAGAACTACCTGTGACAGGGTCTGTGGAAAACCTGTGACAGGGTCTGAGAAATACCTGTGACAGGGTCTGAGAGTGCCTGTGACAGGGTCAGAGAGTGATGTGACAGGGTCTGAGAACTACCTGTGACAGGGTCTGAGAGTGCCTGTGACAGGGTCTGAGAACTACCTGTGACAGGGTCTGAGAACTACCTGTGACAGTGTCTGTGGAAAACCTGCGACAGGGTCTGAGAAATACCTGTGACAGAGCCTGAGAACTACCTGTCACAGGGTCTCAGACCTACCTGTGACAGGGTCTGTGGAAAACCTGTGACAGGGTCTGAGAAATACCTGTGACAGGGTCTGAGAGTGTCTGTGACAGGGTTTGTGGAAAAACAGTGACAGGGTCTGTAGAAAACCTGTGACAGGGTCTGAGAGTGCCTGTGACAGGGTCAGAGAGTGCCTGTGACAGGGTCTGTGGAAAACCTGTGACAGGGTATGAGAGTGGCTGTGACAGGGACTGAGAGTGCCTGTGACAGGGTCTGTGGAAAACCTGTGACAGGGTATGAGAGTGGCTGTGACAGGGACTGGGAGTGCCTGTGACAGGGTCTGAGAATTACCTGTGACAGGGTCTGAGAGTGCCTGTGACAGGGTCTGAGAACTACCTGTGACAGGGTCTGTGGAAAACCTGTGACGGGGTCTGTGGAAAAATAGTGACAGTTTCTGAGAACTACCTGTGACAGGGTATTAGAGTGTCTGTGACAGGGTCTGAGAACCACCTGTGACAGGGTTTGAGAACTACCTGTGACAGGGTCTGGGAACTACCTGTGACAGGGTCTGACAACTACCTGTGACAGGGTCTGTAGAAAACCTGTGATAGGATCTGAGAACTACCAGTGACAGGATCTGAGAACTACCTGTGACAGGGTCTGAGAGTGCCTGTGACAGGGTCGGACAACTACCTGTGACAGGGTCTGTGGAAAACCTGTGACAGCGTCTGAGAACTACCTGTCACAGGGTCTGAGAGTGCCTGTGACAGGGTCTGAGAATTACCTGTGACAGGGTCTGAGAACTACCTGTGACAGGGTCTGAGAGTGTCTGTGACAGGGTCTGAGAACTACCTGTGACAGGGTCTGAGAACTACCTGTGACAGGGTCTGTGGAAAACCTGTGACAGGGTCTGAGAGTGGCTGTGACAGGGTCTGAAAGTGCCTGTGACAGGGTCTGTATAAAACCTGTGACAGGGTCTGAGAACTACCTGTGACAGGGTCTGTGGAAAACCTGTGACAGGGTCTGAGAACTACCTGTGACAGGGTCTGTGGAAAACCTGTGACAGGGTCTGAGACTGCCTGTGACAGGGTCTGAGAAATACCTGTGACAGAGTCTGAGAGTGCCTGTGACAGGGTCTGAGAGTGCCTGTGACAGGGTCTGTGGAAAACCTGTGACAGGGTCTGAGAGTGTCTGTGACAGGGTCTGTATAAAACCTGTGACAGGGTCTGAGAACTACCTGTGACAGGGTCTGAGAGTGTCTGTGACAGGGTCTGTATAAAACCTGTGACAGGGTCTGTGGAAAACCTGTGACAGGGTCTGAGAACTACCTGTGACAGGGTCTGAGAGTACCTGTGACAGGGTCTGAGAACTACCTGTGACAGAGTCTGAGAACTACCTGTGACAGGGTCTGAGAACTACCTGTGACAGTGTCTGTGGAAAACCTGCGACAGGGTCTGAGAAATACCTGTGACAGTGTCTGAGAGTGTCTGTGACAGGGTCTGTGGAAAAACAGTGACAGGGTCTGTAGAAAACCTGTGATATGATCTGAGAACTACCTGTGACAGGGTCTGAGAGTGCCTGTGACAGGGTCAGAGAGTGCCTGTGACAGGGTCTGAGAACTACCTGTGACAGTGTCTGAGAGTGCCTGTGACAGGGTCAGAGAGTACCTGTGACAGGGTCTGAGAACTACCTGTGACAGGGTCTGAGAACTACCTGTGACAGTGTCTGTGGAAAACCTGCGACAGGGTCTGAGAAATACCTGTGACAGAGCCTGAGAACTACCTGTCACAGGGTCTGAGAACTACCTGTGACGGGGTCTGTGGAAAACCTGTGACAGGGTCTGAGAAATACCTGTGACAGGGTCTGAGAGTGCCTGTGACAGGGTCAGAGAGTGATGTGACAGGGTCTGTGGAAAACCTGTGACAGGGTCTGAGAGTGCCTGTGACAGGGTCTGAGAACTACCTGTGACAGGGTCTGAGAACTACCTGTGACAGTGTCTGTGGAAAACCTGCGACAGGGTCTGAGAAATACCTGTGACAGAGCCTGAGAACTACCTGTCACAGGGTCTGAGAACTACCTGTGACAGGGTCTGAGAACTACCTGTGACAGGGTCTGTGGAAAACCTGTGACAGGGTCTGAGAAATACCTGTGACAGGGTCTGAGAGTGTCTGTGACAGGGTCTGTGGAAAAACAGTGACAGGGTCTGTAGAAAACCTGTGATAGGATCTGAGAACTACCTGTGACTGGGTCTGAGAGTGCCTGTGACAGGGTCAGAGAGTGCCTGTGACAGGGTCTGAGAACTACCTGTGACAGGGTCAGAGAGTGCCTGTGACAGTGTCTGTGGAAATCCTGTGACAGGGTATGAGAGTGGCTGTGACAGGGACTGAGAGTGCCTGTGACAGGGTCTGTGGAAAACCTGTGACAGGGTATGAGAGTGGCTGTGACAGGGACTGGGAGTGCCTGTGACAGGGTCTGAGAATTACCTGTGACAGGGTCTGAGAGTGCCTGTGACAGGGTCTGAGAGTGCCTGTGACAGGGTCTGAGATCTACCTGTGACAGGGTCTGTGGAAAACCTGTGACGGGGTCTGTGGAAAAATAGTGACAGTTTCTGAGAACTACCTGTGACAGGGTATTAGAGTGTCTGTGACAGGGTCTGAGAACTACCTGTGACAGGGTTTGAGAACTACCTGTGACAGGGTCTGGGAACTACCTGTGACAGGGTCTGACAACTACCTGTGACAGGGTCTGTAGAAAACCTGTGATAGGATCTGAGAACTACCTGTGACAGGATCTGAGAACTACCTGTGACAGGGTCTGTGGAAAACCTGTGACGGGGTCTGTGGAAAAATAGTGACAGTTTCTGAGAACTACCTGTGACAGGGTATTAGAGTGTCTCTGACAGGGTCTGAGAACTACCTGTGACAGGGTCTGAGAGTGCCTGTGACAGGGTCTGAGAACTACCTGTGACAGGGTCTGAGAGTGCCTGTGACAGGGTCAGAGAGTGCCTCTGACAGGGTCTGAGAACTACCTGTGACATGGTCTGAGAGTGCCTGTGACAGGGTATGAGAGTGGCTGTGACAGGGACTGAGAGTGCCTGTGACAGGGTCTGAGAGTGCCTGTGACAGGGTCTGAGAACTACCTGTGACATGGTCTGAGAGTGCCTGTGACAGGGTATGAGAGTGGCTGTGACAGGGACTGAGAGTGCCTGTGACAGGGTCTGAGAGTGCCTGTGACAGGGTATGAGAACTACCTGTGACAGGGTTTGAGAACTAACCGTGACAGGGTCTGTGGAAAAATAGTGACAGGGTCTGAGAACTACCTGTGACAGGGTCTGTGGAAAACTTGTGATGGGGTCTGTGGAAAAATAGTGACAGTTTCTGAGAACTACCTGTGACAGGGTATTAGAGTGTCTGTGACAGGGTCTGAGAAATACCTGTGACAGAGTCTGAGAGTGCCTGTGACAGGGTCTGCGGAAAACCTGTGACAGGGTCTGTGGAAAACCTGTAACAGGGTCTGAGAGTGCCTGTGATAGGGTCTGAGAACTACCTGTGACAGGGTCTGAGAGTGCCTGTGACAGGGTCTGACAACTACCTGTGACAAGATCTGTATAAAACCTGTGACAGGGTCTGTGGAAAACCTGTGACAGGGTCTGAGAGTGCCTTTGACAGGGTCTGACAACTACCGGTGACAGGGTCTGTGGAAAACTTGTGATAGGGTCTGTGGAAAAATAGTGACAGTTTCTGAGAACTACCTGTGACAGGGTATGAGAGTGTCTGTGACAGGGTCTGTGAATTACCTGTGACAGGGTCTGAGAACTACCTGTGACAGGGTCTGAGAGTGTCTGTGACAGGGTCTGAGAACTACCTGTGACAGGGTCTGTGGAAAACCTGTGACAGGGTCTGACAACTACCTGTGACAGGGTCTGTAGAAAACCTGTGACAGGGTCTGTGGAAAACCTGTGACAGGGTCTGAGACTGCCTGTGACAGGGTCTGAAAGTGCCTGTGACAGGGTCTGTATAAAACCTGTGACAGGGTCTGAGAACTACCTGTGACAGGGTCTGTGGAAAACCTGTGACAGGGTCTGAGAGTGTCTGTGACAGGGTCTGTATAAAACCTGTGACAGGGTCTGAGAACTACCTGTGACAGCGTCTGTATAAAACCTGTGACAGGGTCTGAGAGTGTCTGTGACAGGGTCTGTATAAAACCTGTGACAGGGTCTGAGAACTACCTGTGACAGGGTCTGTGGAAAACCTGTGACAGGGTCTGAGAACTACCTGTGACAGAGTCTGAGAACTACCTGTGACAGGGTCTGAGAACTACCTGTGACAGTGTCTGTGGAAAACCTGCGACAGTGTCTGAGAAATACCTGTGACAGTGTCTGAGAGTGTCTGTGACAGGGTCTGTGGAAAAACAGTGACAGGGTCTGTAGAAAACCTGTGATAGGATCTGAGAACTACCTGTGACAGGGTCTGAGAGTGCCTGTGACAGGGTCAGAGAGTGCCTGTGACAGGATCTGAGAACTACCTGTGACAGTGTCTGAGAGTGCCTGTGACAGGGTCAGAGAGTACCTGTGACAGGGTCTGAGAACTACCTGTGACAGGGTCTGAGAACTACCTGTGACAGTGTCTGTGGAAAACCTGCGACAGGGTCTGAGAAATACCTGTGACAGAACCTGAGAACTACCTGTCACAGGGTCTGAGACCTACCTGTGACAGTGTCTGTGGAAAACCTGCGACAGGGTCTGAGAAATACCTGTGACAGAGCCTGAGAACTACCTGTCACAGGGTCTGAGACCTACCTGTGACAGTGTCTGTGGAAAACCTGTGACAGAGCCTGAGAACTACCTGTCACAGGGTCTGAGAACTACCTGTCACAGGGTCTGAGAACTACCTGTGACGGGGTCTGTGGAAAACCTGTGACAGGGTCTGAGAGTGTCTGTGACAGGGTCTGTATAAAACCTGTGACAGGGTCTGAGAACTACCTGTGACAGGGTCTGTGGAAAACCTGTGACAGGGTCTGAGAACTACCTGTGACAGAGTCTGAGAACTACCTGTGACAGGGTCTGAGAACTACCTGTGACAGTGTCTGTGGAAAACCTGCGACAGTGTCTGAGAAATACCTGTGACAGGGTCTGAGAGTGTCTGTGACAGGGTCTGTGGAAAAACAGTGACAGGGTCTGTAGAAAACCTGTGATAGGATCTGAGAACTACCTGTGA
The DNA here is from genome assembly GCF_048418815.1 of Hemitrygon akajei. NCBI lineage: Eukaryota > Metazoa > Chordata > Chondrichthyes > Myliobatiformes > Dasyatidae > Hemitrygon > Hemitrygon akajei. Next base: position 18,312,974 of record NC_133149.1, read on the forward strand.
CAGGATCTGAGAGTGCCTGTGACAGGGTCAGAGAGTGCCTGTGACAGGATCTGAGAACTACCTGTGACAGTGTCTGAGAGTGCCTGTGACAGGGTCAGAGAGTACCTGTGACAGGGTCTGAGAACTACCTGTGACAGGGTCTGAGAACTACCTGTGACAGTGTCTGTGGAAAACCTGCGACAGGGTCTGAGAAATACCTGTGACAGAGCCTGAGAACTACCTGTCACAGGGTCTGAGACCTACCTGTGACAGTGTCTGTGGAAAACCTGCGACAGGGTCTGAGAAATACCTGTGACAGAGCCTGAGAACTACCTGTCACAGGGTCTGAGACCTACCTGTGACAGTGTCTGTGGAAAACCTGTGACAGAGCCTGAGAACTACCTGTCACAGGGTCTGAGAACTACCTGTCACAGGGTCTGAGAACTACCTGTGACGGGGTCTGTGGAAAACCTGTGACAGGGTCTGAGAAATACCTGTGACAGGGTCTGAGAGTGCCTGTGACAGGGTCAGAGAGTGATGTGACAGGGTCTGTGGAAAACCTGTGACAGGGTCTGAGAGTGCCTGTGACAGGGTCTGAGAACTACCTGTGACAGGGTCTGAGAACTACCTGTGACAGTGTCTGTGGAAAACCTGCGACAGGGTCTGAGAAATACCAGTGACAGAGCCTGAGAACTACCTGTCACAGGGTCTGAGACCTACCTGTGACAGGGTCTGTGGAAAACCTGTGACAGGGTCTGAGAAATACCTGTGACAGGGTCTGAGAGTGTCTGTGACAGGGTCTGTGGAAAAACAGTGACAGGGTCTGTAGAAAACCTGTGATAGGATCTGAGAACTACCTGTGACTGGGTCTGAGAGTGCCTGTGACAGGGTCAGAGAGTGCCTGTGACAGTGTCTGTGGAAAACCTGTGACAGGGTATGAGAGTGGCTGTGACAGGGACTGAGAGTGCCTGTGACAGGGTCTGTGGAAAACCTGTGACAGGGTATGAGAGTGGCTGTGACAGGGACTGGGAGAGCCTGTGACAGGGTCTGAGAATTACCTGTGACAGGGTCTGAGAGTGCCTGTGACAGGGTCTGAGAGTGCCTGTGACCGGGTCTGAGAACTACCTGTGACAGGGTCTGAGAGTGCCTGTGACAGGGTATGAGAGTGCCTGTGACAGGGACTGAGAGTGCCTGTGACAGGGTCTGAGAACTACCTGTGACAGGGTCTGAGAACTACCTGTGACAGGGTCTGAGAGTGCCTGTGACAGGGTCTGAGAACTACCTGTGACAGGGTCTGTGGAAAACCTGTGACGGGGTCTGTGGAAAAATAGTGACAGTTTCTGAGAACTACCTGTGACAGGGTATTAGAGTGTCTGTGACAGGGTCTGAGAACTACCTGTGACAGGGTTTGAGAACTACCTGTGACAGGGTCTGGGAACTACCTGTGACAGGGTCTGACAACTACCTGTGACAGGGTCTGTAGAAAACCTGTGATAGGATCTGAGAACTACCTGTGACAGGATCTGAGAACTACCTGTGACAGGGTCTGAGAGTGCCTGTGACAGGGTCGGACAACTACCTGTGACAGGGTCTGTGGAAAACCTGTGACAGGGTCTGAGAAATACCTGTGACAGTGTCTGAGAACTACCTGTGACAGGGTCTTAGAGTGCCTGTGACAGGGTCTGAGAATTACCTGTGACAGGGTCTGAGAACTACCTGTGACAGGGTCTGAGAGTGTCTGTGACAGGGTCTGAGAACTACCTGTGACAGGGTATGAGAGTGTCTGTGACAGGGTCTGAGAGTGCCTGTGACAGGGTCTGAGAATTACCTGTGACAGGGTCTGTGGAAAACCTGTGACAGGGTCAGAGAGTACCTGTGACAGGGTCTGAGAACTACCTGTGACAGGGTCTGTGGAAAACCTGTGACAGGGTCTGAGAAATACCTGTGACAGGGTCTGAGAACTACCTGTGACAGAGTCTGTAGAAAGCCTGTGACAGGGTCTGAGAGTGCCTGTGACAGGGTCTGAGAAATACCTGTGACAGAGTCTGAGAGTGCCTGTGACAGGGTCTGCGGAAAACCTGTGACAGGGTCTGTGGAAAACCTGTAACAGGGTCTGAGAGTGCCTGTGATAGGGTCTGAGAACTACCTGTGACAGGGTCTGAGAGTGCCTGTGACAGGGTCTGAGAACTACCTGTGACAGGGTCTGTGGAAAACCTGTGACAGAGTCTGAGAACAACCTGTGACAGGGTCTGTGGAAAACCTGTGACAGGGTCTGTGGAAAACCTGTGACGGGGTCTGTGGAAAAATAGTGACAGTTTCTGAGAACTACCTGTGACAGGGTCTGAGAACTACCTGTGACAGGGTTTGAGAGTGCCTGTGACAGGATCTGAGAACTACCTGTGACAGGGTCTGAGAGTGCCTGTGACAGGGTCTGTGGAAAACCTGAGACAGGGTCTGAGAGTGCCTGTGACAGGGTCTGAGAAATACCTGTGACAGGGTCTGAGAACTACCTGTGACAGTGTCTGTGGAAAACCTGCGACAGGGTCTGAGAAATACCTGTGACAGAGCCTGAGAACTACCTGTCACAGGGTCTGAGAACTACCTGTGACAGGGTCTGTGGAAAACCTGTGACAGGGTCTGAGAAATACCTGTGACAGGGTCTGAGAGTGCCTGTGACAGGGTCAGAGAGTGATGTGACAGGGTCTGAGAACTACCTGTGACAGGGTCTGAGAGTGCCTGTGACAGGGTCTGAGAACTACCTGTGACAGGGTCTGAGAACTACCTGTGACAGTGTCTGTGGAAAACCTGCGACAGGGTCTGAGAAATACCTGTGACAGAGCCTGAGAACTACCTGTCACAGGGTCTCAGACCTACCTGTGACAGGGTCTGTGGAAAACCTGTGACAGGGTCTGAGAAATACCTGTGACAGGGTCTGAGAGTGTCTGTGACAGGGTTTGTGGAAAAACAGTGACAGGGTCTGTAGAAAACCTGTGACAGGGTCTGAGAGTGCCTGTGACAGGGTCAGAGAGTGCCTGTGACAGGGTCTGTGGAAAACCTGTGACAGGGTATGAGAGTGGCTGTGACAGGGACTGAGAGTGCCTGTGACAGGGTCTGTGGAAAACCTGTGACAGGGTATGAGAGTGGCTGTGACAGGGACTGGGAGTGCCTGTGACAGGGTCTGAGAATTACCTGTGACAGGGTCTGAGAGTGCCTGTGACAGGGTCTGAGAACTACCTGTGACAGGGTCTGTGGAAAACCTGTGACGGGGTCTGTGGAAAAATAGTGACAGTTTCTGAGAACTACCTGTGACAGGGTATTAGAGTGTCTGTGACAGGGTCTGAGAACCACCTGTGACAGGGTTTGAGAACTACCTGTGACAGGGTCTGGGAACTACCTGTGACAGGGTCTGACAACTACCTGTGACAGGGTCTGTAGAAAACCTGTGATAGGATCTGAGAACTACCAGTGACAGGATCTGAGAACTACCTGTGACAGGGTCTGAGAGTGCCTGTGACAGGGTCGGACAACTACCTGTGACAGGGTCTGTGGAAAACCTGTGACAGCGTCTGAGAACTACCTGTCACAGGGTCTGAGAGTGCCTGTGACAGGGTCTGAGAATTACCTGTGACAGGGTCTGAGAACTACCTGTGACAGGGTCTGAGAGTGTCTGTGACAGGGTCTGAGAACTACCTGTGACAGGGTCTGAGAACTACCTGTGACAGGGTCTGTGGAAAACCTGTGACAGGGTCTGAGAGTGGCTGTGACAGGGTCTGAAAGTGCCTGTGACAGGGTCTGTATAAAACCTGTGACAGGGTCTGAGAACTACCTGTGACAGGGTCTGTGGAAAACCTGTGACAGGGTCTGAGAACTACCTGTGACAGGGTCTGTGGAAAACCTGTGACAGGGTCTGAGACTGCCTGTGACAGGGTCTGAGAAATACCTGTGACAGAGTCTGAGAGTGCCTGTGACAGGGTCTGAGAGTGCATGTGACAGGGTCTGTGGAAAACCTGTGACAGGGTCTGAGAGTGTCTGTGACAGGGTCTGTATAAAACCTGTGACAGGGTCTGAGAACTACCTGTGACAGGGTCTGAGAGTGTCTGTGACAGGGTCTGTATAAAACCTGTGACAGGGTCTGTGGAAAACCTGTGACAGGGTCTGAGAACTACCTGTGACAGGGTCTGAGAGTACCTGTGACAGGGTCTGAGAACTACCTGTGACAGAGTCTGAGAACTACCTGTGACAGGGTCTGAGAACTACCTGTGACAGTGTCTGTGGAAAACCTGCGACAGGGTCTGAGAAATACCTGTGACAGTGTCTGAGAGTGTCTGTGACAGGGTCTGTGGAAAAACAGTGACAGGGTCTGTAGAAAACCTGTGATATGATCTGAGAACTACCTGTGACAGGGTCTGAGAGTGCCTGTGACAGGGTCAGAGAGTGCCTGTGACAGGGTCTGAGAACTACCTGTGACAGTGTCTGAGAGTGCCTGTGACAGGGTCAGAGAGTACCTGTGACAGGGTCTGAGAACTACCTGTGACAGGGTCTGAGAACTACCTGTGACAGTGTCTGTGGAAAACCTGCGACAGGGTCTGAGAAATACCTGTGACAGAGCCTGAGAACTACCTGTCACAGGGTCTGAGAACTACCTGTGACGGGGTCTGTGGAAAACCTGTGACAGGGTCTGAGAAATACCTGTGACAGGGTCTGAGAGTGCCTGTGACAGGGTCAGAGAGTGATGTGACAGGGTCTGTGGAAAACCTGTGACAGGGTCTGAGAGTGCCTGTGACAGGGTCTGAGAACTACCTGTGACAGGGTCTGAGAACTACCTGTGACAGTGTCTGTGGAAAACCTGCGACAGGGTCTGAGAAATACCTGTGACAGAGCCTGAGAACTACCTGTCACAGGGTCTGAGAACTACCTGTGACAGGGTCTGAGAACTACCTGTGACAGGGTCTGTGGAAAACCTGTGACAGGGTCTGAGAAATACCTGTGACAGGGTCTGAGAGTGTCTGTGACAGGGTCTGTGGAAAAACAGTGACAGGGTCTGTAGAAAACCTGTGATAGGATCTGAGAACTACCTGTGACTGGGTCTGAGAGTGCCTGTGACAGGGTCAGAGAGTGCCTGTGACAGGGTCTGAGAACTACCTGTGACAGGGTCAGAGAGTGCCTGTGACAGTGTCTGTGGAAATCCTGTGACAGGGTATGAGAGTGGCTGTGACAGGGACTGAGAGTGCCTGTGACAGGGTCTGTGGAAAACCTGTGACAGGGTATGAGAGTGGCTGTGACAGGGACTGGGAGTGCCTGTGACAGGGTCTGAGAATTACCTGTGACAGGGTCTGAGAGTGCCTGTGACAGGGTCTGAGAGTGCCTGTGACAGGGTCTGAGATCTACCTGTGACAGGGTCTGTGGAAAACCTGTGACGGGGTCTGTGGAAAAATAGTGACAGTTTCTGAGAACTACCTGTGACAGGGTATTAGAGTGTCTGTGACAGGGTCTGAGAACTACCTGTGACAGGGTTTGAGAACTACCTGTGACAGGGTCTGGGAACTACCTGTGACAGGGTCTGACAACTACCTGTGACAGGGTCTGTAGAAAACCTGTGATAGGATCTGAGAACTACCTGTGACAGGATCTGAGAACTACCTGTGACAGGGTCTGTGGAAAACCTGTGACGGGGTCTGTGGAAAAATAGTGACAGTTTCTGAGAACTACCTGTGACAGGGTATTAGAGTGTCTCTGACAGGGTCTGAGAACTACCTGTGACAGGGTCTGAGAGTGCCTGTGACAGGGTCTGAGAACTACCTGTGACAGGGTCTGAGAGTGCCTGTGACAGGGTCAGAGAGTGCCTCTGACAGGGTCTGAGAACTACCTGTGACATGGTCTGAGAGTGCCTGTGACAGGGTATGAGAGTGGCTGTGACAGGGACTGAGAGTGCCTGTGACAGGGTCTGAGAGTGCCTGTGACAGGGTCTGAGAACTACCTGTGACATGGTCTGAGAGTGCCTGTGACAGGGTATGAGAGTGGCTGTGACAGGGACTGAGAGTGCCTGTGACAGGGTCTGAGAGTGCCTGTGACAGGGTATGAGAACTACCTGTGACAGGGTTTGAGAACTAACCGTGACAGGGTCTGTGGAAAAATAGTGACAGGGTCTGAGAACTACCTGTGACAGGGTCTGTGGAAAACTTGTGATGGGGTCTGTGGAAAAATAGTGACAGTTTCTGAGAACTACCTGTGACAGGGTATTAGAGTGTCTGTGACAGGGTCTGAGAAATACCTGTGACAGAGTCTGAGAGTGCCTGTGACAGGGTCTGCGGAAAACCTGTGACAGGGTCTGTGGAAAACCTGTAACAGGGTCTGAGAGTGCCTGTGATAGGGTCTGAGAACTACCTGTGACAGGGTCTGAGAGTGCCTGTGACAGGGTCTGACAACTACCTGTGACAAGATCTGTATAAAACCTGTGACAGGGTCTGTGGAAAACCTGTGACAGGGTCTGAGAGTGCCTTTGACAGGGTCTGACAACTACCGGTGACAGGGTCTGTGGAAAACTTGTGATAGGGTCTGTGGAAAAATAGTGACAGTTTCTGAGAACTACCTGTGACAGGGTATGAGAGTGTCTGTGACAGGGTCTGTGAATTACCTGTGACAGGGTCTGAGAACTACCTGTGACAGGGTCTGAGAGTGTCTGTGACAGGGTCTGAGAACTACCTGTGACAGGGTCTGTGGAAAACCTGTGACAGGGTCTGACAACTACCTGTGACAGGGTCTGTAGAAAACCTGTGACAGGGTCTGTGGAAAACCTGTGACAGGGTCTGAGACTGCCTGTGACAGGGTCTGAAAGTGCCTGTGACAGGGTCTGTATAAAACCTGTGACAGGGTCTGAGAACTACCTGTGACAGGGTCTGTGGAAAACCTGTGACAGGGTCTGAGAGTGTCTGTGACAGGGTCTGTATAAAACCTGTGACAGGGTCTGAGAACTACCTGTGACAGCGTCTGTATAAAACCTGTGACAGGGTCTGAGAGTGTCTGTGACAGGGTCTGTATAAAACCTGTGACAGGGTCTGAGAACTACCTGTGACAGGGTCTGTGGAAAACCTGTGACAGGGTCTGAGAACTACCTGTGACAGAGTCTGAGAACTACCTGTGACAGGGTCTGAGAACTACCTGTGACAGTGTCTGTGGAAAACCTGCGACAGTGTCTGAGAAATACCTGTGACAGTGTCTGAGAGTGTCTGTGACAGGGTCTGTGGAAAAACAGTGACAGGGTCTGTAGAAAACCTGTGATAGGATCTGAGAACTACCTGTGACAGGGTCTGAGAGTGCCTGTGACAGGGTCAGAGAGTGCCTGTGACAGGATCTGAGAACTACCTGTGACAGTGTCTGAGAGTGCCTGTGACAGGGTCAGAGAGTACCTGTGACAGGGTCTGAGAACTACCTGTGACAGGGTCTGAGAACTACCTGTGACAGTGTCTGTGGAAAACCTGCGACAGGGTCTGAGAAATACCTGTGACAGAGCCTGAGAACTACCTGTCACAGGGTCTGAGACCTACCTGTGACAGTGTCTGTGGAAAACCTGCGACAGGGTCTGAGAAATACCTGTGACAGAGCCTGAGAACTACCTGTCACAGGGTCTGAGACCTACCTGTGACAGTGTCTGTGGAAAACCTGTGACAGAGCCTGAGAACTACCTGTCACAGGGTCTGAGAACTACCTGTCACAGGGTCTGAGAACTACCTGTGACGGGGTCTGTGGAAAACCTGTGACAGGGTCTGAGAAATACCTGTGACAGGGTCTGAGAGTGCCTGTGACAGGGTCAGAGAGTGATGTGACAGGGTCTGTGGAAAACCTGTGACAGGGTCTGAGAGTGCCTGTGACAGGGTCTGAGAACTACCTGTGACAGGGTCTGAGAACTACCTGTGACAGTGTCTGTGGAAAACCTGCGACAGGGTCTGAGAAATACCAGTGACAGAGCCTGAGAACTACCTGTCACAGGGTCTGAGACCTACCTGTGACAGGGTCTGTGGAAAACCTGTGACAGGGTCTGAGAAATACCTGTGACAGGGTCTGAGAGTGTCTGTGACAGGGTCTGTGGAAAAACAGTGACAGGGTCTGTAGAAAACCTGTGATAGGATCTGAGAACTACCTGTGACTGGGTCTGAGAGTGCCTGTGACAGGGTCAGAGAGTGCCTGTGACAGTGTCTGTGGAAAACCTGTGACAGGGTATGAGAGTGGCTGTGACAGGGACTGAGAGTGCCTGTGACAGGGTCTGTGGAAAACCTGTGACAGGGTATGAGAGTGGCTGTGACAGGGACTGGGAGAGCCTGTGACAGGGTCTGAGAATTACCTGTGACAGGGTCTGAGAGTGCCTGTGACAGGGTCTGAGAGTGCCTGTGACAGGGTCTGAGAACTACCTGTGACAGGGTCTGAGAGTGCCTGTGACAGGGTATGAGAGTGCCTGTGACAGGGACTGAGAGTGCCTGTGACAGGGTCTGAGAACTACCTGTGACAGGGTCTGAGAACTACCTGTGACAGGGTCTGAGAGTGCCTGTGACAGGGTCTGAGAACTACCTGTGACAGGGTCTGTGAAAACCTGTGACGGGGTCTGTGGAAAAATAGTGACAGTTTCTGAGAACTACCTGTGACAGGGTATTAGAGTGTCTGTGACAGGGTCTGAGAACTACCTGTGACAGGGTTTGAAAACTACCTGTGACAGGGTCTGGGAACTACCTGTGACAGGGTCTGACAACTACCTGTGACAGGGTCTGTAGAAAACCTGTGATAGGATCTGAGAACTACCTGTGACAGGATCTGAGAACTACCTGTGACAGGGTCTGAGAGTGCCTGTGACAGGGTCGGACAACTACCTGTGACAGGGTCTGTGGAAAACCTGTGACAGGGTCTGAGAAATACCTGTGACAGTGTCTGAGAACTACCTGTGACAGGGTCTGAGAGTGCCTGTGACAGGGTCTGAGAATTACCTGTGACAGGGTCTGAGAACTACCTGTGACAGGGTCTGAGAGTGTCTGTGACAGGGTCTGAGAACTACCTGTGACAGGGTATGAGAGTGTCTGTGACAGGGTCTGAGAGTGCCTGTGACAGGGTCTGAGAATTACCTGTGACAGGGTCTGTGGAAAACCTGTGACAGGGTCAGAGAGTACCTGTGACAGGGTCTGAGAACTACCTGTGACAGGGTATGAGAGTGTCTGTGACAGGGTCTGAGAACTACCTGTGACAGGGTTTGAGAACTACCTGTGACAGGGTCTGTAGAAAACCTGTGACAGGTCTGAGAGTGCCTGTGACAGGGTCTGAGAGTGTCTGTGACAGGGTCTGAGAACTACCTGTGACAGGGTCTGTGGAAAACTTGTGATGGGGTCTGTGGAAAAATAGTGACAGTTTCTGAGAACTACCTGTGACAGGGTCTGAGAACTACCTGTGACAGGGTTTGAGAGTGCCTGTGACAAGGTCTGACAACTACCTGTGACAGTGTCTGTGGAAAAACAGTTACAGTGTCTGAGAACTACCTGTGACAGGGTCTGTGGAAAACCTGTGACAGGGTCTGAGAGTGCCTGTGACAGGGTCTGAGAAATACCTGTGACAGAGTCTGAGAGTGCCTGTGACAGGGTCTGCGGAAAACCTGTGACAGGGTCTGTGGAAAACCTGTAACAGGGTCTGAGAGTGCCTGTGATAGGGTCTGAGAACTACCTGTGACAGGGTCTGAGAGTGCCTGTGAAAGGGTCTGAGAACTACCTGTGACAGGGTCTGTGGAAAACATGTGACAGAGTCTGAGAACAACCTGTGACAGGGTCTGTGGAAAACCTGTGACGGGGTCTGTGGAAAAATAGTGACAGTTTCTGAGAACTACCTGTGACAGGGTCTGAGAACTACCTGTGACAGGGTTTGAGAGTGCCTGTGACAGGATCTGAGAACTACCTGTGACAGGGTCTTAGAGTGCCTGTGACAGGGTCTGTGGAAAACCTGAGACAGGGTCTGAGAGTGCCTGTGACAGGGTCTGAGAAATACCTGTGGCAGAGTCTGAGAGTGCCTGTGACAGGGTCTGCGGAAAACCTGTGATAGGGTCTGAGAACTACCTGTGACAGGGTCTGAGAGTGCCTGTGACAGGGTCTGAGAACTACCTGTGACAGGGTCTGTGGAAAACCTGTGACAGAGTCTGAGAACTACCTGTGACAGGGTCTGTGGAAAACCTGTGACGGGGTCTGTGGAAAAATAGTGACAGTTTCTGAGAACAACCTGTGACAGGGTCTGAGAACTACCTGTGACAGGGTTTGAGAGTGCCTGTGACAGGATCTGAGAACTACCTGTGACAGGGTCTGTGGAAAACCTGTGACAGAGTCTGAGAACTACCTGTGACAGGGTATGAGAGTGCCTGTGACAGGGTCTGACAACTACCTGTGACAGGGTCTGTGGAAAACCTGTGACAGAGTCTGAGAACTACCTGTGACAGGGTCTGTGGAAAACCTGTGACAGAGTCTGAGAACTACCTGTGACAGGGTCTGTGGAAAACCTGTGACGGGGTCTGTGGAAAAATAGTGACAGTTTCTGAGAACTACCTGTGACAGGGTTTGAGAACTACCTGTGTCAGGGTCTGGGAACTACCTGTGACAGGGTCTGACAACTACCTGTGACAGGGTCTGTAGAAAACCTGTGATAGGATCTGAGAACTACCTGTGACAGGATCTGAGAACTACCTGTGACAGGGTCTGAGAGTGCCTGTGACAGGGTCGGACAACTACCTGTGACAGGGTCTGTGGAAAACCTGTGACAGGGTCTGAGAAATACCTGTGACAGTGTCTGAGAACTACCTGTGACAGGGTCTGAGAGTGCCTGTGACAGGGTCTGAGAATTACCTGTGACAGGGTCTGAGAACTACCTGTGACAGGGTCTGAGAGTGTCTGTGACAGGGTCTGAGAACTACCTGTGACAGGGTATGAGAGTGTCTGTGACAGGGTCTGAGAGTGCCTGTGACAGGGTCTGAGAATTACCTGTGACAGGGTCTGTGGAAAACCTGTGACAGGGTCAGAGAGTACCTGTGACAGGGTCTGAGAACTACCTGTGACAGGGTATGAGAGTGTCTGTGACAGGGTCTGAGAACTACCTGTGACAGGGTTTGAGAACTACCTGTGACAGGGTCTGTAGAAAACCTGTGACAGGTCTGAGAGTGCCTGTGACAGGGTCTGAGAGTGTCTGTGACAGGGTCTGAGAACTACCTGTGACAGGGTCTGTGGAAAACTTGTGATGGGGTCTGTGGAAAAATAGTGACAGTTTCTGAGAACTACCTGTGACAGGGTCTGAGAACTACCTGTGACAGGGTTTGAGAGTGCCTGTGACAAGGTCTGACAACTACCTGTGACAGGGTCTGTGGAAAAACAGTTACAGTGTCTGAGAACTACCTGTGACAGGGTCTGAGAGTGCCTGTGACAGGGTCTGTGGAAAACCTGTGACAGGGTCTGAGAGTGCCTGTGACAGGGTCTGAGAAATACCTGTGACAGAGTCTGAGAGTGCCTGTGACAGGGTCTGCGGAAAACCTGTGACAGGGTCTGTGGAAAACCTGTAACAGGGTCTGAGAGTGCCTGTGATAGGGTCTGAGAACTACCTGTGACAGGGTCTGAGAGTGCCTGTGAAAGGGTCTGAGAACTACCTGTGACAGGGTCTGTGGAAAACCTGTGACGGGGTCTGTGGAAAAATAGTGACAGTTTCTGAGAACTACCTGTGACAGGGTCTGAGAACTACCTGTGACAGGGTTTGAGAGTGCCTGTGACAGGATCTGAGAACTACCTGTGACAGGGTCTTAGAGTGCCTGTGACAGGGTCTGTGGAAAACCTGAGACAGGGTCTGAGAGTGCCTGTGACAGGGTCTGAGAAATACCTGTGGCAGAGTCTGAGAGTGCCTGTGACAGGGTCTGCGGAAAACCTGTGATAGGGTCTGAGAATTACCTGTGACAGGGTCTGAGAGTGCCTGTGACAGGGTCTGAGAACTACCTGTGACAGGGTCTGTGGAAAACCTGTGACAGAGTCTGAGAACTACCTGTGACAGGGTCTGTGGAAAACCTGTGACGGGGTCTGTGGAAAAATAGTGACAGTTTCTGAGAACAACCTGTGACAGGGTCTGAGAACTACCTGTGACAGGGTTTGAGAGTGCCTGTGACAGGATCTGAGAACTACCTGTGACAGGGTCTGTGGAAAACCTGTGACAGAGTCTGAGAACTACCTGTGACAGGGTATGAGAGTGCCTGTGACAGGGTCTGACAACTACCTGTGACAGGGTCTGTGGAAAACCTGTGACAGAGTCTGAGAACTACCTGTGACAGGGTCTGTGGAAAACCTGTGACAGAGTCTGAGAACTACCTGTGACAGGGTCTGTGGAAAACCTGTGACGGGGTCTGTGGAAAAATAGTGACAGTTTCTGAGAACTACCTGTGACAGGGTTTGAGAACTACCTGTGTCAGGGTCTGGGAACTACCTGTGACAGGGTCTGACAACTACCTGTGACAGGGTCTGTAGAAAACCTGTGATAGGATCTGAGAACTACCTGTGACAGGATCTGAGAACTACCTGTGACAGGGTCTGAGAGTGCCTGTGACAGGGTCGGACAACTACCTGTGACAGGGTCTGTGGAAAACCTGTGACAGGGTCTGAGAAATACCTGTGACAGTGTCTGAGAACTACCTGTGACAGGGTCTGAGAGTGCCTGTGACAGGGTCTGAGAATTACCTGTGACAGGGTCTGAGAACTACCTGTGACAGGGTCTGAGAGTGTCTGTGACAGGGTCTGAGAACTACCTGTGACAGGGTATGAGAGTGTCTGTGACAGGGTCTGAGAGTGCCTGTGACAGGGTCTGAGAATTACCTGTGACAGGGTCTGTGGAAAACCTGTGACAGGGTCAGAGAGTACCTGTGACAGGGTCTGAGAACTACCTGTGACAGGGTATGAGAGTGTCTGTGACAGGGTCTGAGAACTACCTGTGACAGGGTTTGAGAACTACCTGTGACAGGGTCTGTAGAAAACCTGTGACAGGTCTGAGAGTGCCTGTGACAGGGTCTGAGAGTGTCTGTGACAGGGTCTGAGAACTACCTGTGACAGGGTCTGTGGAAAACTTGTGATGGGGTCTGTGGAAAAATAGTGACAGTTTCTGAGAACTACCTGTGACAGGGTCTGAGAACTACCTGTGACAGGGTTTGAGAGTGCCTGTGACAAGGTCTGACAACTACCTGTGACAGGGTCTGTGGAAAAACAGTTACAGTGTCTGAGAACTACCTGTGACAGGGTCTGAGAGTGCCTGTGACAGGGTCTGTGGAAAACCTGTGACAGGGTCTGAGAGTGCCTGTGACAGGGTCTGAGAAATACCTGTGACAGAGTCTGAGAGTGCCTGTGACAGGGTCTGCGGAAAACCTGTGACAGGGTCTGTGGAAAACCTGTAACAGGGTCTGAGAGTGCCTGTGATAGGGTCTGAGAACTACCTGTGACAGGGTCTGAGAGTGCCTGTGAAAGGGTCTGAGAACTACCTGTGACAGGGTCTGTGGAAAACCTGTGACAGAGTCTGAGAACAACCTGTGACAGGGTCTGTGGAAAACCTGTGACGGGGTCTGTGGAAAAATAGTGACAGTTTCTGAGAACTACCTGTGACAGGGTCTGAGAACTACCTGTGACAGGGTTTGAGAGTGCCTGTGACAGGATCTGAGAACTACCTGTGACAGGGTCTTAGAGTGCCTGTGACAGGGTCTGTGGAAAACCTGAGACAGGGTCTGAGAGTGCCTGTGACAGGGTCTGCGGAAAACCTGTGATAGGGTCTGAGAACTACCTGTGACAGGGTCTGAGAGTGCCTGTGACAGGGTCTGAGAACTACCTGTGACAGGGTCTGTGGAAAACCTGTGACAGAGTCTGAGAACTACCTGTGACAGGGTCTGTGGAAAACCTGTGACGGGGTCTGTGGAAAAATAGTGACAGTTTCTGAGAACAACCTGTGACAGGGTCTGAGAACTACCTGTGACAGGGTTTGAGAGTGCCTGTGACAGGATCTGAGAACTACCTGTGACAGGGTCTGTGGAAAACCTGTGACAGAGTCTGAGAACTACCTGTGACAGGGTATGAGAGTGCCTGTGACAGGGTCTGACAACTACCTGTGACAGGGTCTGTGGAAAACCTGTGACAGAGTCTGAGAACTACCTGTGACAGGGTCTGTGGAAAACCTGTGACAGAGTCTGAGAACTACCTGTGACAGGGTCTGTGGAAAACCTGTGACGGGGTCTGTGGAAAAATAGTGACAGTTTCTGAGAACTACCTGTGACAGGGTATTAGAGTGTCTGTGACAGGGTCTGAGAACTACCTGTGACAGAGTCTGAGAGTGCCTGTGACAGGGTCTGAGAACTACCTGTGACAGGGTCTGAGAGTGCCTGTGACAGGGTATGAGAGTGGCTGTGACAGGGACTGAGAGTGCCTGTGACAGGGTCTGAGAGTGCCTGTGACAGGGTCTGAGAACTACCTGTGACATGGTCTGAGAGTGCCTGTGACAGGGTATGAGAGTGGCTGTGACAGGGACTGAGAGTGCCTGTGACAGGGTCTGAGTGTGCCTGTGACAGGGTTTGAGAACTAACCGTGACAGGGTCTGTGGAAAAATAGTGACAGGGTCTGAGAACTACCTGTGACAGGGTCTGTGGAAAACTTGTGATGGGGTCTGTGGAAAAATAGTGTCAGTTTCTGAGAACTACCTGTGACAGGGTCTGAGAACTACCTGTGACAGGGTTTGAGAGTGCCTGTGACAGGGTCTGCGGAAAACCTGTGACAGGGTCTGTGGAAAACCTGTAACAGGGTCTGAGAGTGCCTGTGATAGGGTCTGAGAACTACCTGTGACAGGGTCTGAGAACTACCTGTGACAGGGTTTGAGAGTGCCTGTGACAGGGTCTGCGGAAAACCTGTGACAGGGTCTGTGGAAAACCTGTAACAGGGTCTGAAAGTGCCTTTGACAGGGTCTGACAACTACCGGTGACAGGGTCTGTGGAAAACTTGTGATATGGTCTGTGGAAAAATAGTGACAGTTTCTGAGAACTACCTGTGACAGGGTATGAGTGTGTCTGTGACAGGGTCTGAGAACTACCTGTGACAGGGTTTGAGAGTGCCTGTGACAGGGTCTGAGAACTACCTGTGACAGGGTCTGTAGAAAACCTGTGATAGGATCTGAGAACTACCTGTGACAGGATATGAGAGTGGCTGTGACAGGGTCTGACAACTACCTGTGACAGGGTCTGTGGAAAACCTGTGACAGGTCTGAGAGTGCCTGTGACAGGGTCTGAGAATTACCTGTGACAGGGTTTGAGAACTACCTGTGACAGGGTCTGTAGAAAACCTGTGACAGGTCTGAGAGTGCCTGTGACAGCGTCTGAGAGTGTCTGTGACAGGGTCTGAGAACTACCTGTGACAGGGTCTGAGAACTACCTGTGACAGGGTCTGAGAACTACCTGTGACAGGGTCTGAGAACTACCTGTGACAGGGTATGAGAACTACCCGTGACAGGGTCTGTGGAAAAATAGTGACAGGGTCTGAGAGTGTCTGTGACAGGGTCTGAAAGTGCCTGTGACAGGGTCTGAGAACTACCTGTGACAGGGTCTGAGAGTGTCTGTGACAGGGTCTGAGAACTACCTGTGACAGGGTCTGTATAAAACCTGTGACAGGGTCTGAGAACTACCTGTGACAGGGTCTGTGGAAAACCTGTGACAGGGTCTGAGACTGCCTGTGACAGGGTCTGAACGTGCCTGTGACAGGGTCAGAGAACTACCTGTGACAGCGTCTGTATAAAACCTGTGACAGGGTCTGTGGAAACCCTGTGACAGGGTCTGAGAACTACCTGTGACAGGGTCTGTGGAAAACCTGTGACAGGGTCTGAGAACTACCTGTGACAGAGTCTGAGAACTACCTGTGACAGGGTCTGAGAGTGTCTGTGACAGGGTCTGTGTAAAAACAGTGACAGGGTCTGTAGAAAACCTGTGATAGGATCTGAGAACTACCTGTGACAGGGTCTGAGAGTGCCTGTGACAGGGTCAGAGAACTACCTGTGACAGTGTCTGAGAGTGTCTGTGACAGGGTCTGTGGAAAAACAGTGACAGGGTCTGTAGAAAACCTGTGACAGGGTCTGAGAACTACCTGTGACAGTGTCTGAGAGTGCCTGTGACAGGGTCAGAGAGTACCTGTGACAGGGTCTGAGAACTACCTGTGACAGGGTCTGAGAACTACCTGTGACAGGGTCTGTGGAAAACCTGCGACAGGGTCTGAGAAATACCTGTGACAGAGCCTGAGAACTACCTGTCACAGGGTCTGAGAACTACCTGTGACAGGGTCTGTGGAAAAACCTGTGACAGGGTCTGAGAAATACCTGTGACAGGGTCTGAGAGTGCCTGTGACAGGGTCAGAGAGTGATGTGACAGGGTCTGAGAACTACCTGTGACAGGGTCTGAGAGTGCCTGTGACAGGGTCTGAGAACTACCTGTGACAGGGTCTGAGAACTACCTGTGACAGTGTCTGTGGAAAAACCTGCGACAGGGTCTGAGAAATACCTGTGACAGAGCCTGAGAACTACCTGTCACAGGGTCTGAGACCTACCTGTGACAGGGTCTGTGGAAAACCTGTGACAGGGTCTGAGAAATACCTGTGACAGGGTCTGAGAGTGCCTGTGACAGGGTCTGAGAACTACCTGTGACAGGGTCTGAGAACTACCTGTGACAGTGTCTGTGGAAAACCTGCGACAGGGTCTGAGAAATACCTGTGACAGAGCCTGAGAACTACCTGTCACAGGGTCTCAGACCTACCTGTGACAGGGTCTGTGGAAAACCTGTGACAGGGTCTGAGAACTACCTGTGACAGGGTCTGAGAGTGTCTGTGACAGGGTCTGAGAACTACCTGTGACAGGGTATGAGAGTGTCTGTGACAGGGTCTGAGAGTGCCTGTGACAGGGTCTGAGAATTACCTATGACAGGGTCTGTGGAAAACCTGTGACAGGGTCAGAGAGTACCTGTGACAGGGTCTGAGAACTACCTGTGACAGGGTATGAGAGTGTCTGTGACAGGGTCTGAGAACTACCTGTGACAGGGTTTGAGAACTACCTGTGACAGGGTCTGTAGAAAACCTGTGACAGGTCTGAGAGTGCCTGTGACAGGGTCTGAGAGTGTCTGTGACAGGGTCTGAGAACTACCTGTGACAGGGACTGTGGAAAACTTGTGATGGGGTCTGTGGAAAAATAGTGACAGTTTCTGAGAACTACCTGTGACAGGGTCTGAGAACTACCTGTGACAGGGTCTGAGAACTACCTGTGACAGGGTTTGAGAGTGCCTGTGACAAGGTCTGACAACTACCTGTGACAGGGTCTGTGGAAAAACAGTTACAGGGTCTGAGAACTACCTGTGACAGGGTCTGAGAGTGCCTGTGACAGGGTCTGAGAACTACCTGTGACAGGGTCTGTGGAAAACCTGTGACAGGGTCTGAGAAATACCTGTGACAGGGTCTGAGAACTACCTGTGACAGAGTCTGTAGAAAGCCTGTGACAGGGTCTGAGAGTGCCTGTGACAGGGTCTGAGAAATACCTGTGACAGAGTCTGAGAGTGCCTGTGACAGGGTCTGCGGAAAACCTGTGACAGGGTCTGTGGAAAACCTGTAACAGGGTCTGAGAGTGCCTGTGATAGGGTCTGAGAACTACCTGTGACAGGGTCTGAGAGTGCCTGTGACAGGGTCTGGAGAACTACCTGTGACAGGGTCTGTGGAAAACCTGTGACAGAGTCTGAGAACAACCTGTGACAGGGTCTGTGGAAAACCTGTGACGGGGTCTGTGGAAAAATAGTGACAGTTTCTGAGAACTACCTGTGACAGGGTCTGAGAACTACCTGTGACAGGGTTTGAGAGTGCCTGTGACAGGATCTGAGAACTACCTGTGACAGGGTCTGAGAGTGCCTGTGACAGGGTCTGTGGAAAACCTGAGACAGGGTCTGAGAGTGCCTGTGACAGGGTCTGAGAAATACCTGTGACAGGGTCTGAGAACTACCTGTGACAGTGTCTGTGGAAAACCTGCGACAGGGTCTGAGAAATACCTGTGACAGAGCCTGAGAACTACCTGTGACAGGGTCTGTGGAAAACCTGTGACAGGGTCTGAGAAATACCTGTGACAGGGTCTGAGAGTGCCTGTGACAGGGTCAGAGAGTGATGTGACAGGGTCTGAGAACTACCTGTGACAGGGTCTGAGAGTGCCTGTGACAGGGTCTGAGAACTACCTGTGACAGGGTCTGAGAACTACCTGTGACAGTGTCTGTGGAAAACCTGCGACAGGGTCTGAGAAATACCTGTGACAGAGCCTGAGAACTACCTGTCACAGGGTCTCAGACCTACCTGTGACAGGGTCTGTGGAAAACCTGTGACGGGGTCTGTGGAAAAATAGTGACAGTTTCTGAGAACTACCTGTGACAGGGGTATTAGAGTGTCTGTGACAGGGTCTGAGAACTACCTGTGACAGAGTCTGAGAGTGCCTGTGACAGGGTCTGAGAACTACCTGTGACAGGGTCTGAGAGTGCCTGTGACAGGGTATGAGAGTGGCTGTGACAGGGACTGAGAGTGCCTGTGACAGGGTCTGAGAGTGCCTGTGACAGGGTCTGAGAACTACCTGTGACATGGTCTGAGAGTGCCTGTGACAGGGTATGAGAGTGGCTGTGACAGGGACTGAGAGTGCCTGTGACAGGGTCTGAGTGTGCCTGTGACAGGGTTTGAGAACTAACCGTGACAGGGTCTGTGGAAAAATAGTGACAGGGTCTGAGAACTACCTGTGACAGGGTCTGTGGAAAACTTGTGATGAGGTCTGTGGAAAAATAGTGTCAGTTTCTGAGAACTACCTGTGACAGGGTCTGAGAACTACCTGTGACAGGGTTTGAGAGTGCCTGTGACAGGGTCTGCGGAAAACCTGTGACAGGGTCTGTGGAAAACCTGTAACAGGGTCTGAGAGTGCCTGTGATAGGGTCTGAGAACTACCTGTGACAGGGTCTGAGAGTGCCTTTGACAGGGTCTGACAACTACCGGTGACAGGGTCTGTGGAAAACTTGTGATATGGTCTGTGGAAAAATAGTGACAGTTTCTGAGAACTACCTGTGACAGGGTATGAGTGTGTCTGTGACAGGGTCTGAGAACTACCTGTGACAGGGTTTGAGAGTGCCTGTGACAGGGTCTGAGAACTACCTGTGACAGGGTCTGTAGAAAACCTGTGATAGGATCTGAGAACTACCTGTGACAGGATATGAGAGTGGCTGTGACAGGGTCTGACAACTACCTGTGACAGGGTCTGTGGAAAACCTGTGACAGGTCTGAGAGTGCCTGTGACAGGGTCTGAGAATTACCTGTGACAGGGTTTGAGAACTACCTGTGACAGGGTCTGTAGAAAACCTGTGACAGGTCTGAGAGTGCCTGTGACAGCGTCTGAGAGTGTCTGTGACAGGGTCTGAGAACTACCTGTGACAGGGTCTGAGAACTACCTGTGACAGGGTATGAGAACTACCCGTGACAGGGTCTGTGGAAAAATAGTGACAGTGTCTGAGAGTGTCTGTGACAGGGTCTGAAAGTGCCTGTGACAGGGTCTGAGAACTACCTGTGACAGGGTCTGAGAGTGTCTGTGACAGGGTCTGAGAACTACCTGTGACAGGGTCTGTATAAAACCTGTGACAGGGTCTGAGAACTACCTGTGACAGGGTCTGTGGAAAACCTGTGACAGGGTCTGAGACTGCCTGTGACAGGGTCTGAAAGTGCCTGTGACAGGGTCAGAGAACTACCTGTGACAGCGTCTGTATAAAACCTGTGACAGGGTCTGTGGAAAACCTGTGACAGGGTCTGAGAACTACCTGTGACAGGGTCTGTGGAAAACCTGTGACAGGGTCTGAGAACTACCTGTGACAGAGTCTGAGAACTACCTGTGACAGGGTCTGAGAGTGTCTGTGACAGGGTCTGTGTAAAAACAGTGACAGGGTCTGTAGAAAACCTGTGATAGGATCTGAGAACTACCTGTGACAGGGTCTGTAGAAAACCTGTGACAGGTCTGAGAGTGCCTGTGACAGCGTCTGAGAGTGTCTGTGACAGGGTCTGAGAACTACCTGTGACAGGGTATGAGAACTACCCGTGACAGGGTCTGTGGAAAAATAGTGACAGGGTCTGAGAGTGTCTGTGACAGGGTCTGAAAGTGCCTGTGACAGGGTCTGAGAACTACCTGTGACAGGGTCTGTATAAAACCTGTGACAGGGTCTGAGAACTACCTGTGACAGGGTCTGTGGAAAACCTGTGACAGGGTCTGAGACTGCCTGTGACAGGGTCTGAAAGTGCCTGTGACAGGGTCAGAGAACTACCTGTGACAGCGTCTGTATAAAACCTGTGACAGGGTCTGTGGAAACCCTGTGACAGGGTCTGAGAACTACCTGTGACAGGGTCTGTGGAAAACCTGTGACAGGGTCTGAGAACTACCTGTGACAGAGTCTGAGAACTACCTGTGACAGGGTCTGAGAGTGTCTGTGACAGGGTCTGTGTAAAAACAGTGACAGGGTCTGTAGAAAACCTGTGATAGGATCTGAGAACTACCTGTGACAGGGTCTGAGAGTGCCTGTGACAGGGTCAGAGAACTACCTGTGACAGTGTCTGAGAGTGTCTGTGACAGGGTCTGTGGAAAAACAGTGACAGGGTCTGTAGAAAACCTGTGACAGGGTCTGAGAACTACCTGTGACAGTGTCTGAGAGTGCCTGTGACAGGGTCAGAGAGTACCTGTGACAGGGTCTGAGAACTACCTGTGACAGGGTCTGAGAACTACCTGTGACAGTGTCTGTGGAAAACCTGCGACAGGGTCTGAGAAATACCTGTGACAGAGCCTGAGAACTACCTGTCACAGGGTCTGAGAACTACCTGTGACAGGGTCTGTGGAAAACCTGTGACAGGGTCTGAGAAATACCTGTGACAGGGTCTGAGAACTACCTGTGACAGGGTCTGAGAACTACCTGTGACAGTGTCTGTGGAAAACCTGCGACAGGGTCTGAGAAATACCTGTGACAGAGCCTGAGAACTACCTGTCACAGGGTCTCAGACCTACCTGTGACAGGGTCTGTGGAAAACCTGTGACGGGGTCTGTGGAAAAATAGTGACAGTTTCTGAGAACTACCTGTGACAGGGTATTAGAGTGTCTGTGACAGGGTCTGAGAACTACCTGTGACAGAGTCTGAGAGTGCCTGTGACAGGGTCTGAGAACTACCTGTGACAGGGTCTGAGAGTGCCTGTGACAGGGTATGAGAGTGGCTGTGACAGGGACTGAGAGTGCCTGTGACAGGGTCTGAGAGTGCCTGTGACAGGGTCTGAGAACTACCTGTGACATGGTCTGAGAGTGCCTGTGACAGGGTATGAGAGTGGCTGTGACAGGGACTGAGAGTGCCTGTGACAGGGTCTGAGTGTGCCTGTGACAGGGTTTGAGAACTAACCGTGACAGGGTCTGTGGAAAAATAGTGACAGGGTCTGAGAACTACCTGTGACAGGGTCTGAGAACTACCTGTGACAGTGTCTGTGGAAAACCTGCGACAGGGTCTGAGAAATACCTGTGACAGAGCCTGAGAACTACCTGTCACAGGGTCTGAGAACTACCTGTGACAGGGTCTGTGGAAAACCTGTGACAGGGTCTGAGAAATACCTGTGACAGGGTCTGAGAGTGCCTGTGACAGGGTCAGAGAGTGATGTGACAGGGTCTGAGAACTACCTGTGACAGGGTCTGAGAGTGCCTGTGACAGGGTCTGAGAACTACCTGTGACAGGGTCTGAGAACTACCTGTGACAGTGTCTGTGGAAAACCTGCGACAGGGTCTGAGAAATACCTGTGACAGAGCCTGAGAACTACCTGTCACAGGGTCTGAGACCTACCTGTGACAGGGTCTGTGGAAAACCTGTGACAGGGTCTGAGAAATACCTGTGACAGGGTCTGAGAGTGCCTGTGACAGGGTCTGAGAACTACCTGTGACAGGGTCTGAGAACTACCTGTGACAGTGTCTGTGGAAAACCTGCGACAGGGTCTGAGAAATACCTGTGACAGAGCCTGAGAACTACCTGTCACAGGGTCTCAGACCTACCTGTGACAGGGTCTGTGGAAAACCTGTGACAGGGTCTGAGAACTACCTGTGACAGGGTCTGAGAGTGTCTGTGACAGGGTCTGAGAACTACCTGTGACAGGGTATGAGAGTGTCTGTGACAGGGTCTGAGAGTGCCTGTGACAGGGTCTGAGAATTACCTATGACAGGGTCTGTGGAAAACCTGTGACAGGGTCAGAGAGTACCTGTGACAGGGTCTGAGAACTACCTGTGACAGGGTATGAGAGTGTCTGTGACAGGGTCTGAGAACTACCTGTGACAGGGTTTGAGAACTACCTGTGACAGGGTCTGTAGAAAACCTGTGACAGGTCTGAGAGTGCCTGTGACAGGGTCTGAGAGTGTCTGTGACAGAGTCTGAGAACTACCTGTGACAGGGACTGTGGAAAACTTGTGATGGGGTCTGTGGAAAAATAGTGACAGTTTCTGAGAACTACCTGTGACAGGGTCTGAGAACTACCTGTGACAGGGTTTGAGAGTGCCTGTGACAAGGTCTGACAACTACCTGTGACAGGGTCTGTGGAAAAACAGTTACAGGGTCTGAGAACTACCTGTGACAGGGTCTGAGAGTGCCTGTGACAGGGTCTGAGAACTACCTGTGACAGGGTCTGTGGAAAACCTGTGACAGGGTCTGAGAAATACCTGTGACAGGGTCTGAGAACTACCTGTGACAGAGTCTGTAGAAAGCCTGTGACAGGGTCTGAGAGTGCCTGTGACAGGGTCTGAGAAATACCTGTGACAGAGTCTGAGAGTGCCTGTGACAGGGTCTGCGGAAAACCTGTGACAGGGTCTGTGGAAAACCTGTAACAGGGTCTGAGAGTGCCTGTGATAGGGTCTGAGAACTACCTGTGACAGGGTCTGAGAGTGCCTGTGACAGGGTCTGAGAACTACCTGTGACAGGGTCTGTGGAAAACCTGTGACAGAGTCTGAGAACAACCTGTGACAGGGTCTGTGGAAAACCTGTGACGGGGTCTGTGGAAAAATAGTGACAGTTTCTGAGAACTACCTGTGACAGGGTCTGAGAGTGCCTGTGACAGGGTCAGAGAACTACCTGTGACAGTGTCTGAGAGTGTCTGTGACAGGGTCTGTGGAAAAACAGTGACAGGGTCTGTAGAAAACCTGTGACAGGGTCTGAGAACTACCTGTGACAGTGTCTGAGAGTGCCTGTGACAGGGTCAGAGAGTACCTGTGACAGGGTCTGAGAACTACCTGTGACAGGGTCTGAGAACTACCTGTGACAGTGTCTGTGGAAAACCTGCGACAGGGTCTGAGAAATACCTGTGACAGAGCCTGAGAACTACCTGTCACAGGGTCTGAGAACTACCTGTGACAGGGTCTGTGGAAAACCTGTGACAGGGTCTGAGAAATACCTGTGACAGGGTCTGAGAACTACCTGTGACAGGGTCTGAGAACTACCTGTGACAGTGTCTGTGGAAAACCTGCGACAGGGTCTGAGAAATACCTGTGACAGAGCCTGAGAACTACCTGTCACAGGGTCTCAGACCTACCTGTGACAGGGTCTGTGGAAAACCTGTGACGGGGTCTGTGGAAAAATAGTGACAGTTTCTGAGAACTACCTGTGACAGGGTATTAGAGTGTCTGTGACAGGGTCTGAGAACTACCTGTGACAGAGTCTGAGAGTGCCTGTGACAGGGTCTGAGAACTACCTGTGACAGGGTCTGAGAGTGCCTGTGACAGGGTATGAGAGTGGCTGTGACAGGGACTGAGAGTGCCTGTGACAGGGTCTGAGAGTGCCTGTGACAGGGTCTGAGAACTACCTGTGACATGGTCTGAGAGTGCCTGTGACAGGGTATGAGAGTGGCTGTGACAGGGACTGAGAGTGCCTGTGACAGGGTCTGAGTGTGCCTGTGACAGGGTTTGAGAACTAACCGTGACAGGGTCTGTGGAAAAATAGTGACAGGGTCTGAGAACTACCTGTGACAGGGTCTGAGAACTACCTGTGACAGTGTCTGTGGAAAACCTGCGACAGGGTCTGAGAAATACCTGTGACAGAGCCTGAGAACTACCTGTCACAGGGTCTGAGAACTACCTGTGACAGGGTCTGTGGAAAACCTGTGACAGGGTCTGAGAAATACCTGTGACAGGGTCTGAGAGTGCCTGTGACAGGGTCAGAGAGTGATGTGACAGGGTCTGAGAACTACCTGTGACAGGGTCTGAGAGTGCCTGTGACAGGGTCTGAGAACTACCTGTGACAGGGTCTGAGAACTACCTGTGACAGTGTCTGTGGAAAACCTGCGACAGGGTCTGAGAAATACCTGTGACAGAGCCTGAGAACTACCTGTCACAGGGTCTGAGACCTACCTGTGACAGGGTCTGTGGAAAACCTGTGACAGGGTCTGAGAAATACCTGTGACAGGGTCTGAGAGTGCCTGTGACAGGGTCTGAGAACTACCTGTGACAGGGTCTGAGAACTACCTGTGACAGTGTCTGTGGAAAACCTGCGACAGGGTCTGAGAAATACCTGTGACAGAGCCTGAGAACTACCTGTCACAGGGTCTCAGACCTACCTGTGACAGGGTCTGTGGAAAACCTGTGACAGGGTCTGAGAACTACCTGTGACAGGGTCTGAGAGTGTCTGTGACAGGGTCTGAGAACTACCTGTGACAGGGTATGAGAGTGTCTGTGACAGGGTCTGAGAGTGCCTGTGACAGGGTCTGAGAATTACCTATGACAGGGTCTGTGGAAAACCTGTGACAGGGTCAGAGAGTACCTGTGACAGGGTCTGAGAACTACCTGTGACAGGGTATGAGAGTGTCTGTGACAGGGTCTGAGAACTACCTGTGACAGGGTTTGAGAACTACCTGTGACAGGGTCTGTAGAAAACCTGTGACAGGTCTGAGAGTGCCTGTGACAGGGTCTGAGAGTGTCTGTGACAGAGTCTGAGAACTACCTGTGACAGGGACTGTGGAAAACTTGTGATGGGGTCTGTGGAAAAATAGTGACAGTTTCTGAGAACTACCTGTGACAGGGTCTGAGAACTACCTGTGACAGGGTTTGAGAGTGCCTGTGACAAGGTCTGACAACTACCTGTGACAGGGTCTGTGGAAAAACAGTTACAGGGTCTGAGAACTACCTGTGACAGGGTCTGAGAGTGCCTGTGACAGGGTCTGAGAACTACCTGTGACAGGGTCTGTGGAAAACCTGTGACAGGGTCTGAGAAATACCTGTGACAGGGTCTGAGAACTACCTGTGACAGAGTCTGTAGAAAGCCTGTGACAGGGTCTGAGAGTGCCTGTGACAGGGTCTGAGAAATACCTGTGACAGAGTCTGAGAGTGCCTGTGACAGGGTCTGCGGAAAACCTGTGACAGGGTCTGTGGAAAACCTGTAACAGGGTCTGAGAGTGCCTGTGATAGGGTCTGAGAACTACCTGTGACAGGGTCTGAGAGTGCCTGTGACAGGGTCTGAGAACTACCTGTGACAGGGTCTGTGGAAAACCTGTGACAGAGTCTGAGAACAACCTGTGACAGGGTCTGTGGAAAACCTGTGACGGGGTCTGTGGAAAAATAGTGACAGTTTCTGAGAACTACCTGTGACAGGGTCTGAGAACTACCTGTGACAGGGTTTGAGAGTGCCTGTGACAGGATCTGAGAACTACCTGTGACAGGGTCTGAGAGTGCCTGTGACAGGGTCTGTGGAAAACCTGAGACAGGGTCTGAGAGTGCCTGTGACAGGGTCTGAGAAATACCTGTGACAGGGTCTGAGAACTACCTGTGACAGTGTCTGTGGAAAACCTGCGACAGGGTCTGAGAAATACCTGTGACAGAGCCTGAGAACTACCTGTGACAGGGTCTGTGGAAAACCTGTGACAGGGTCTGAGAAATACCTGTGACAGGGTCTGAGAGTGCCTGTGACAGGGTCAGAGAGTGATGTGACAGGGTCTGAGAACTACCTGTGACAGGGTCTGAGAGTGCCTGTGACAGGGTCTGAGAACTACCTGTGACAGGGTCTGAGAACTACCTGTGACAGTGTCTGTGGAAAACCTGCGACAGGGTCTGAGAAATACCTGTGACAGAGCCTGAGAACTACCTGTCACAGGGTCTCAGACCTACCTGTGACAGGGTCTGTGGAAAACCTGTGACGGGGTCTGTGGAAAAATAGTGACAGTTTCTGAGAACTACCTGTGACAGGGTATTAGAGTGTCTGTGACAGGGTCTGAGAACTACCTGTGACAGAGTCTGAGAGTGCCTGTGACAGGGTCTGAGAACTACCTGTGACAGGGTCTGAGAGTGCCTGTGACAGGGTATGAGAGTGGCTGTGACAGGGACTGAGAGTGCCTGTGACAGGGTCTGAGAGTGCCTGTGACAGGGTCTGAGAACTACCTGTGACATGGTCTGAGAGTGCCTGTGACAGGGTATGAGAGTCGCTGTGACAGGGACTGAGAGTGCCTGTGACAGGGTCTGAGTGTGCCTGTGACAGGGTTTGAGAACTAACCGTGACAGGGTCTGTGGAAAAATAGTGACAGGGTCTGAGAACTACCTGTGACAGGGTCTGTGGAAAACTTGTGATGAGGTCTGTGGAAAAATAGTGTCAGTTTCTGAGAACTACCTGTGACAGGGTCTGAGAACTACCTGTGACAGGGTTTGAGAGTGCCTGTGACAGGGTCTGCGGAAAACCTGTGACAGGGTCTGTGGAAAACCTGTAACAGGGTCTGAGAGTGCCTGTGATAGGGTCTGAGAACTACCTGTGACAGGGTCTGAGAGTGCCTTTGACAGGGTCTGACAACTACCAGTGACAGGGTCTGTGGAAAACTTGTGATATGGTCTGTGGAAAAATAGTGACAGTTTCTGAGAACTACCTGTGACAGGGTATGAGTGTGTCTGTGACAGGGTCTGAGAACTACCTGTGACAGGGTTTGAGAGTGCCTGTGACAGGGTCTGAGAACTACCTGTGACAGGGTCTGTAGAAAACCTGTGATAGGATCTGAGAACTACCTGTGACAGGATATGAGAGTGGCTGTGACAGGGTCTGACAACTACCTGTGACAGGGTCTGTGGAAAACCTGTGACAGGTCTGAGAGTGCCTGTGACAGGGTCTGAGAATTACCTGTGACAGGGTTTGAGAACTACCTGTGACAGGGTCTGTAGAAAACCTGTGACAGGTCTGAGAGTGCCTGTGACAGCGTCTGAGAGTGTCTGTGACAGGGTCAGAGAACTACCTGTGACAGGGTCTGAGAACTACCTGTGACAGGGTATGAGAACTACCCGTGACAGGGTCTGTGGAAAAATAGTGACAGTGTCTGAGAGTGTCTGTGACAGGGTCTGAAAGTGCCTGTGACAGGGTCTGAGAACTACCTGTGACAGGGTCTGAGAGTGTCTGTGACAGGGTCTGAGAACTACCTGTGACAGGGTCTGTATAAAACCTGTGACAGGGTCTGAGAACTACCTGTGACAGGGTCTGTGGAAAACCTGTGACAGGGTCTGAGACTGCCTGTGACAGGGTCTGAAAGTGCCTGTGACAGGGTCAGAGAACTACCTGTGACAGCGTCTGTATAAAACCTGTGACAGGGTCTGTGGAAAACCTGTGACAGGGTCTGAGAACTACCTGTGACAGGGTCTGTGGAAAACCTGTGACAGGGTCTGAGAACTACCTGTGACAGAGTCTGAGAACTACCTGTGACAGGGTCTGAGAGTGTCTGTGACAGGGTCTGTGTAAAAACAGTGACAGGGTCTGTAGAAAACCTGTGATAGGATCTGAGAACTACCTGTGACAGGGTCTGTAGAAAACCTGTGACAGGTCTGAGAGTGCCTGTGACAGCGTCTGAGAGTGTCTGTGACAGGGTCTGAGAACTACCTGTGACAGGGTCTGAGAACTACCTGTGACAGGGTATGAGAACTACCCGTGACAGGGTCTGTGGAAAAATAGTGACAGGGTCTGAGAGTGTCTGTGACAGGGTCTGAAAGTGCCTGTGACAGGGTCTGAGAACTACCTGTGACAGGGTCTGAGAGTGTCTGTGACAGGGTCTGAGAACTACCTGTGACAGGGTCTGTATAAAACCTGTGACAGGGTCTGAGAACTACCTGTGACAGGGTCTGTGGAAAACCTGTGACAGGGTCTGAGACTGCCTGTGACAGGGTCTGAAAGTGCCTGTGACAGGGTCAGAGAACTACCTGTGACAGCGTCTGTATAAAACCTGTGACAGGGTCTGTGGAAACCCTGTGACAGGGTCTGAGAACTACCTGTGACAGGGTCTGTGGAAAACCTGTGACAGGGTCTGAGAACTACCTGTGACAGAGTCTGAGAACTACCTGTGACAGGGTCTGAGAGTGTCTGTGACAGGGTCTGTGTAAAAACAGTGACAGGGTCTGTAGAAAACCTGTGATAGGATCTGAGAACTACCTGTGACAGGGTCTGAGAGTGCCTGTGACAGGGTCAGAGAACTACCTGTGACAGTGTCTGAGAGTGTCTGTGACAGGGTCTGTGGAAAAACAGTGACAGGGTCTGTAGAAAACCTGTGATAGGATCTGAGAACTACCTGTGACAGGGTCTGAGAGTGCCTGTGACAGGGTCAGAGAGTGCCTGTGACAGGGTCTGAGAACTACCTGTGACAGTGTCTGAGAGTGCCTGTGACAGTGTCTGAGAGTACCTGTGACAGGGTCTGAGAACTACCTGTGACAGGGTCTGAGAACTACCTGTGACAGGGTCTGAGAACTACCTGTGACAGTGTCTGTGGAAAACCTGCGACAGGGTCTGAGAAATACCTGTGACAGAGCCTGAGAACTACCTGTCACAGGGTCTGAGACCTACCTGTGACAGTGTCTGTGGAAAACCTGCGACAGGGTCTGAGAAATACCTGTGACAGAGCCTGAGAACTACCTGTCACAGGGTCTGAGAACTACCTGTGACAGGGTCTGTGGAAAACCTGTGACAGGGTCTGAGAAATACCTGTGACAGGGTCTGAGAGTGCCTGTGACAGGGTCAGAGAGTGATGTGACAGGGTCTGAGAACTACCTGTGACAGGGTCTGAGAGTGCCTGTGACAGGGTCTGAGAACTACCTGTGACAGGGTCTGAGAACTACCTGTGACAGTGTCTGTGGAAAACCTGCGACAGGGTCTGAGAAATACCTGTGACAGAGCCTGAGAACTACCTGTCACAGGGTCTGAGACCTACCTGTGACAGGGCCTGTGGAAAACCTGTGACAGGGTCTGAGAAATACCTGTGACAGGGTCTGAGAGTGCCTGTGACAGGGTCTGAGAACTACCTGTGACAGGGTCTGAGAACTACCTGTGACAGTGTCTGTGGAAAACCTGCGACAGGGTCTGAGAAATACCTGTGACAGAGCCTGAGAACTACCTGTCACAGGGTCTCAGACCTACCTGTGACAGGGTCTGTGGAAAACCTGTGACAGGGTCTGAGAACTACCTGTGACAGGGTCTGAGAGTGTCTGTGACAGGGTCTGAGAACTACCTGTGACAGGGTATGAGAGTGTCTGTGACAGGGTCTGAGAGTGCCTGTGACAGGGTCTGAGAATTACCTATGACAGGGTCTGTGGAAAACCTGTGACAGGGTCAGAGAGTACCTGTGACAGGGTCTGAGAACTACCTGTGACAGGGTATGAGAGTGTCTGTGACAGGGTCTGAGAACTACCTGTGACAGGGTTTGAGAACTACCTGTGACAGGGTCTGTAGAAAACCTGTGACAGGTCTGAGAGTGCCTGTGACAGGGTCTGAGAGTGTCTGTGACAGGGTCTGAGAACTACCTGTGACAGGGACTGTGGAAAACTTGTGATGGGGTCTGTGGAAAAATAGTGACAGTTTCTGAGAACTACCTGTGACAGGGTCTGAGAACTACCTGTGACAGGGTTTGAGAGTGCCTGTGACAAGGTCTGACAACTACCTGTGACAGGGTCTGTGGAAAAACAGTTACAGGGTCTGAGAACTACCTGTGACAGGGTCTGAGAGTGCCTGTGACAGGGTCTGAGAACTACCTGTGACAGGGTCTGTGGAAAACCTGTGACAGGGTCTGAGAAATACCTGTGACAGGGTCTGAGAACTACCTGTGACAGAGTCTGTAGAAAGCCTGTGACAGGGTCTGAGAGTGCCTGTGACAGGGTCTGAGAAATACCTGTGACAGAGTCTGAGAGTGCCTGTGACAGGGTCTGCGGAAAACCTGTGACAGGGTCTGTGGAAAACCTGTAACAGGGTCTGAGAGTGCCTGTGATAGGGTCTGAGAACTACCTGTGACAGGGTCTGAGAGTGCCTGTGACAGGGTCTGAGAACTACCTGTGACAGGGTCTGTGGAAAACCTGTGACGGGGTCTGTGGAAAAATAGTGACAGTTTCTGAGAACTACCTGTGACAGGGTCTGAGAACTACCTGTGACAGGGTTTGAGAGTGCCTGTGACAGGATCTGAGAACTACCTGTGACAGGGTCTGAGAGTGCCTGTGACAGGGTCTGTGGAAAACCTGAGACAGGGTCTGAGAGTGCTTGTGACAGGGTCTGAGAAATACCTGTGACAGGGTCTGAGAACTACCTGTGACAGTGTCTGTGGAAAACCTGCGACAGGGTCTGAGAAATACCTGTGACAGAGCCTGAGAACTACCTGTCACAGGGTCTGAGAACTACCTGTGACAGGGTCTGTGGAAAACCTGTGACAGGGTCTGAGAAATACCTGTGACAGGGTCTGAGAGTGCCTGTGACAGGGTCAGAGAGTGATGTGACAGGGTCTGAGAACTACCTGTGACAGGGTCTGAGAGTGCCTGTGACAGGGTCTGAGAACTACCTGTGACAGGGTCTGAGAACTACCTGTGACAGTGTCTGTGGAAAACCTGCGACAGGGTCTGAGAAATACCTGTGACAGAGCCTGAGAACTACCTGTCACAGGGTCTCAGACCTACCTGTGACAGGGTCTGTGGAAAACCTGTGACAGGGTCTGAGAAATACCTGTGACAGGGTCTGAGAGTGTCTGTGACAGGGTCTGTGGAAAAACAGTGACAGGGTCTGTAGAAAACCTGTGATAGGATCTGAGAACTACCTGTGACAGGGTCTGAGAGTGCCTGTGACAGGGTCAGAGAGTGCCTGTGACAGGGTCTGTGGAAAACCTGTGACACGGTATGAGAGTGGCTGTGACAGGGACTGAGAGTGCCTGTGACAGGGTCTGTGGAAAACCTGTGACAGGGTATGAGAGTGGCTGTGACAGGGACTGGGAGTGCCTGTGACAGGGTCTGAGAATTACCTGTGACAGGGTCTGAGAGTGCCTGTGACAGGGTCTGAGAACTACCTGTGACAGGGTCTGTGGAAAACCTGTGACGGGGTCTGTGGAAAAATAGTGACAGTTTCTGAGAACTACCTGTGACAGGGTATTAGAGTGTCTGTGACAGGGTCTGAGAACCACCTGTGACAGGGTTTGAGAACTACCTGTGACAGGGTCTGGGAACTACCTGTGACTGGGTCTGACAACTACCTGTGACAGGGTCTGTAGAAAACCTGTGATAGGATCTGAGAACTACCAGTGACAGGATCTGAGAACTACCTGTGACAGGGTCTGAGAGTGCCTGTGACAGGGTCGGACAACTACCTGTGACAGGGTCTGTGGAAAACCTGTGACAGGGTCTGAGAAATACCTGTGACAGCGTCTGAGAACTACCTGTCACAGGGTCTGAGAGTGCCTGTGACAGGGTCTGAGAATTACCTGTGACAGGGTCTGAGAACTACCTGTGACAGGGTCTGAGAGTGTCTGTGACAGGGTCTGAGAACTACCTGTGACAGGGTCTGTGGAAAACCTGTGACAGGGTCTGAGAGTGGCTGTGACAGGGTCTGAAAGTGCCTGTGACAGGGTCTGTATAAAACCTGTGACAGGGTCTGAGAACTACCTGTGACAGGGTCTGTGGAAAACCTGTGACAGGGTCTGAGACTGCCTGTGACAGGGTCTGAGAAATACCTGTGACAGAGTCTGAGAGTGCCTGTGACAGGGTCTGAGAGTGCCTGTGACAGGGTCTGTGGAAAACCTGTGACAGGGTCTGAGAGTGTCTGTGACAGGGTCTGTATAAAACCTGTGACAGGGTCTGTGGAAAACCTGTGACAGGGTCTGAGAACTACCTGTGACAGGGTCTGAGAGTACCTGTGACAGGGTCTGAGAACTACCTGTGACAGAGTCTGAGAACTACCTGTGACAGGGTCTGAGAACTACCTGTGACAGTGTCTGTGGAAAACCTGCGACAGGGTCTGAGAAATACCTGTGACAGTGTCTGAGAGTGTCTGTGACAGGGTCTGTGGAAAAACAGTGACAGGGTCTGTAGAAAACCTGTGATATGATCTGAGAACTACCTGTGACAGGGTCTGAGAGTGCCTGTGACAGGGTCAGAGAGTGCCTGTGACAGGGTCTGAGAACTACCTGTGACAGTGTCTGAGAGTGCCTGTGACAGGGTCAGAGAGTACCTGTGACAGGGTCTGAGAACTACCTGTGACAGGGTCTGAGAACTACCTGTGACAGTGTCTGTGGAAAACCTGCGACAGGGTCTGAGAAATACCTGTGACAGAGCCTGAGAACTACCTGTCACAGGGTCTGAGAACTACCTGTGACGGGGTCTGTGGAAAACCTGTGACAGGGTCTGAGAAATACCTGTGACAGGGTCTGAGAGTGCCTGTGACAGGGTCAGAGAGTGATGTGACAGGGTCTGTGGAAAACCTGTGACAGGGTCTGAGAGTGCCTGTGACAGGGTCTGAGAACTACCTGTGACAGGGTCTGAGAACTACCTGTGACAGTGTCTGTGGAAAACCTGCGACAGGGTCTGAGAAATACCTGTGACAGAGCCTGAGAACTACCTGTCACAGGGTCTGAGAACTACCTGTGACAGGGTCTGAGAACTACCTGTGACAGGGTCTGTGGAAAACCTGTGACAGGGTCTGAGAAATACCTGTGACAGGGTCTGAGAGTGTCTGTGACAGGGTCTGTGGAAAAACAGTGACAGGGTCTGTAGAAAACCTGTGATAGGATCTGAGAACTACCTGTGACTGGGTCTGAGAGTGCCTGTGACAGGGTCAGAGAGTGCCTGTGACAGGGTCTGAGAACTACCTGTGACAGGGTCAGAGAGTGCCTGTGACAGTGTCTGTGGAAATCCTGTGACAGGGTATGAGAGTGGCTGTGACAGGGACTGAGAGTGCCTGTGACAGGGTCTGTGGAAAACCTGTGACAGGGTATGAGAGTGGCTGTGACAGGGACTGGGAGTGCCTGTGACAGGGTCTGAGAATTACCTGTGACACGGTCTTAGAGTGCCTGTGACAGCGTCTGAGAGTGCCTGTGACAGGGTCTGAGAACTACCTGTGACAGGGTCTGTGGAAAACCTGTGACGGGGTCGGTGGAAAAATAGTGACAGTTTCTGAGAACTACCTGTGACAGGGTATTAGAGTGTCTGTGACAGGGTCTGAGAACTACCTGTGACAGGGTTTGAGAACTACCTGTGACAGGGTCTGGGAACTACCTGTCACAGGGTCTGAGACCTACCTGTGACAGGGTCTGTGGAAAACCTGTGACAGGGTCTGAGAAATACCTGTGACAGGGTCTGAGAGTGCCTGTGACAGGGTCTGAGAACTACCTGTGACAGGGTCTGAGAACTACCTGTGACAGTGTCTGTGGAAAACCTGCGACAGGGTCTGAGAAATACCTGTGACAGAGCCTGAGAACTACCTGTCACAGGGTCTCAGACCTACCTGTGACAGGGTCTGTGGAAAACCTGTGACAGGGTCTGAGAACTACCTGTGACAGGGTCTGAGAGTGTCTGTGACAGGGTCTGAGAACTACCTGTGACAGGGTATGAGAGTGTCTGTGACAGGGTCTGAGAGTGCCTGTGACAGGGTCTGAGAATTACCTATGACAGGGTCTGTGGAAAACCTGTGACAGGGTCAGAGAGTACCTGTGACAGGGTCTGAGAACTACCTGTGACAGGGTATGAGAGTGTCTGTGACAGGGTCTGAGAACTACCTGTGACAGGGTTTGAGAACTACCTGTGACAGGGTCTGTAGAAAACCTGTGACAGGTCTGAGAGTGCCTGTGACAGGGTCTGAGAGTGTCTGTGACAGAGTCTGAGAACTACCTGTGACAGGGACTGTGGAAAACTTGTGATGGGGTCTGTGGAAAAATAGTGACAGTTTCTGAGAACTACCTGTGACAGGGTCTGAGAACTACCTGTGACAGGGTTTGAGAGTGCCTGTGACAAGGTCTGACAACTACCTGTGACAGGGTCTGTGGAAAAACAGTTACAGGGTCTGAGAACTACCTGTGACAGGGTCTGAGAGTGCCTGTGACAGGGTCTGAGAACTACCTGTGACAGGGTCTGTGGAAAACCTGTGACAGGGTCTGAGAAATACCTGTGACAGGGTCTGAGAACTACCTGTGACAGAGTCTGTAGAAAGCCTGTGACAGGGTCTGAGAGTGCCTGTGACAGGGTCTGAGAAATACCTGTGACAGAGTCTGAGAGTGCCTGTGACAGGGTCTGCGGAAAACCTGTGACAGGGTCTGTGGAAAACCTGTAACAGGGTCTGAGAGTGCCTGTGATAGGGTCTGAGAACTACCTGTGACAGGATCTGAGAGTGCCTGTGACAGGGTCTGAGAACTACCTGTGACAGGGTCTGTGGAAAACCTGTGACAGAGTCTGAGAACAACCTGTGACAGGGTCTGTGGAAAACCTGTGACGGGGTCTGTGGAAAAATAGTGACAGTTTCTGAGAACTACCTGTGACAGGGTCTGAGAACTACCTGTGACAGGGTTTGAGAGTGCCTGTGACAGGATCTGAGAACTACCTGTGACAGGGTCTGAGAGTGCCTGTGACAGGGTCTGTGGAAAACCTGAGACAGGGTCTGAGAGTGCCTGTGACAGGGTCTGAGAAATACCTGTGACAGGGTCTGAGAACTACCTGTGACAGTGTCTGTGGAAAACCTGCGACAGGGTCTGAGAAATACCTGTGACAGAGCCTGAGAACTACCTGTCACAGGGTCTGAGAACTACCTGTGACAGGGTCTGTGGAAAACCTGTGACAGGGTCTGAGAAATACCTGTGACAGGGTCTGAGAGTGCCTGTGACAGGGTCAGAGAGTGATGTGACAGGGTCTGAGAACTACCTGTGACAGGGTCTGAGAGTGCCTGTGACAGGGTCTGAGAACTACCTGTGACAGGGTCTGAGAACTACCTGTGACAGTGTCTGTGGAAAACCTGCGACAGGGTCTGAGAAATACCTGTGACAGAGCCTGAGAACTACCTGTCACAGGGTCTCAGACCTACCTGTGACAGGGTCTGTGGAAAACCTGTGACGGGGTCTGTGGAAAAATAGTGACAGTTTCTGAGAACTACCTGTGACAGGGTATTAGAGTGTCTGTGACAGGGTCTGAGAACTACCTGTGACAGAGTCTGAGAGTGCCTGTGACAGGGTCTGAGAACTACCTGTGACAGGGTCTGAGAGTGCCTGTGACAGGGTATGAGAGTGGCTGTGACAGGGACTGAGAGTGCCTGTGACAGGGTCTGAGAGTGCCTGTGACAGGGTCTGAGAACTACCTGTGACATGGTCTGAGAGTGCCTGTGACAGGGTATGAGAGTCGCTGTGACAGGGACTGAGAGTGCCTGTGACAGGGTCTGAGTGTGCCTGTGACAGGGTTTGAGAACTAACCGTGACAGGGTCTGTGGAAAAATAGTGACAGGGTCTGAGAACTACCTGTGACAGGGTCTGTGGAAAACTTGTGATGAGGTCTGTGGAAAAATAGTGTCAGTTTCTGAGAACTACCTGTGACAGGGTCTGAGAACTACCTGTGACAGGGTTTGAGAGTGCCTGTGACAGGGTCTGCGGAAAACCTGTGACAGGGTCTGTGGAAAACCTGTAACAGGGTCTGAGAGTGCCTGTGATAGGGTCTGAGAACTACCTGTGACAGGGTCTGAGAGTGCCTTTGACAGGGTCTGACAACTACCAGTGACAGGGTCTGTGGAAAACTTGTGATATGGTCTGTGGAAAAATAGTGACAGTTTCTGAGAACTACCTGTGACAGGGTATGAGTGTGTCTGTGACAGGGTCTGAGAACTACCTGTGACAGGGTTTGAGAGTGCCTGTGACAGGGTCTGAGAACTACCTGTGACAGGGTCTGTAGAAAACCTGTGATAGGATCTGAGAACTACCTGTGACAGGATATGAGAGTGGCTGTGACAGGGTCTGACAACTACCTGTGACAGGGTCTGTGGAAAACCTGTGACAGGTCTGAGAGTGCCTGTGACAGGGTCTGAGAATTACCTGTGACAGGGTTTGAGAACTACCTGTGACAGGGTCTGTAGAAAACCTGTGACAGGTCTGAGAGTGCCTGTGACAGCGTCTGAGAGTGTCTGTGACAGGGTCTGAGAACTACCTGTGACAGGGTCTGAGAACTACCTGTGACAGGGTATGAGAACTACCCGTGACAGGGTCTGTGGAAAAATAGTGACAGTGTCTGAGAGTGTCTGTGACAGGGTCTGAAAGTGCCTGTGACAGGGTCTGAGAACTACCTGTGACAGGGTCTGAGAGTGTCTGTGACAGGGTCTGAGAACTACCTGTGACAGGGTCTGTATAAAACCTGTGACAGGGTCTGAGAACTACCTGTGACAGGGTCTGTGGAAAACCTGTGACAGGGTCTGAGACTGCCTGTGACAGGGTCTGAAAGTGCCTGTGACAGGGTCAGAGAACTACCTGTGACAGCGTCTGTATAAAACCTGTGACAGGGTCTGTGGAAAACCTGTGACAGGGTCTGAGAACTACCTGTGACAGGGTCTGTGGAAAACCTGTGACAGGGTCTGAGAACTACCTGTGACAGAGTCTGAGAACTACCTGTGACAGGGTCTGAGAGTGTCTGTGACAGGGTCTGTGTAAAAACAGTGACAGGGTCTGTAGAAAACCTGTGATAGGATCTGAGAACTACCTGTGACAGGGTCTGTAGAAAACCTGTGACAGGTCTGAGAGTGCCTGTGACAGCGTCTGAGAGTGTCTGTGACAGGGTCTGAGAACTACCTGTGACAGGGTCTGAGAACTACCTGTGACAGGGTATGAGAACTACCCGTGACAGGGTCTGTGGAAAAATAGTGACAGGGTCTGAGAGTGTCTGTGACAGGGTCTGAAAGTGCCTGTGACAGGGTCTGAGAACTACCTGTGACAGGGTCTGAGAGTGTCTGTGACAGGGTCTGAGAACTACCTGTGACAGGGTCTGTATAAAACCTGTGACAGGGTCTGAGAACTACCTGTGACAGGGTCTGTGGAAAACCTGTGACAGGGTCTGAGACTGCCTGTGACAGGGTCTGAAAGTGCCTGTGACAGGGTCAGAGAACTACCTGTGACAGCGTCTGTATAAAACCTGTGACAGGGTCTGTGGAAACCCTGTGACAGGGTCTGAGAACTACCTGTGACAGGGTCTGTGGAAAACCTGTGACAGGGTCTGAGAACTACCTGTGACAGAGTCTGAGAACTACCTGTGACAGGGTCTGAGAGTGTCTGTGACAGGGTCTGTGTAAAAACAGTGACAGGGTCTGTAGAAAACCTGTGATAGGATCTGAGAACTACCTGTGACAGGGTCTGAGAGTGCCTGTGACAGGGTCAGAGAACTACCTGTGACAGTGTCTGAGAGTGTCTGTGACAGGGTCTGTGGAAAAACAGTGACAGGGTCTGTAGAAAACCTGTGACAGGGTCTGAGAACTACCTGTGACAGTGTCTGAGAGTGCCTGTGACAGGGTCAGAGAGTACCTGTGACAGGGTCTGAGAACTACCTGTGACAGGGTCTGAGAACTACCTGTGACAGTGTCTGTGGAAAACCTGCGACAGGGTCTGAGAAATACCTGTGACAGAGCCTGAGAACTACCTGTCACAGGGTCTGAGAACTACCTGTGACAGGGTCTGTGGAAAACCTGTGACAGGGTCTGAGAAATACCTGTGACAGGGTCTGAGAGTGCCTGTGACAGGGTCAGAGAGTGATGTGACAGGGTCTGAGAACTACCTGTGACAGGGTCTGAGAGTGCCTGTGACAGGGTCTGAGAACTACCTGTGACAGGGTCTGAGAACTACCTGTGACAGTGTCTGTGGAAAACCTGCGACAGGGTCTGAGAAATACCTGTGACAGAGCCTGAGAACTACCTGTCACAGGGTCTGAGACCTACCTGTGACAGGGCCTGTGGAAAACCTGTGACAGGGTCTGAGAAATACCTGTGACAGGGTCTGAGAGTGCCTGTGACAGGGTCTGAGAACTACCTGTGACAGGGTCTGAGAACTACCTGTGACAGTGTCTGTGGAAAACCTGCGACAGGGTCTGAGAAATACCTGTGACAGAGCCTGAGAACTACCTGTCACAGGGTCTCAGACCTACCTGTGACAGGGTCTGTG
This sequence comes from Hemitrygon akajei, assembly GCF_048418815.1. NCBI lineage: Eukaryota > Metazoa > Chordata > Chondrichthyes > Myliobatiformes > Dasyatidae > Hemitrygon > Hemitrygon akajei. The sequence goes on from NC_133149.1 coordinate 18,351,418, forward strand.
GAAAACCTGTGTCAGGGTCTGAGAACTACCTGTGACAGGGTCTGAGAGTGTCTGTGACAGGGTCTGAGAGTGCCTGTGACAGGGTCTGAGAATTACCTATGACAGGGTCTGTGGAAAACCTGTGACAGGGTCAGAGAGTACCTGTGACAGGGTCTGAGAACTACCTGTGACAGGGTATGAGAGTGTCTGTGACAGGGTCTGAGAACTACCTGTGACAGGGTTTGAGAACTACCTGTGACAGGGTCTGTAGAAAACCTGTGACAGGTCTGAGAGTGCCTGTGACAGGGTCTGAGAGTGTCTGTGACAGAGTCTGAGAACTACCTGTGACAGGGACTGTGGAAAACTTGTGATGGGGTCTGTGGAAAAATAGTGACAGTTTCTGAGAACTACCTGTGACAGGGTCTGAGAACTACCTGTGACAGGGTTTGAGAGTGCCTGTGACAAGGTCTGACAACTACCTGTGACAGGGTCTGTGGAAAAACAGTTACAGGGTCTGAGAACTACCTGTGACAGGGTCTGAGAGTGCCTGTGACAGGGTCTGAGAACTACCTGTGACAGGGTCTGTGGAAAACCTGTGACAGGGTCTGAGAAATACCTGTGACAGGGTCTGAGAACTACCTGTGACAGAGTCTGTAGAAAGCCTGTGACAGGGTCTGAGAGTGCCTGTGACAGGGTCTGAGAAATACCTGTGACAGAGTCTGAGAGTGCCTGTGACAGGGTCTGCGGAAAACCTGTGACAGGGTCTGTGGAAAACCTGTAACAGGGTCTGAGAGTGCCTGTGATAGGGTCTGAGAACTACCTGTGACAGGGTCTGAGAGTGCCTGTGACAGGGTCTGAGAACTACCTGTGACAGGGTCTGTGGAAAACCTGTGACAGAGTCTGAGAACAACCTGTGACAGGGTCTGTGGAAAACCTGTGACGGGGTCTGTGGAAAAATAGTGACAGTTTCTGAGAACTACCTGTGACAGGGTCTGAGAACTACCTGTGACAGGGTTTGAGAGTGCCTGTGACAGGATCTGAGAACTACCTGTGACAGGGTCTGAGAGTGCCTGTGACAGGGTCTGTGGAAAACCTGAGACAGGGTCTGAGAGTGCCTGTGACAGGGTCTGAGAAATACCTGTGACAGGGTCTGAGAACTACCTGTGACAGTGTCTGTGGAAAACCTGCGACAGGGTCTGAGAAATACCTGTGACAGAGCCTGAGAACTACCTGTCACAGGGTCTGAGAACTACCTGTGACAGGGTCTGTGGAAAACCTGTGACAGGGTCTGAGAAATACCTGTGACAGGGTCTGAGAGTGCCTGTGACAGGGTCAGAGAGTGATGTGACAGGGTCTGAGAACTACCTGTGACAGGGTCTGAGAGTGCCTGTGACAGGGTCTGAGAACTACCTGTGACAGGGTCTGAGAACTACCTGTGACAGTGTCTGTGGAAAACCTGCGACAGGGTCTGAGAAATACCTGTGACAGAGCCTGAGAACTACCTGTCACAGGGTCTCAGACCTACCTGTGACAGGGTCTGTGGAAAACCTGTGACGGGGTCTGTGGAAAAATAGTGACAGTTTCTGAGAACTACCTGTGACAGGGTATTAGAGTGTCTGTGACAGGGTCTGAGAACTACCTGTGACAGAGTCTGAGAGTGCCTGTGACAGGGTCTGAGAACTACCTGTGACAGGGTCTGAGAGTGCCTGTGACAGGGTATGAGAGTGGCTGTGACAGGGACTGAGAGTGCCTGTGACAGGGTCTGAGAGTGCCTGTGACAGGGTCTGAGAACTACCTGTGACATGGTCTGAGAGTGCCTGTGACAGGGTATGAGAGTCGCTGTGACAGGGACTGAGAGTGCCTGTGACAGGGTCTGAGTGTGCCTGTGACAGGGTTTGAGAACTAACCGTGACAGGGTCTGTGGAAAAATAGTGACAGGGTCTGAGAACTACCTGTGACAGGGTCTGTGGAAAACTTGTGATGAGGTCTGTGGAAAAATAGTGTCAGTTTCTGAGAACTACCTGTGACAGGGTCTGAGAACTACCTGTGACAGGGTTTGAGAGTGCCTGTGACAGGGTCTGCGGAAAACCTGTGACAGGGTCTGTGGAAAACCTGTAACAGGGTCTGAGAGTGCCTGTGATAGGGTCTGAGAACTACCTGTGACAGGGTCTGAGAGTGCCTTTGACAGGGTCTGACAACTACCAGTGACAGGGTCTGTGGAAAACTTGTGATATGGTCTGTGGAAAAATAGTGACAGTTTCTGAGAACTACCTGTGACAGGGTATGAGTGTGTCTGTGACAGGGTCTGAGAACTACCTGTGACAGGGTTTGAGAGTGCCTGTGACAGGGTCTGAGAACTACCTGTGACAGGGTCTGTAGAAAACCTGTGATAGGATCTGAGAACTACCTGTGACAGGATATGAGAGTGGCTGTGACAGGGTCTGACAACTACCTGTGACAGGGTCTGTGGAAAACCTGTGACAGGTCTGAGAGTGCCTGTGACAGGGTCTGAGAATTACCTGTGACAGGGTTTGAGAACTACCTGTGACAGGGTCTGTAGAAAACCTGTGACAGGTCTGAGAGTGCCTGTGACAGGGTCTGAGAACTACCTGTGACAGGGTCTGAGAACTACCTGTGACAGGGTATGAGAACTACCCGTGACAGGGTCTGTGGAAAAATAGTGACAGTGTCTGAGAGTGTCTGTGACAGGGTCTGAAAGTGCCTGTGACAGGGTCTGAGAACTACCTGTGACAGGGTCTGAGAGTGTCTGTGACAGGGTCTGAGAACTACCTGTGACAGGGTCTGTATAAAACCTGTGACAGGGTCTGAGAACTACCTGTGACAGGGTCTGTGGAAAACCTGTGACAGGGTCTGAGACTGCCTGTGACAGGGTCTGAAAGTGCCTGTGACAGGGTCAGAGAACTACCTGTGACAGCGTCTGTATAAAACCTGTGACAGGGTCTGTGGAAAACCTGTGACAGGGTCTGAGAACTACCTGTGACAGGGTCTGTGGAAAACCTGTGACAGGGTCTGAGAACTACCTGTGACAGAGTCTGAGAACTACCTGTGACAGGGTCTGAGAGTGTCTGTGACAGGGTCTGTGTAAAAACAGTGACAGGGTCTGTAGAAAACCTGTGATAGGATCTGAGAACTACCTGTGACAGGGTCTGTAGAAAACCTGTGACAGGTCTGAGAGTGCCTGTGACAGCGTCTGAGAGTGTCTGTGACAGGGTCTGAGAACTACCTGTGACAGGGTCTGAGAACTACCTGTGACAGGGTATGAGAACTACCCGTGACGGGGTCTGTGGAAAAATAGTGACAGGGTCTGAGAGTGTCTGTGACAGGGTCTGAAAGTGCCTGTGACAGGGTCTGAGAACTACCTGTGACAGGGTCTGAGAGTGTCTGTGACAGGGTCTGAGAACTACCTGTGACAGGGTCTGTATAAAACCTGTGACAGGGTCTGAGAACTACCTGTGACAGGGTCTGTGGAAAACCTGTGACAGGGTCTGAGACTGCCTGTGACAGGGTCTGAAAGTGCCTGTGACAGGGTCAGAGAACTACCTGTGACAGCGTCTGTATAAAACCTGTGACAGGGTCTGTGGAAACCCTGTGACAGGGTCTGAGAACTACCTGTGACAGGGTCTGTGGAAAACCTGTGACAGGGTCTGAGAACTACCTGTGACAGAGTCTGAGAACTACCTGTGACAGGGTCTGAGAGTGTCTGTGACAGGGTCTGTGTAAAAACAGTGACAGGGTCTGTAGAAAACCTGTGATAGGATCTGAGAACTACCTGTGACAGGGTCTGAGAGTGCCTGTGACAGGGTCAGAGAACTACCTGTGACAGTGTCTGAGAGTGTCTGTGACAGGGTCTGTGGAAAAACAGTGACAGGGTCTATAGAAAACCTGTGACAGGGTCTGAGAACTACCTGTGACAGTGTCTGAGAGTGCCTGTGACAGGGTCAGAGAGTACCTGTGACAGGGTCTGAGAACTACCTGTGACAGGGTCTGAGAACTACCTGTGACAGTGTCTGTGGAAAACCTGCGACAGGGTCTGAGAAATACCTGTGACAGAGCCTGAGAACTACCTGTCACAGGGTCTGAGAACTACCTGTGACAGGGTCTGTGGAAAACCTGTGACAGGGTCTGAGAAATACCTGTGACAGGGTCTGAGAGTGCCTGTGACAGGGTCAGAGAGTGATGTGACAGGGTCTGAGAACTACCTGTGACAGGGTCTGAGAGTGCCTGTGACAGGGTCTGAGAACTACCTGTGACAGGGTCTGAGAACTACCTGTGACAGTGTCTGTGGAAAACCTGCGACAGGGTCTGAGAAATACCTGTGACAGAGCCTGAGAACTACCTGTCACAGGGTCTGAGACCTACCTGTGACAGGGCCTGTGGAAAACCTGTGACAGGGTCTGAGAAATACCTGTGACAGGGTCTGAGAGTGCCTGTGACAGGGTCTGAGAACTACCTGTGACAGGGTCTGAGAACTACCTGTGACAGTGTCTGTGGAAAACCTGCGACAGGGTCTGAGAAATACCTGTGACAGAGCCTGAGAACTACCTGTCACAGGGTCTCAGACCTACCTGTGACAGGGTCTGTGGAAAACCTGTGTCAGGGTCTGAGAACTACCTGTGACAGGGTCTGAGAGTGTCTGTGACAGGGTCTGAGAGTGCCTGTGACAGGGTCTGAGAATTACCTATGACAGGGTCTGTGGAAAACCTGTGACAGGGTCAGAGAGTACCTGTGACAGGGTCTGAGAACTACCTGTGACAGGGTATGAGAGTGTCTGTGACAGGGTCTGAGAACTACCTGTGACAGGGTTTGAGAACTACCTGTGACAGGGTCTGTAGAAAACCTGTGACAGGTCTGAGAGTGCCTGTGACAGGGTCTGAGAGTGTCTGTGACAGGGTCTGAGAACTACCTGTGACAGGGACTGTGGAAAACTTGTGATGGGGTCTGTGGAAAAATAGTGACAGTTTCTGAGAACTACCTGTGACAGGGTCTGAGAACTACCTGTGACAGGGTTTGAGAGTGCCTGTGACAAGGTCTGACAACTACCTGTGACAGGGTCTGTGGAAAAACAGTTACAGGGTCTGAGAACTACCTGTGACAGGGTCTGAGAGTGCCTGTGACAGGGTCTGAGAACTACCTGTGACAGGGTCTGTGGAAAACCTGTGACAGGGTCTGAGAAATACCTGTGACAGGGTCTGAGAACTACCTGTGACAGAGTCTGTAGAAAGCCTGTGACTGGGTCTGAGAGTGCCTGTGACAGGGTCTGAGAAATACCTGTGACAGAGTCTGAGAGTGCCTGTGACAGGGTCTGCGGAAAACCTGTGACAGTGTCTGTGGAAAACCTGTAACAGGGTCTGAGAGTGCCTGTGATAGGGTCTGAGAACTACCTGTGACAGGGTCTGAGAGTGCCTGTGACAGGGTCTGAGAACTACCTGTGACAGGGTCTGTGGAAAACCTGTGACAGAGTCTGAGAACAACCTGTGACAGGGTCTGTGGAAAACCTGTGACGGGGTCTGTGGAAAAATAGTGACAGTTTCTGAGAACTACCTGTGACAGGGTCTGAGAACTACCTGTGACAGGGTTTGAGAGTGCCTGTGACAGGATCTGAGAACTACCTGTGACAGGGTCTGAGAGTGCCTGTGACAGGGTCTGTGGAAAACCTGAGACAGGGTCTGAGAGTGCTTGTGACAGGGTCTGAGAAATACCTGTGACAGGGTCTGAGAACTACCTGTGACAGTGTCTGTGGAAAACCTGCGACAGGGTCTGAGAAATACCTGTGACAGAGCCTGAGAACTACCTGTCACAGGGTCTGAGAACTACCTGTGACAGGGTCTGTGGAAAACCTGTGACAGGGTCTGAGAAATACCTGTGACAGGGTCTGAGAGTGCCTGTGACAGGGTCAGAGAGTGATGTGACAGGGTCTGAGAACTACCTGTGACAGGGTCTGAGAGTGCCTGTGACAGGGTCTGAGAACTACCTGTGACAGGGTCTGAGAACTACCTGTGACAGTGTCTGTGGAAAACCTGCGACAGGGTCTGAGAAATACCTGTGACAGAGCCTGAGAACTACCTGTCACAGGGTCTCAGACCTACCTGTGACAGGGTCTGTGGAAAACCTGTGACAGGGTCTGAGAAATACCTGTGACAGGGTCTGAGAGTGTCTGTGACAGGGTCTGTGGAAAAACAGTGACAGGGTCTGTAGAAAACCTGTGATAGGATCTGAGAACTACCTGTGACAGGGTCTGAGAGTGCCTGTGACAGGGTCAGAGAGTGCCTGTGACAGGGTCTGTGGAAAACCTGTGACACGGTATGAGAGTGGCTGTGACAGGGACTGAGAGTGCCTGTGACAGGGTCTGTGGAAAACCTGTGACAGGGTATGAGAGTGGCTGTGACAGGGACTGGGAGTGCCTGTGACAGGGTCTGAGAATTACCTGTGACAGGGTCTGAGAGTGCCTGTGACAGGGTCTGAGAACTACCTGTGACAGGGTCTGTGGAAAACCTGTGACGGGGTCTGTGGAAAAATAGTGACAGTTTCTGAGAACTACCTGTGACAGGGTATTAGAGTGTCTGTGACAGGGTCTGAGAACCACCTGTGACAGGGTTTGAGAACTACCTGTGACAGGGTCTGGGAACTACCTGTGACTGGGTCTGACAACTACCTGTGACAGGGTCTGTAGAAAACCTGTGATAGGATCGGAGAACTACCAGTGACAGGATCTGAGAACTACCTGTGACAGGGTCTGAGAGTGCCTGTGACAGGGTCGGACAACTACCTGTGACAGGGTCTGTGGAAAACCTGTGACAGGGTCTGAGAAATACCTGTGACAGCGTCTGAGAACTACCTGTCACAGGGTCTGAGAGTGCCTGTGACAGGGTCTGAGAATTACCTGTGACAGGGTCTGAGAACTACCTGTGACAGGGTCTGAGAGTGTCTGTGACAGGGTCTGAGAACTACCTGTGACAGGGTCTGTGGAAAACCTGTGACAGGGTCTGAGAGTGGCTGTGACAGGGTCTGAAAGTGCCTGTGACAGGGTCTGTATAAAACCTGTGACAGGGTCTGAGAACTACCTGTGACAGGGTCTGTGGAAAACCTGTGACAGGGTCTGAGACTGCCTGTGACAGGGTCTGAGAAATACCTGTGACAGAGTCTGAGAGTGCCTGTGACAGGGTCTGAGAGTGCCTGTGACAGGGTCTGTGGAAAACCTGTGACAGGGTCTGAGAGTGTCTGTGACAGGGTCTGTATAAAACCTGTGACAGGGTCTGTGGAAAACCTGTGACAGGGTCTGAGAACTACCTGTGACAGGGTCTGAGAGTACCTGTGACAGGGTCTGAGAACTACCTGTGACAGAGTCTGAGAACTACCTGTGACAGGGTCTGAGAACTACCTGTGACAGTGTCTGTGGAAAACCTGCGACAGGGTCTGAGAAATACCTGTGACAGTGTCTGAGAGTGTCTGTGACAGGGTCTGTGGAAAAACAGTGACAGGGTCTGTAGAAAACCTGTGATATGATCTGAGAACTACCTGTGACAGGGTCTGAGAGTGCCTGTGACAGGGTCAGAGAGTGCCTGTGACAGGGTCTGAGAACTACCTGTGACAGTGTCTGAGAGTGCCTGTGACAGGGTCAGAGAGTACCTGTGACAGGGTCTGAGAACTACCTGTGACAGGGTCTGAGAACTACCTGTGACAGTGTCTGTGGAAAACCTGCGACAGGGTCTGAGAAATACCTGTGACAGAGCCTGAGAACTACCTGTCACAGGGTCTGAGAACTACCTGTGACGGGGTCCTGTGGAAAACCTGTGACAGGGTCTGAGAAATACCTGTGACAGGGTCTGAGAGTGCCTGTGACAGGGTCAGAGAGTGATGTGACAGGGTCTGTGGAAAACCTGTGACAGGGTCTGAGAGTGCCTGTGACAGGGTCTGAGAACTACCTGTGACAGGGTCTGAGAACTACCTGTGACAGTGTCTGTGGAAAACCTGCGACAGGGTCTGAGAAATACCTGTGACAGAGCCTGAGAACTACCTGTCACAGGGTCTGAGAACTACCTGTGACAGGGTCTGAGAACTACCTGTGACAGGGTCTGTGGAAAACCTGTGACAGGGTCTGAGAAATACCTGTGACAGGGTCTGAGAGTGTCTGTGACAGGGTCTGTGGAAAAACAGTGACAGGGTCTGTAGAAAACCTGTGATAGGATCTGAGAACTACCTGTGACTGGGTCTGAGAGTGCCTGTGACAGGGTCAGAGAGTGCCTGTGACAGGGTCTGAGAACTACCTGTGACAGGGTCAGAGAGTGCCTGTGACAGTGTCTGTGGAAATCCTGTGACAGGGTATGAGAGTGGCTGTGACAGGGACTGAGAGTGCCTGTGACAGGGTCTGTGGAAAACCTGTGACAGGGTATGAGAGTGGCTGTGACAGGGACTGGGAGTGCCTGTGACAGGGTCTGAGAATTACCTGTGACACGGTCTTAGAGTGCCTGTGACAGCGTCTGAGAGTGCCTGTGACAGGGTCTGAGAACTACCTGTGACAGGGTCTGTGGAAAACCTGTGACGGGGTCGGTGGAAAAATAGTGACAGTTTCTGAGAACTACCTGTGACAGGGTATTAGAGTGTCTGTGACAGGGTCTGAGAACTACCTGTGACAGGGTTTGAGAACTACCTGTGACAGGGTCTGGGAACTACCTGTGACAGGGTCTGACAACTACCTGTGACAGGGTCTGTAGAAAACCTGTGATAGGATCTGAGAACTACCTGTGACAGGATCTGAGAACTACCTGTGACAGGGTCTGAGAGTGCCTGTGTCAGGGTCGGACAACTACCTGTGACAGGGTCTGTGGAAAACCTGTGACAGGGTCTGAGAAATACCTGTGACAGTGTCTGAGAACTACCTGTCACAGGGTCTGAGAGTGCCTGTGACAGGGTCTGAGAATTACCTGTGACAGGGTCTGAGAACTACCTGTGACAGGGTCTGAGAGTGTCTGTGACAGGGTCTGAGAACTACCTGTGACAGGGTATGAGAGTGTCTGTTACAGGGTCTGAGAGTGCCTGTGACAGGGTCTGAGAATTACCTGTGACAGGGTCTGTGGAAAACCTGTGACAGGGTCAGAGAGTACCTGTGACAGGGTCTGAGAACTACCTGTGACAGGGTATGAGAGTGTCTGTGTCAGGGTCTGAGAACTACCTGTGACAGGGTTTGAGAACTACCTGTGACAGGGTCTGTAGAAAACCTGTGACAGGTCTGAGAGTGCCTGTGACAGGGTCTGAGAGTGTCTGTGACAGGGTCTGAGAACTACCTGTGACAGGGTTTGAGAGTGCCTGTGACAAGGTCTGACAACTACCTGTGACAGGGTCTGTGGAAAAACAGTTACAGGGTCTGAGAACTACCTGTGACAGAGTCTGAGAGTGCCTGTGACAGGGTCTGTGGAAAACCTGTGACAGGGTCTGAGAAATACCTGTGACAGAGTCTGAGAGTGCCTGTGACAGGGTCTGCGGAAAACCTGTGACAGGGTCTGAGAGTGCCTGTGATAGGGTCTGAGAACTACCTGTGACAGGGTCTGAGAGTGCCTGTGACAGGGTCTGAGAACTACCTGTGACAGGGTCTGTGGAAAACCTGTGACAGAGTCTGAGAACAACCTGTGACAGGGTCTGTGGAAAACCTGTGACGGGGTCTGTGGAAAAATAGTGACAGTTTCTGAGAACTACCTGTGACAGGGTCTGAGAACTACCTGTGACAGGGTTTGAGAGTGCCTGTGACAGGATCTGAGAACTACCTGTGACAGGGTATGAGAGTGCCTGTGACAGGGTCTGTGGAAAACCTGAGACAGGGTCTGAGAGTGCCTGTGACAGGGTCTGAGAGTGTCTGTGACAGGGTCTGAGAACTACCTGTGACAGGGTATGAGAACTACCCGTGACAGGGTCTGTGGAAAAATAGTGACAGGGTCTGAGAGTGTCTGTGACAGGGTCTGAAAGTGCCTGTGACAGGGTCTGTATAAAACCTGTGACAGGGTCTGAGAACTGCCTGTGACAGGGTCTGTGGAAAACCTGTGACAAGGTCTGAGAACTACCTGTGACAGGGTCTGTGGAAAACCTGTGACAGGGTCTGAGACTGCCTGTGACAGGGTCTGAAAGTGCCTGTGACAGGGTCTGTATAAAACCTGTGACAGGGTCTGAGAACTACCTGTGACAGGGTCTGTGGAAAACCTGTGACAGGGTCTGAGAATTACCTGTGACAGGGTATGAGAGTGTCTGTGACAGGGTCTGAGAACTACCTGTGACAGGGTCTGAGAACTACCTGTGACAGTGTCTGAGAACTACATGTGACAGGGTCTGAGAGTGCCTGTGACAGGGTCTGTATAAAACCTGTGACAGGGTCTGAGAACTACCTGTGACAGCGTCTGTATAAAACCTGTGACAGGGTCTGTGGAAAACCTGTGACAGGGTCTGAGAACTACCTGTGACAGAGTCTGAGAACTACCTGTGACAGGGTCTGAGAGTGTCTGTGACAGGGTCTGTGGAAAAACAGTGACAGGGTCTGTAGAAAACCTGTGATAGGATCTGAGAACTACCTGTGACAGGGTCTGAGAGTGCCTGTGACAGGGTCAGAGAGTGCCTGTGACAGGGTCTGAGAACTACCTGTGACAGTGTCTGAGAGTGTCTGTGACAGGGTCTGTGGAAAAACAGTGACAGGGTCTGTAGAAAACCTGTGATAGGATCTGAGAACTACCTGTGACAGGGTCTGAGAACTACCTGTGACAGGGTCTGAGAGTGCCTGTGACAGGGTCAGAGAGTGCCTGTGACAGGGTCTGAGAACTACCTGTGACAGTGTCTGAGAGTGCCTGTGACAGGGTCAGAGAGTACCTGTGACAGGGTCTGAGAACTACCTGTGACAGGGTCTGAGAACTACCTGTGACAGTGTCTGAGAACTACCTGTGACAGGGTCTGAGAACTACCTGTGACAGTGTCTGTGGAAAACCTGCGACAGGGTCTGAAAAATACCTGTGACAGTGTCTGAGAGTGTCTGTGACAGGGTCTGTGGAAAAACAGTGACAGGGTCTGTAGAAAACCTGTGATAGGATCTGAGAACTACCTGTGACAGGGTCTGAGAGTGCCTGTGACAGGGTCTGAGAACTACCTGTGACAGGGTCTGAGAGTGCCTGTGACAGGGTCAGAGAGTGCCTGTGACAGGGTCAGAGAGTGCCTGTGGCAGGGTCTGAGAACTACCTGTGACAGGGTCTGAGAACTACCTGTGACAGTGTCTGTGGAAAACCTGCGACAGGGTCTGAGAAATACCTGTGACAGAGCCTGAGAACTACCTGTCACAGGGTCTGAGAACTACCTGTGACAGGGTCTGTGGAAAACCTGTGACAGGGTCTGAGAAATACCTGTGACAGGGTCTGAGAGTGCCTGTGACAGGGTCAGAGAGTGATGTGACAGGGTCTGAGAACTACCTGTGACAGGGTCTGAGAGTGCCTGTGACAGGGTCTGAGAACTACCTGTGACAGGGTCTGAGAACTACCTGTGACAGTGTCTGTGGAAAACCTGCGACAGGGTCTGAGAAATACCTGTGACAGAGCCTGAGAACTACCTGTCACAGGGTCTGAGACCTACCTGTGACAGGGTCTGTGGAAAACCTGTGACAGGGTCTGAGAAATACCTGTGACGGGGTCTGAGAACTACCTGTGACAGGGTCTGAGAGTGCCTGTGACAGGGTCAGAGAGTGCCTGTGACAGGGTCTGTGGAAAACCTGTGACAGGGTATGAGAGTGCCTGTGACAGGGTCAGAGAGTGCCTGTGACAGGGTCTGTGGAAAATCTGTGACAGGGTATGAGAGTGCCTGTGACAGGGTCTGAGAGTGCCTGTGACAGGGTCAGAGAGTGCCTGTGACAGGGTCTGTGGAAAATCTGTGACAGGGTATGAGAGTGGCTGTGACAGGGACTGGGAGTGCCTGTGACAGGGTCTGAGAACTACCTGTGACAGGGTCTGAGAGTGCCTGTGACAGGGTCTGAGAACTACCTGTGACAGGGTCTGTGGAAAACCTGTGACAGGGTCTGAGACCTACCTGTGACAGGGTCTGAGAGTGTCTGTGACAGGGTCTGTGGAAAAACAGTGACAGGGTCTGTAGAAAACCTGTGATAGGATCTGAGAACTACCTGTGACAGGGTCTGTAGAAAACCTGTGACAGGGTCTGAGAGTGCCTGTGACAGGGTCAGAGAGTGCCTGTGACAGCGTCTGAGAACTACCTGTGACAGTGTCTGAGAGTGTCTGTGACAGGGTCTGTGGAAAAACAGTGACAGGGTCTGTAGAAAACCTGTGATAGGATCTGAGAACTACCTGTGACAGGGTCTGAGAGTGCCTGTGACAGGGTCAGAGAGTGCCTGTGACAGGGTCTGAGAACTACCTGTGACAGAGTCTGAGAACTACCTGTGACAGGGTCTGAGAACTACCTGTGACAGTGTCTGTGGAAAACCTGTGACAGGGTCTGAGAAATACCTGTGACAGAGCCTGAGAACTACCTGTCACAGGGTCTGAGACCTACCTGTGACAGGGTCTGTGGAAAACCTGTGACAGGGTCTGAGAAATACCTGTGACAGGGTCTGAGAGTGCCTGTGACAGGGTCTGTGGAAAAACAGTGACAGGGTCTTTAGAAAACCTGTGATAGGATCTGAGAACTACCTGTGACAGGGTCTGAGAGTGCCTGTGACAGGGTCTGTGGAAAACCTGTGACAGGGTATGAGAGTGGCTGTGACAGGGACTGGGAGTGCCTGTGACAGGGTCTGAGAATTACCTGTGACAGGGTCTGAGAGTGCCTGTGACAGGGTCTGAGAGTGCCTGTGACAGGGTCTGAGAACTACCTGTGACAGGGTCTGTGGAAAACCTGTGACAGGGTCTGAGACCTACCTGTGACAGGGTCTGAGAGTGCCTGTGACAGGGTCTGAAAGTGCCTGTGACAGGGTCTGACAACTACCTGTGACAGGGTCTGTGGAAAACCTGTGACAGGGTCTGAGAACTACCTGTGACAGGGTCTGAGAGTGCCTGTGACAGGGTCTGAAAGTGCCTGTGACAGGGTCTGACAACTACCTGTGACAGGGTCTGTGGAAAACCTGTGACAGGGTCTGAGAGTGCCTGTGACAGGGTCTGAAAGTGCTTGTGACAAGATCTGTATAAAACCTGTGACAGAGTCTGAGAACTACCTGTGACAGGGTCTGAGAGTGTCTGTGACAGAGTCTGTGGAAAAACAGTGACAGGGTCTGTAGAAAACCTGTGATAGGATCTGAGAACTACCTGTGACAGGGTCTGAGAGTGCCTGTGACAGGGTCAGAGAGTGCCTGTGACAGCGTCTGAGAACTACCTGTGACAGGGTCAGAGAGTGTCTGTGACAGGGTCTGAGAACTACCTGTGACAGGGTCTGAGAACTACCTGTGACAGGGTCAGAGAGTGTCTGTGACAGGGTCTGAGAACTACCTGTGACAGGGTCTGAGAGTGCCTGTGACAGGGTCTGAGAACTACCTGTGACAGGGTCTGAGAACTACTTGTGACAGTGTCTGTGAAAAACCTGCGACAGGGTCTGAGAAATACCTGTGACAGAGCCTGAGAACTACCTGTCACAGGGTCTGAGAACTACCTGTGACAGGGTCTGTGGAAAACCTGTGACAGGGTCTGAGAAATACCTGTGACAGGGTCTGAGAGTGCCTGTGACAGGGTCAGAGAGTGATGTGACAGGGTCTGAGAACTACCTGTGACAGGGTCTGAGAGTGCCTGTGACAGGGTCTGAGAACTACCTGTGACAGTGTCTGAGAACTACCTGTGACAGGGTCTGAGAACTACCTGTGACAGTGTCTGTGGAAAACCTGCGACAGGGTCTGAGAAATACCTGTGACAGAGCCTGAGAACTACCTGTCACAGGGTCTGAGACCTACCTGTGACAGGGTCTGTGGAAAACCTGTGACAGGGTCTGAGAAATACCTGTGACAGGGTCTGAGAGTGTCTGTGACAGGGTCTGTGGAAAAACAGTGACAGGGTCTGTAAAAAACCTGTGATAGGATCTGAGAACTACCTGTGACAGGGTCTGAGAGTGCCTGTGACAGGGTCAGAGAGTGCCTGTGACAGGGTCTGTGGAAAACCTGTGACAGGGTATGAGAGTGGCTGTGACAGGGACTGAGAGTGCCTGTGACAGGGTCTGTGGAAAACCTGTGACAGGGTATGAGAGTGGCTGTGACAGGGACTGGGAGTGCCTGTGACAGGGTCTGAGAATTACCTGTGACAGGGTCTGAGAATGCCTGTGACAGGGTCTGAGAGTGCCTGTGACAGGGTCTGAGAATTACCTGTGACAGGGTCTGTGGAAAACCTGTGACAGGGTCTGAGAACTACCTGTGACAGGGTCTGAGAACTACCTGTGACAAGGTCTGACAACTACCTGTGACAGGGTCTGAGAACTACCTGTGACAGGGTCTGAGTGTGCCTGTGACAGGGTCTGAGAATTACCTGTGACAGGGTCTGTGGAAAACCTGTGACAGGGTCTGAGAGTGCCTGTGACAGGGTCTGAGTGTGCCTGTGACAGGGTCTGAAAGTGCTTGTGACAAGATCTGTATAAAACCTGTGACAGGGTCTGTGGAAAACCTGTGACAGAGTCTGAGAACTACCTGTGACAGGGTCTGAGAGTGTCTGTGACAGGGTCTGTGGAAAAACAGTGACAGGGTCTGTAGAAAACCTGTGATAGGATCTGAGAACTACCTGTGACAGGGTCTGAGAGTGCCTGTGACAGGGTCAGAGAGTGCCTGTGACAGGGTCTGAGAACTACCTGTGACAGTGTCTGAGAGTGCCTGTGACAGGGTCAGAGAGTACCTGTGACAGGGTCTGAGAACTACCTGTGACAGGGTCTGAGAACTACCTGTGACAGTGTCTGTGGAAAACCTGCGACAGGGTCTGAGAAATACCTGTGACAGTGTCTGAGAGTGTCTGTGACAGGGTCTGTGGAAAAACAGTGACAGGGTCTGTAGAAAACCTGTGATAGGATCTGAGAACTACCTGTGACAGGGTCAGAGAGTGCCTGTGACAGGGTCTGAGAACTACCTGTGACAGTGTCTGAGAGTGCCTGTGACAGGGTCAGAGAGTACCTGTGACAGGGTCTGAGAACTACCTGTGACAGGGTCTGAGAACTACCTGTGACAGTGTCTGTGGAAAACCTGCGACAGGGTCTGAGAAATACCTGTGACAGAGCCTGAGAACTACCTGTCACAGGGTCTGTGAACTACCTGTGACAGGGTCTGTGGAAAACCTGTGACAGGGTCTGAGAAATACCTGTGACAGGGTCTGAGAGTGCCTGTGACAGGGTCAGAGAACTACCTGTGACAGGGTCTGAGAGTGCCTGTGACAGGGTCTGAGAACTACCTGTGACAGGGTCTGAGAACTACCTGTGACAGTGTCTGTGGAAAACCTGCGACAGGGTCTGAGAAATACCTGTGACAGAGCCTGAGAACTACCTGTCACAGGGTCTGAGACCTACCTGTTACAGGGTCTGTGGAAAACCTCTGACAGGGTCTGAGAAATACCTGTGACAGGGTCTGAGAACTACCTGTGACAGGGTCTGTGGAAAACCTGTGACAGGGTCTGAGAAATACCTGTGACAGGGTCTGAGAACTACCTGTGACAGTGTCTGAGAGTGTCTGTGACAGGGTCTGTGGAAAAACAGTGACAGGGTCTGTAGAAAACCTGTGATAGGATCTGAGAACTACCTGTGACAGGGTCTGAGAGTGCCTGTGACAGGGTCAGAGAGTGCCTGTGACAGGGTCTGTGGAAAACCTGTGACAGGGTATGAGAGTGGCTGTGACAGGGACTGAGAGTGCCTGTGACAGGGTCTGTGGAAAACCTGTGACAGGGTATGAGAGTGGCTGTGATAGGGTCTGAGAGTGCCTGTGACAGGGTCTGAGAACTACCTGTGACAGGGTCTGAGAGTGCCTGTGACAGGGTCTGAGACCTACCTGTGACAGGGTCTGAGAACTACCTGTGACAGGGTCTGTGGAAAACCTGTGACAGGGTCTGAGAACTATCTGTGACAGGGTCTGAGTGTGCCTGTGACAGGGTCTGAAAGTGCCTGTGACAGGGTCTGTGGAAAACCTGTGACAGGGTCTGTGGAAAACCTGTGACAGGGTCTGAGAGTGCCTGTGACAGGGTCTGAGAACTACCTGTGACAGGGTCTGAGAACTACCTGTGACAGGGTCTGTGGAAAACCTGTGACAGGGTCTGAGAACTATCTGTGACAGGGTCTGAGTGTGCCTGTGACAGGGTCTGAAAGTGCTTGTGACAAGATCTGTATAAAACCTGTGACAGGGTCTGTGGAAAACCTGTGACAGGGTCTGAGAGTGCCTTTGACAGGGTCTGACAACTACCTGTGACAGGGTCTGTGGAAAACTTGTGATAGGGTCTGTGGAAAAATAGTGACAGTTTCTGAGAACTACCTGTGACAGGGTATGAGAGTGTCTGTGACAGGGTCTGAGAACTACCTGTGACAGGGTTTGAGAGTGCCTGTGACAGGGTCTGAGAACTACCTGTGACAGGGTCTGTAGAAAACCTGTGATAGGATCTGAGAACTACCTGTGACAGGGTCTGAGAACTACCTGTGACAGGGTCTGAGAGTGCCTGTGACAGGGTCTGACAACTACCTGTGACAGGGTCTGAGAGTGGCTGTGACAGGGTCTGAGAATTACCTGTGACAGGGTTTGAGAACTACCTGTGACAGGGTCTGTAGAATACCTGTGACAGGTCTGAGAGTGCCTATGACAGCGTCTGAGAGTGTCTGTGACAGGGTATGAGAACTACCCGTGACAGGGTCTGTGGAAAAATAGTGACAGGGTCTGAGAGTGCCTGTGACAGGGTCTGAAAGTGCCTGTGACAGGGTCTGAGAACAACCTGTGACAGGGTCTGTGGAAAACCTGTGACAGGATATGAGAGTGGCTGTGACAGGGTCTGACAACTACCCGTGACAGGGTCTGTGGAAAAATAGTGACAGGGTCTGAAAGTGCCTGTGACAGGGTCTGAGAGTGCCTGTGACAGGGTCTGTGGAAAACCTGTGACAGGGTCTGAGAGTGTCTGTGACAGGGTCTGAGAGTGTCTGTGACAGGGTCTGAGAGTGCCTGTGACAGGGTCTGTGGAAAACCTGTGACAGGGTTTGAGAGTGCCTGTGACAGGGTCTGAGAGTGCCTGTGACAGGGTCTGAGAACTACCTGTGACAGGGTCTGAGAACTACCTGTGACAGCGTCTGTATAAAACCTGTGACAGGGTCTGAGAGTGCCTGTGACAGGGTCTGAGAACTACCTGTGACAGGGTCTGTGGAAAACCTGTGACAGGGTCTGAGAGTGCCTGTGACATGGTCTGAGAACTACCTGTGACAGGGTCTGTGGAAAACCTGTGACAGGGTCTGAGAGTGCCTGTGACAGGGTCTGTAGAAAAACTGTGACAGGGTCTGTAGAAAACCTGTGACCGGCTCTGAGAACCCCTGTGACAGAGTTTTTGGAAAACCTGTGACATGGTCTGAGAGTGCCTGTGACATCATCTGAGACCTACCTGTGACAGGGTCTGTGGAAAGCCTGTGACAGGGTCTGTGCCTGCCTGTGTTGGGGACCGTGGACCGCCTCAGAGCGCAGCGAAGTGGATTGGAAGGAAGCGTCCACAATACTAAGGGACTGGCAAAGAAGGCGGCTTTAGCAAGTCTGACAGAGGACTCACAACAGGATATGTGCATTACTCTCCTTTATTGGCACAGACAAGGAACAACAGATCAGGGAGATCACACTGGAATGGTATAAAACACTCATCAGGCTCCAGCCAGAGAAATGTGTATCACCTAATCAAGACATTATAAAATCGATCAGATAGCATTAGAGAGGCTGCAGAGCAGACTTATGAGAATGCTGCCAGGCTAAAGAATTATTGTCAGGATGAAACATTGCCTAGGCAATTCTTGTTTTCTTTGGAACAGAGTATTCTGAGGGAATATTTAATTAAACTCTATAAATTTATGGTGGCGGGGCGGAGATACATCTCTACCAAAGGAGGTATAAGGTGCTCCTTCTCTCTGTTAGCCTTCTAGTCACCCTTGGGCAAGATGTAGCACCTGCTCAGCCCCCCGATCAGGGTCACGTATCGCCATGGGGGAGGTGGTGTATGGTTGTTTGAGCAGCTGGTGCACATCACAAGTACTGGATATACGACCACTGACGCCAGGCAGACTGTCTCTGAAAAGTATTGATAATGGCTGGGGTCATCTGACTTGTTAAGACACTCCCCAGAAGAAGGCAATGGCAAACCACTTCCATAGAAAAATTTGGTCATGGAAAGACCGTGAATGCTCTCGTCATATAGCACGGCACAGAATGGACGAATAATAAATTTATGACAAGGCTACGTAGAGTGAAGAGAAGAGCCAATTTTTTTCACAGAATCTATACACAGATTCTAGGAAACTAGTACACTGAGTAGAGATGACTGGAGAGTGTAAATATCCTTTAAAGAGTGGTGGGGTTTAAAACTCACTGCTTGAAAAAGAGTTTGACACAGCCATCTAATATTCTGCTGGAAATGCCAAGTGATGCACCATCTAATCTTCCTTCTAAAAGATTGAACATCACCGAGGCCAGTCTTCAGCCAATTAGTTCACTCCACAGGATATGAAGAAGCAACTGAGGGCATTGGATCTACAGGTACTACGAGACCGGACAATATCCCCATTGTTATACTGAAGGACTGTGCTCTAGTACAGGCTGCCAGCCAAGAGCTCCAATTCTGGAATAATGCTGGAATCTATCCAACAAAATGGAAACTTGCCCAGATGTGTCTGGGCACAGAATCACAGGTCAATTACTAATTACTGCCAAGTCCATGTGTCAATCATAAGTAAAGGAATGCAAGGTATAGTTGGCAGTGCTATTAAGCAGCATTAACTCAACAATAGCATTTCATCAATGCTCAGTTAGGGTTTTAACAGGGTTGTTCCTTCCATACCTCCAGAATATGGTGGAGGACCATGGAGCTGAATTTCAGAGGTGAGGTTTGAGTGACTGTCTTTGACGTTAAGACAGCATTGAAATAAGTGTGGTATTGAAAAGGCATGTTAAAACCAAGATGATTACACATCAAAGACAAAACACTCCAACAGTTGGGGTTATGGCGTGCAATAAGGAAAAGTGAGAATAGTTGTTGGAAGTCAATCGTCTCAACTCTTGGACATCACTGTGGATGTTCCTCAAAGCAATGTACTTGGCCCAATCATCTTCAACTGCTTCATCCATAAAATTTCTCAAGCAAATGTGGGGATGTTAAGTGAGTCACTAAGTAAAGGTTTGGGGTGTATGGGGTGACCAGGGAAAAGTAGCATCTCTGGTTGAGGAGTTTGTCACATCCATTCTGTGGCAGCTCACTCACCTTTGGTCCCCTCCGGACACCCAGCTGTCACCCGTGGGTATAAGTAGCCGTTTGCATGTGACAGCGGACATACCCCAGTATACCTCTTTGACAGGTGGGATAAAGCAGGTGAGAGTAGCCACAGAATGGACAGGCTTCCTTCCTGGTGAGATAGAGACATGCCTGGCCTAGCACGTGAAGTCTGGATGGATGAGACCAACAGTTATCCAACAACCAGGAAGGCAGTCCTGCAACACGTCGTGGAGAGTGAAGGGCAGGACATAGAAGAAGCCACAGTCATCCACTGTAACCAAGGAAGACCCCAGTTGTGACGACTATTCATACCTCAGGTCCCGGACTTTTAGAGTTAAGAGAGTGGAACTGCCCCAGTGCAACAGCTTTTCCAATTGAAAAACTCTCGCACAGGTCTCCTGACATTGTTAGATTCGATGGACAACCAACTTAGTAAAGGTGCACAAAATTCAGGATAAGGTAATGGTATGGTCCGAGGAGAGTTGATGGATTAAGAAGAAACAAATAATAGGAATGAACATATTGCAATTCTAAAACTTTCAAGAACCTCAAGACAAAATGTATGTATTGAATGGTGTTTATTGGTGCCTTACTCACCCCTCTAAGGATTATGATTGGTGGAGCTGTGAACAGTGTAAAGAACAATCTAAGAATATAGAAAGATATAGACCAGTTAAGGATATGGGAAGTGGCAGAGGAAGTTTAATCAGGGCAAGTGTGAGGTGTTGAACTTTGGGAGACTAAATTAAAGGAGAAAGAATAGAGTTAATGCCTAACACCTTAATAGCATTAAGGTACAGAGGGATCTTGGGGCCTGGGTCTGTAGCTCACTGAATGTAGCTACACTGGTGGATAAGATGAGAAAGAAGATGGCATGTTTGCTTCTATTGCTAGAGGTGGTGAGTATAAGAGTAAGGAAGTTATGCTGGAGTTATATGAAACTTTAGTCAGACTGCACTTGGAGCATTGTGTGTGGTTCTGGTCACCCCATTATAAGAAGGATGTGAAGACTCTGGAGAGGGTGCTGAAAAGGTCTACCAGGATGCTGGGCAAGGATAGACAAACTTGAGTTGTTCACCTGAGAGCATCAAAGGTTGAAGGGAGACCTGATAAAGGTTTTTAAAATTATGAGAGGCATAGATATGAAAGACAGTCAGAATCTGTTCCCTGGTGTAGAATATATCAAACATGAGAGGACATGTTCTTAAATTTAGAGGAGGGAAGTTTAAAGGCATTGTGAAGGGCACAGAATGGAGTGATGTGGATGATAAATGGGAGGAAGACATTTAGGGTGAATTGTCATTGCCTCTATTGAATGCACTGTGGTTGGTTATCCAGGCTAGACCAACACCTCCTCCCAATCCCATGACATATCCCACATGGAGGCACTACAGCTTTAAGCACATGGGAAGATGATCAACAGATTTGCTTCCAGGTGACATATCATCATAAATTTGAAATTATATTCCTGTTCCTTCACCATCACTGGAACTATATCCCCAACAGCACTATGGGAGAACCTTCACCAGAGAGAATGCAGAAGTTGAAGAAACCAAATCACTGCCATCATAGAACCACAAACATTACAGCACAGTACAGGCCCTTCAGCCCATGATAGTGCCGACCTATCAACCAACTCCAAGATGAATCCAACCCTTCCCTCCCACGTAGCTCTCCATTTTTCTTTCTTCCATGTGCCTATCTAAAAGTCTCTGTATCTGCCTCTACCACCATCCCTAGCAGTGCAAGGGCAATTAAGGATGGGATAAACCAGCTGAGGGTAGCCAATGTGCCTCATGCCCGGTGAGATAGGGACAAGCCTGGAAAAGTTTAACAACCTACTTTTGCCTTTCAATGTCATTAGCGCCATTGAATCACCACCATCAACATCTTGGAACAGAGGTTGCCATTTATTAGAAACTTAAAAAGACCTTATAAATGTTGAGGCCACAAAAGTAGATTGGAGGCTGTGTAGCTTGGGGCAAGTGATCCACCTCTTGACACCCAAAGCCCTTCCACCATCCTCCACTCACTGAATGAGTGACACTCCAAATCAAGTGAGCAATAAACACCATTCAATTCGACAACCCACTGAGTTGTAACAACTCCTCCACCCTAAACACTCACTCACTCCACCAGACACAGTGGTTCTCGTTTACACCAAGTATACATCACTCTGTAGTTATCTGCCTTGACCACTCTGACAGCATTTCCAAAATCTTCCACCAAGAAGGGAAATACCATCTTAACCATGGGAACAACCTCATTATAGGTTCACTCCAGATCATATTTAGACATGTATATAGAACATAATACAGGCCCTTTAGCCCATGATGCTGTGCCAACCTGTTAACCTACTTTAAGATCAATCTAATCCTTCCCTTTTACATAGCCTTCCATTTTCTTTCATCCATGTGCCTATCTAAATGCCCCTAATGTATCTTCCTCCACCACCATCCCTGTTAGGGTATTCCATGCACCCACCACTCTATGTGTAAAGAATTAGCTTCTGACATCACCCCCCCCCCCCACCCCCCGCTGATACTTTCATCCAGTCACTTTAAAATTATGCCCCCTCATATTAACCATTTCTGCCTTGGGAAAAACTCTCTGGCTATCTGCTTGATCTACACCTCTTATTATCCTGTGCACCTCTATCAAGTCACCTTTCATCCTCCTTTGCTCCAAGGAAAAAAGCTCTAGCTCCCTAAACTTATCCTCATAAAACCTGCTCTCTAATCCAGGCAGCATTCTGGTAAATCTCCTCTGCAGCATTTTATATTTTGGCAAAATTCTGGAACTCTCCATGCAGATGTGCTGTAGAAAGTACCCTTACCAGAATGACTGTGGTGCCCTTCTCAAGGCCACTTAGGCATGGACAAGAAACATTGGCCTTGCTGATGACAACCAGATCATGAAAATTG
Source organism: Hemitrygon akajei (assembly GCF_048418815.1). NCBI lineage: Eukaryota > Metazoa > Chordata > Chondrichthyes > Myliobatiformes > Dasyatidae > Hemitrygon > Hemitrygon akajei. The sequence goes on from NC_133149.1 coordinate 18,373,757, forward strand.
AATAAAGAGAGAGCAAGAAAAAACTCTAGCAACATTCACCCTCATCTGTAAAGTACTTGAATGAGCTCTTGATATGACTAACCTGTGAGATTGTGAACCAAGAGCTGGAAAGTGGAATTGTTCGGAACAGTTATTATAGTAGAATGGACACGATGCCCTGAATATGATCTATTCTGCTGAAAATGCCCACAGTCCTATCTTTAATCTCTCTTCCTTATGGTGTGGGATCAGGGTTATGTGCTGACAGGCTGTAGGTTTAACAAAAATACATTCTCAAAGCAAAAAATATAGATTAAAATCAACTTAAAAATTTACTTTGCACAACAGAGTCTGTAAAATAATTATATGCTCCAGAAACACCCACTCACTGTCAGCAAGAAGACAAAATTTATTCATAAAATGAACTGTTATATCTATCAAGCCCCAAATAATTGATGGAAATGATAGAGATCCTCCCACTTTGGCATTCCTTGTGATGTTACCTTCAAATTGCTTCGCACACTGGAGAAACATAATCAATCGGCACAATTCTCTGTCATCATTGTCAGAGCTGATTGTGTGAAACATTAATAAGGTAAGTTAGATAAACTTTACACAGTTATACATGGAGCATTACACACTGGCATATACTTCAGCTGAGTCACACACTGAGTTCACACTGGCAGAGGTACACAGCAGTAGAGTGACACACTGGCTCAGTTACACACTGGCACAGTTGAGTATATGTGTAATTAAACTCAGATAAAATTACTCATAGAGGGACTTGAATAAAGGAAGAGCTTTTATATTGTTTACTCATGGAATGTATCAATGACTGGAACGACTGGCATTTAATGATGTCTCAATAACGGGGTGATGAAAAACTACCTTCTTGGATTGCTGAGGTTTTTGTTGTTGAGAAAAAATCCACAGGGAAATTAGGTACAAAATTCCAGGGATTTTCTTTAGCAAAAAATAGGGAATTCTACAATATATCTTAGTCAAGTTTGTCATTGATATGTAAAATGACATTGAACTTGGCTTCTAAGAGTTTGGCAGATATAGCCCAGGTGAGTAACAGCAACACATTTTGTAGTTGGGACATAGTGCAGCCACCATAAACTGGTGATGGAAGGAAGAACTTTTTTGCCTTTATCCAAGGTGGTATTTAATTGAACTCCTTGATAGCTGATGGAGCCGAATTTGTGCTGGAATAATGTCCACTTGAATAATCTTCTGCCATTTGGAGGGTATCCCACTAAATGCCTAGCTTGTGCTTTGTAGATACTGTATTATCAAAGCTTGGCAAATCAGTCTCTGCAGAATACCAAGCCTCTGGAAGTTTCTCCGCATCACAACATTTATGTGAGTGCTCCAATAAATACCCGGACAGGGATGAAACACACCCCCCCTTAACCAAAATTTCCCTTCCCCCAACTCCACCCAAGATGAGGATGGAAGAACATGGACTAATGACAACGATAATGTCATTGAATAACATGGGAACCAACATTTTTGAAGATCAGTGTCTGGAATATGTATGAGGCCATGTTACTTGCCCTTAATCAACCTCATGCTGAATGTTGCCTTGATCATGCAGCACACAAGCCTGGACTGCTTCATTATGTGAGGAGCTGCTACTTGTGCAAACTTGAGTGAACATCTCCTCTTCTACCTCAGGGCCAAAGGAGGGTCAGTGTTGAAGCAGGTGAAGGTGGTTATAGCGAGGATCCTGTTCCATCTCCCATAACCAGATCTTCTTTTTGCTGGATACAAAGTGATCGGATGAAAATATTTTCCAATGATTCACCCGGACCAGGTTAATGCTGCCTAATGCCTCACATGATCAAATGCCACCCACATCTCACATCTGGAATTCAGTACTGGTCCATACTGTAAGGACATGCTGGAGCCTATGCTGGGCAAAATGTTATTGATGAGCAAGTGCTGCTTATTGAGCAGTCAGTGATGCTTCACATGTCTATTGATGATTTCATGTCTATTGAGAAGAGGATTTGCCTTGCTCAGTGTGCGCAGGATGCATCCAAGACATTTTCGAGAAGATTCTACCCACCCCCAACCCCCAGAATATGAAGAAACTGAAGGCACAGCTGAACATTCAAGATCCTGAGAAGGGTGGTTGGGTAGATACTGACAGGCTGTTTTGTTGGGCTGGAGAGTCCGGAACCAGGGCCAATATTCTCTGGTGAGGGATCGCACAGTAAGGAAATCATTAGAATTCTTCATTTCTGAGAACTGCAATTTCTCATTTATTGAGTCTGTTTAAGGCTGAGTAGATCTGCAGGGAAAGAGGATGAGGCACAGGTCAAACACAATCTCTCTGAATTGTGAACAGACTCTGCGGACTATATGACCCATTGCTGCCTCACCTTTTTATGTTCTGAGTTCAGCAATCATGCTATTGATCAGGAGTAACATTTGATATGCTGGTCAAATGATAAAAATGGTCAAAAATGATATGCTGGTCAAGTGTAGATTCCTTCTCTGAAGAGCTTTGGTGAAACTGACAGTTATCTTCTTTTGTTCCATTGTAATTATTAATTAAATGATGCTTTTATTTCTCATTATTTAATAAACTAAATTTTCCTATTAAGTTCAGATTCAAACCTGTCTCTGAGAACACTTGGATTACTGATCTGATGTTTAACACTGATCTTTTGTTCCCTAGAGAGACAAGAGACTGCAGACGCTGGAATCTATATTCACTAAAGAAGCAATCTGCCGGAGGAACCCAACAGGTCGGGAAGGTTATGTAAAAGGAAATGGACAGTCGACGTTTTGGGTTGAGACCTTTCATCTAGAAACGTAGAGACATAGAAAATCTACAGCACATTACAGGCCCTTTGGCCCACAATGCTGTGCCGAACATGTTACCTACTCTAGAAACTACCTAGGAATTCCCTGCTGCATAGCCCTCTATTTTTCTAAGCTCCATGTACCTACCTAAGAAAGATCCTGTGGTATCTGCCACCACCACCGTTGCCGGGAGTGCATTCCACGCACCCACCACTCCCTGCATGAAAAGCTTACCTCTGACATCCCCCTTGTACCTACTTCCAAGCACCTTAAAACTATGCCCCCTCGTGTTAGCGATTTCAGCCCTGGGGAAAAAGCCTCTGGCTATCCACATGATCAATGCCTCTCATCATCTTATACACCTCTATCAGGTCACCTCTCATCCTCCGTTGCTCCAAGGAGAAAAGAGCAAGTTTGCTCAACCTATTCTCATAAGGCACATCTTCAATCCAGGTAACATCCTTGTAAATCTCCTCTGCCCTCTCTCTGTAGTGTCCACATCCTTCCTGTATGAGGTGACCAGAACTGCTTTACATGAGGAGAGATCAGACACCAAATTCATTGGCATGAGAAAGTCTGCAGATGCTGAAAGTCCAATGGAACACACACAAAATGCTGGAGGAAATTAATAAATAGTTGACATTTCAGGCCAAGATCCTTTCTCAGGACTGAAATGGAAGGGGGAAGATGCCGGAATAAAAAGGTGGAGGGAGGGGAAGGAGGCTTGCTAGAAGGTGATAGGTGAATCCACGTGGGTGAGAAAGGTAAAGGGCAGGAGAAGAAGGAATTTGGTATGAAAGGAGAGTGGATCATTGGAGAAAGGAATGGAAGAGGGGACCAAGAAGGAAGTGATAGCCAAGTGAGAAGAGGTAGAAGGCCAGAGTGGGGAATACAAGAGGAAGGAAAGGAAAGGGAAAGAAATTTCAAAAAGAGAAATCAATATTCGTGCCATCAGGCTACCCAGATGGAATATAAGGTGTTGCTCCTCCAGCCTGTGAGTGGCCTGATCTTGGCATGGACATGGCAGAAAAGAAATGAGAATCAGAATACTGAAATTCACTCAGTATCAAAAGGAACTTGGTCACTGAAGGAAGCCAGTCAAACCTTTCATCTGTTCTACCATTCAATTAGATCATAGTTGATCTATAATTCAGCTGTTCCTACCTGCCTGTACTCAATGTCACTTGATAGCATTAATTATAAAAAAGTGAATTAATTTTAATCTGAAAAAAATCCATTAACACCCATGCCCCTCTCAGAGAATAAAGATCTACATTCCATTATCCTGAACATGAAAAAGATTATTTCACCTGAATAGCCTAAGATTCTCCCAGAGAAAATATCCTTTCCACATCCAGTTCATTGCAAATCCTTATTAAGGGTCTTGACCTGAAATGTCAACTGTCCATTTCCCTCTACAGATACAGCCTTACTTGCTAAGTTCCTCAGTTTGTTTTCACTGTTCCCTCACAGATAATGATGGATATTAAAATAAAATCAATCATCATCCTTAACACATTCTGAATATGTTTTGTCCCAACATCAGGGCAGACTCATCAGAAGTGGCTGTGAAATGGGATATACTGTAGGCATAAGGCAGAGGCACTGGGAATTCTCAACTGTCAGTACCTCCAGTTGAACTCTGTCTTTTTGTGTGTTCCCCAACCCCCCAGCTGTCGGTCTGTGGTTTTGTATTGCCATGTGCTCCTGTCCCCGCTCCTGCTCTACTCCGGCCTCTGTATTACTGAGTACTCCGTCTTTCATCTGCTTCTCATAGGCATCCGTTAGTCTCGTGAGACCATGGATTTGCACCTTGGAAGGTTTCCAGGGCGCAGGCCTGGGCAGGGTTGTATGGGAGACCGGCAGCCGCCCAAGCTGCAAGCCTTCCCCTCTCCACACCACCGATGTTGCCCAAGGGAAGGGCACTAGGACCCAAGCAGCTTGGCACTGGTGTCGTTGCAGAGCAATGTGTTGTTAAGTGCCTTGCTCAAGGACACAAACACGCTGCCTCAGCTGAGGCTCGAATCAGTGACCTTCAGATGCCTTATCCACGAGGCCATGCTTCTCATTATTACCTGTGTTCCTGCCATCTGTGTCTCATTGTGTTCCACCTGTCATCTGCCTCTCTGTTTATTGCTCAGTGTATTTCAGTCCTGTGTTTTCACCTGATTGTGCCAGCAAAATTTTCCTGAGCTTTTCCAGTATTTGTCTCTATCTGTCTGAATATCGACTCTTCCTGTTTCCTGATTCTGGTTTTTGGATTTCTCTGGATGTTTTGCTCTCTGCCTGAACTTTGAGGCCGACTTCATTTGCACCTCGGGATTTATTACTCAATTAATATCACTGTGTGCACAGTACTGGGTCTGCGATTGGATCCCTGCTCCAGCGTCCGGACACTCAACACTGATTTCAAATTTGTGTCATCTCAAGGCATCGGGTTAAGCATTGGTAAGAACCCTTCACCTGATTAAAGCCCACTGATCACCACAATGCACAGCGTTTGGAAGAAGGGTAACAAAAGACACAGAATGCACTCTGGGTGGAGCACTTTAATATCCATCACCAGTAATGTGACTACCACTTAATCATAAACACAAGAAATTCAGCAGATGCTGGGAAATCCAGAGCAACGTGCAAAGAATGCTGGAAGAATTCAGCATGTCAGGTAGTATCCATGGAAATGAACAAATTGTCGATGTTTTGGGCTGAGACCCTTCTTCAGGCCCATCTAATCAGTTAGCTCTCAATCATTAGCACAGAGATGGAAGTTTCTGCTAATAAGTGGCATTAATTCACAAATAAGCTGCTCATTGTTGCTGAGTTTGGGTTTCTCCAGGACCATGCTGATCCAGACTAGGCTTGATACCAAAGTGGATCAAAGGGCTGAACTCCAGTGGTAAAGAGAAGGTGTGACATCCAACAGTCCAAGTAAAACTGATGTCAATCAGTATTGGGGGAAATAGAATCCAATGGTTAGAGCCAAGAATGCGGCACCCATCACTCAACATTTTTGGAACAGCTCCGATCCCTCCACATCAGATTTCTGAACAGTCCATCAGCCCACAAACACTATTCATTATTTGCCTTTTGCACGATGTGTTTATTTTTGCAACTTATAGCAATTTTTATGGCATATTGCTGTCATAAAACAAGTTTCATGACATTTGTCAGTGATAATAAAATTGATTCTGATCCCCATTTTACCTCATACAACAAACACAGTGTAGTCATTGGAACTTAATTATACCGGTCTCAGGACATCACCATAGGACTGTGGTCTAGAACCAACAATCCTCAGCTGTTTCTTCAATGTCTGCTTCATCAATAACTGTATGTGGGTGAAATGACCTTGTTTCAGATGATTCCAGCTTGTAAACTTTCCAAAGAAGCCAGAAGAGATGGTGCATTCTGGGTAAGTCCATGCACATTTCTCCAGCAGATAAACAGTTTATGGCTGATGCAGCATGACCTGAGACATGTTGATAAGGCAGGCGATATTTTCACCATGCAAGTGTTTTATGATCTCTACCAGGAGGATAGCAGGAGTTTAAAAGGATGCTACGCTACTATCATCTCAAGGGCAATAACTGGAATAATCTGAACCAATGTAATTTCACCCACTGTAATTAGAGTTATGGCTTAAACCAACATTTTTGGAGCTGGTGGACATCAGCTTCTACACAGCCTTCCAACCTGAGAGAGTATGAACATTTCATTGTCTATGTCCCCTCCAACAATCCATTTTGCACAATGGAAATTCCACACGGGTATCTCCCAGCATCTGTTCATTGATGAGATACCAGCGAACTTGGCTGTGAATGCTATTACTTCACTGAAAGTGACTCTGATCACCTGACAAGGAATTAGCGGGAGCAGCCCCCATAGATCTTTCAGTGTCTTGTGAACTAGAAACAGCAGCAATTTGATTTCATCATTGTCTGGAATATTTTCCCTCTCCTTCTCTCCTTAATAAACTAATTATATCAATTCTCATTCATTCAATATAAATTACTTAATTCTGTTTTAAAATTAGATTTATCTATATTATACCCTTTTGGTCTGAGGTTCCTTTCTAAAAGAATCTGGCTTTGACTTATCTGGGGTATAACACAAAGCAGCTGGACAAACTCAACCGGTCAGACAATATGCATGGACAGAAACGAACAGCTGACATTTCAAGTGAAGACCCTTCATCAGGACTGTAAAGAAAAAGGGAATATTCCTGAATGATCATCCCACTGTAAATATTTCATGCATTTTGAAAGTGTTGACCATCTTCTTATGAACAGAAAATTAAACTGTTTCCAATCTCTCCTTCTTGCTCAGTTATCCATCCATTCCAGGGATCATCTCTGTTTCTGCTTCTCAGGTAAATATACACTTAATAGCCACTTTATTAGGTACCTCTTGTGACCACCAAGTATATGCTCATGGTCTTTTGCTGTTTCCACCCATTCTCTTTAAGGTTCAACGTGTTGTGCACTCAGAGATGCTCTTCTGCACACCACTGTTGTAATGTATGGTTATTGAGTTACTGATGCCTCCCTGTCAGCTTGAACCAGTCTGGCCATTCTCCTTTGACCTCTCTCATTAACAAGGTGTTTTTATCCACAGCTCTGCTGCTCACTGGCTTTTTAAATGTGTCTTTCACACCATTCTATGTAAACTCGAGAAGCTGTTGTGTGTGAAAATCCCAGGAGCGCAACAGTTTCTGAAATACTCAAACCACCTCATCTGGCACCAACAATCATTCTGAAATCAAAATCACTTAGATCACATTTCTTCCCCATTCTAATGTTTGGTTTTGACAACAACTGACCCTCTTGACCATGTCTACATGCTTTTATGCATTAAGTTGATGTCACATGATTGGTGATAAGGTATTTACATTATGAGCTGTACCTAATAAGGAGGCCACTGAGTGTGTGCATCACTTGTGGATGAGTTCACAATGCCCTGGTTGGACAAAGAGTATTCATCTTCAGTACCTATTACCAGGTCCAGTTCAGTCGCGCACAGCCACCTTTTCCTGCTGTACTTTGGCAGAGTTATCATAGAGCACCTATTAGCATCTTGTAGTAGAATGCAGATGAAAGTGGTTCTGGCTTCCTGATTGGAACGTGCATAGCCATGAACAGCTGGGCTGCAAGACTGACACACAGTCTTTCCATACCCAATTTCCCACCATTTAGCTTTTAAAGCTGGCATCATTGCAGCGACAACTCTGTCTTCTCCAATAGAATCACAAGCAGTGATGGGGGGAGCTAAGAGATTGTTTCCAACTTGCGCTGGTGAGCACATCCAAGCCAATTACAAAATTGTCAGCAGCAATAAATCCTGATTGTATTGACAAACAATAAATAAATGCAAACACAGACAACATAAAGAATTAAATATAGCTTAAAATATGAGTCATAAATGTAACAAAGGAGGAATTGAATTAAGGCAGGAAGATTTTATAAAGGACATGTGTGTAACTGCAGTCTAAGCACTTTCAATGTGCAGACAAAATGCCAAGACAATGAAGGAAGTTAATTGAATGAAATTAAATGTTGATTTCTTGCATAGATCTGAAATCCACTAGATGGACATGGTATAAAACCTTCATCAATTTTAGTTAAAATGCTCTAAACTCACACACTCAGTGGCCATTTTATTAGGTACACCTGCTCATTAATGCAAATATCTATTCAGCCAATCATGCATAAAAGCATGCAGACATGGCCAAGAGATTCCGTTGTTCTTCAGCCCAAACATCAGAATGGTGAAAAAAATGATCAAATCACACAGAAATGTGACTTCCTCACTGGGAGACCACAGTCTGTGTAGATCAGAAATAACATCTCTGCCTCATTAAAAGTCAACACCAGTGCACCTCAAGGATGTGTGCTTAGCCCACTGCTCTACTCTCTCTATGCCCACGGTTGTGTGGCTAGGCGCAGCTCAAATGCCATCTATAAATTTGCCGATGACATAACTATTATTGGCAGAATTTTAGATGGTGACGAGGTGGTGTATAAGAGTGAGGTAGATCAACTGGTTGAGTGGTGTCCAGCAATAGCCTTGCACTCAACATCAGTAAGACCAAGGAATTGATAGTGGATTCCAGGGAGGGACGGTCAAGGGAACACACAGCAGTCCTCATTGAGAGATCAGCAGTTTCAGGTTCCTGGGTATCCACATTTCTGAGGATCTATCCTGGGCCCAACGTAGAAGGCACAACAGCAGATATATTTCATTAGGAGTTTGAGGAGAACTGGTTTGTCACCAAAGACAGACATACCATGGAGAGCATTCTAACTGGTTACATCACCGTCTGGTATAGAATCAGAAAAAGCTGCATCAAGTTGTAAACTCAGCCAGCTTCTCCAGCATCCAGGACACCTTCCTGATGCCTCAAAAAGGCAGCATTCATCATTAAGGCCCACCATCACCCAAGACATACCCTTTTCTCATTGCTGCCATCATGGAGAAGGTACAGGAGCCTGATGACACAATCTCACGTTTCAGAAACAACTGCTCCCCCTCCACAATTAGATTTCTGAATGGACATACAGACCCATGAGCATTAACCCAGTGTTTTCTCTCTCTCTTTGTGTTAATTAATTAATTTAACTTAACTCAGATAAACACACATTATAACACTGGTGTGCAGAAGAGCTACAGCAGCAAAAGGCCATGAACATACCATCACTGGCCATTTTATTAATTACATGAGATACACAATAAAGAGGCTCAGATTGTATTCGGGCTGCGGTGACACCACCACTAATCATCTGATTCCACTGAGCCTCTTTCCTTGTTTAATTATATAGAGTCATACAGTCACAGAGAGATACAGGACAGAAAAAGGCCTTTTAAAAGGGCCCACCAAGCCCACAGAAGCCCATTTACAATCCTGCATTAATCCCATTTTTATTCTCCCCACCTTCTCATCATCTCCTCCCAGAGTCTAACGCTCACCCACACACAAGGGGCAATCAACAGTTGCCTGCTGATCTACCAGTAAGCACACCTTTTGGAGTGCAGAAGGAATCCAGGGCACCTGGAGAACACCCAAGCAGGATGAATATGCAAACTCTACACAGAAAGCACCTGAGATCAAGACTGCAGCTAGATTTCTGGCGCTGTGAGGCACAGTGACTGGATATGCCACCACATCTATGAATGTCCTTCCAGTGAAAATACTCCTACAATGCCAATTATGATGGAATCCTAGTGATGGCAGAAGATAAACAAAATGTAGCATCTCCGAGCGATGATGATGTATAACTTGGAGGGGAACCCATATGAGCCGAAGTTTAGATGCAACTCCTGTCCTTGTCCTTCTTGATGCTAGGGCTCAAAGATTTAGGAGATGCTGTTTGATTATCCTGGACAAGTACATTAGATTCGTAGTAGAGCAAATCAATGTTTAGGATTGGATATGCTGCACCAAGTGAATTGGAACCAGAGTCAGGCTTTTTAATCACTGACATATGTTGCGAAATTTGTTCTTTTGTGGCAGAAGTACAGCACAGGACATATAAAAAAAACCAAGGTGCAATAAAAAAAAATAGTGCAAAAGAGGAATAGTGTGGTAGTGGTCATGAAATGGAGAGAGTGAAAGAAATTTTCTGTGTCATGGGTTCATGGACCGTTCATAAATCTGATGGCAGAGGGGATGAAGCTATTTCTAAAACATTGAGTGTGGGTGTTCAAGTCTTTTTTACCTCATCCTTGATGGCAGTAATGAGAAGAGGACATGTCTTGGATGATAGAGTCCTTAGTGATGGATGCCAACTGCTTGAGGCATCGCCATTTGAAGATGCCCTCGATGGTGGGGCAAGTTGTGCCCATGATGAAGCTGGCAGAGTCTACAGCCTTTTGCAACCTGTTGTGATCCTCTGCATTGGAAACTCCAAACCGGGTGGTGATACAACCAGAGTACTCTTCACTGTACATCTGACATGTAGTTGCTAGCGTGTCTTCTTGCAAATCGCATCACTATGTTAGGCCCAGAATAAATCCAAGTGGGTTGTTTTGTCCCATATACAGTAGTGTTCAGTTTCTTGAGTGTTGTTGGAGAGCACTTATCCAGGCAAGCGGAGAGTGTTGCATCACACTCCTGATATGACCAGAAGTTGGGGACAAGTCCTTCACCTTAGGGTATCCATCTTCTAACCTGCTGTTGTCGACACACATTTAGTAGCTGAGTTACTGATCAACGATCGCCTATGGATATTGACAGTAATGCCATTAAACATCAGGCATAGTTTGTCGGGCAGTCTTCCTTGAAGATGTAACAACCTGTCAGTGAGTGGTGTGAATGTTACTTGCTACTCTGCAGCACATCCCTATGCCTATGTCTTACTGCACAGAGGATGGACTGGCACAATCACTGAGCACCTGCAAACGGAACTGAACACTGCACAATCATCAGCAAACATCTCATTTCTGACCTTAAAATGGAAGGAGAGACATTGATGAAGCAGCTGAAGATGGACCAAGGATTTGTTCAATTATGTTCTTGCCCATGCATTTGCTTTCTGTCATTTCTACACATCTCTGCTGCTGCACAATTCCCTTACTCATGAAGAAATGTGATAGCAGGCTTCATCAGGCTTCATATTGAACTCCACCTGCCTTTGCTTTCCTCACTTGGTTATAAATCTCTTTCTGCTTCCACTACACAATGAACTGTGCCACCTGGAATAGCATAATTTGGGATATGCAGCTTCCTGATATTGCTTCCAAGCCACTGATAAATTTGAGAAGCAGAGAACCTTCACACAGATACCCAGAGAATACTACACTCTAGATATCTGATCATATGTCCATAGCACACAACTGAAATGGAGAGAGTGAAAGAAATTTTCTGTGCTATTTCACCTCCCTTATACTCCATAATGACCATGATGAAATTGCCAGATGCTGTTATGAACCCACAGATATAATGATATCCTTCCAGAGTGAAAATCTCCATCCTTACCCTCCCAAGTCTTCACATGACCTACCACTACCTAGACCTGCCACTGCGGATGACTGAAATGCTTTCTGAAATGGCCTGTGTTCAGTTTGAACGCAAGTTTGGGATTGGGAATAAACACCAGACTTAACAGCAATTACTAACTTCTGAAAAGTAAATAAATAAAAGTAAACCCTAGAAATTCTTGATGGAATAACTATTCCCCATTTCAGCAATGTTTGCTCTCATGATGATTGGTTCACATTGTCCTTGAAGAGCAATTATTTCTGAGTGCACCGTGGGTTAAGATTTTTATGTCATTTAGTTACCTTCATCCTTCAGGCAACCCAATCAAAGTATCAGCTCATCATTCAGCATTCATCCCACCAGTCCCCACCACATTCTCCTGACAGTCTAGCCCAGGGGTTTCCAACCTGGGGTACGTGGACCCCTTGCTTAATGGTATTGGTCCATGGCATAAAAAAAGTTGGGAATCCCTGGTCTAACCCATGCCTGATGGCCCATACCATCCAATACTCTACCTTCCAAATGACCTGCTCCTGAAAATTCCTAATCCTTTTAGGGCCCCATAGCCCCAACTAGACAGGTCTTCAAGGTCGGGCTGTAGGACCCTAAAAGGCTTAGGAATTTTCACCTAGACTGATGGCTCAGAACACTCTATGATCTATGAATTCCCCCTTCCTCTATAGCTTCATCCCCAATTGTCCAATCCCAGAGAGCCTGATCCTCTCATTGACCAATCTCCCATTCAGCCTGATCTCCACACTCCCACCAACCTCTTTTCTCTGATGCAACGTGGAGGTCCTATTTACACCTTCAATCACAGGATCTCACTTCCTTCACACCATTTGTCTCCAGAACAAGTAGCCGGGCCTAGTCCTGAACTATGCAATTTGCTTTGATGTGCAAAGACGATAAGTTGCACTAAACCAAAGAATATTTATGCACCATAGAACACATCCTGTCTGGATGCATAATGCCTTGGTATGGTTATTACTCTGCCTGGGACCAGAAGAAACTGCACAGAGTTGTAGACACAGTTCTACACATCACAGAAACCAGCCTCCCTTCCTCTGTCTATCCTTCAAACACCAGGCCCAAGAACAGCTTCAACACCGCTGTTTTAGGATAATTAACTGGTTCTCTAGTACGATAACATGCATTCTTGACAGCACAATCTACCTTTATTATGATCTTGCACCTTATGGTTTACCTGCACTGCACTTTCTCTGTCACTGTTATACATTATTCTGCATTCTATTACTGTTGAATGTGGGTATCTTGTTGTGTGTGTGTGTGTGTGTGTGTGTGTGTGTGTGTGTGTGTGTGTGTGTGTGTGTGTGTGTGTGTGTGTGTGTGTGTGTGTGTGTGTATATATATATATATATATATATATGGGAGAGAGAGAGAGAGGGAAGACAGGGGACAGGGATATATGTATTAAGGGAAAAGATAATTGATAATTAGATTATTATTATCACATATACCGTGATGAGCTTTTGTCTGTGTTCCATCCAGTGTATAAGTACAGTGAGGCAGCAGAAAAAGGAAACCAGAATGCAGAATATAATGATATAATGTTACAGAGAAAGTGCAGTGTAGAATGACAGATTGTGCGTAAGGGTGACAACAAGATTGATTGCGAGATCAAGATTTATCTTTAGCCCACAAGAGGTATGTTCAAGAGGGATAGAAACTGTCCTTAAACCTGGTGGAGTCAACTACCCTCCCCACCCAAATTTCCCTGCGAGTCACTTGACATTAAGGGATGCAACAACCAACTCCCAACCTGAATGTTTTTGGGATGTGGGAGGGAACCAGAAAGAGCAGAATAAAATACCTGTGCAATAACAGGGAGAATTTGCAAACTCCGTGCCAGTGCCAGAGGTTGGGATCAAATAGGGTTTGTTGAGCAATGGGGCAGCAGCACCAAACATGGCTCTCCAGTTCTTTGAGCACGGTGTTACTTGGCTTCCTGTGTACTAACGAAAATGCCAGGCAACAGCCAATCACATCAAATCGAAGTCTGAAAACGGGGAAATGGATCTTCATGTCTTCATCAGTCAGTCTGGTCAGTTCTTAGAAACAACCAAAATATATCCATTATTCTAAATCTTAAAATATGCTTCTGAATGTAGTTGCCTTAATTAACAATTAATCTTAAAAATCTAATCAATTTTCTAGGCAAAATGTGTGCTTTAAATATATTATTCCATGGCCAACTGAAATATGCTTTCCTGCGGAGCACCAGTAATTATAGATATAATTTTAATAAATCTTAATTTAACAAATGGAAAATGAATGCAATGAATAATCTGGAGGCTGAAGCTCAAGAAATAGAAAAGCAAATATATTAGTCTGGAAATTGGGTCCACTAATGGCCTTTGTTTATGTGCAAATTGAGGAAAAACTGATTTGACCTGGGGTAGCTCTTGCTTGTGATCATTTCTGACTGAAATTATATCGGGAAATTGGCCCAGTCATTGTCAATGTGCATTTCACATTACTGTGGCTGATGTCTTCCTGCTGCCACTTGCACTCAGGTGAACTGTACATAGAGGCAGTGCATGGATTTGTTGGCACTCCCACTGCTGCACTCTTGTTTCACCATCCAGCTGACTCTATAGGACCATAGGAGAAGTAGAGCACTCAGCCCATTGACCCTGATCTGCCATTCCATCATGGCTGCTTTATTATCCCTCTCATCTCCATTCTCCTGTCTTCTCATTGTAACCCTTACTAAGCAAGAACCTATCAATCTCCGCTGTAATGATTTGGCCTCCAGAGCCAGCTGTGACAATGAATTCCACAAATCCACCAGCTTCTGGCTAAAGAAATTCCTTCTCATCTCTGTTCTTAAGGGACATCTTTGTATTTGGAGGCTTTGGCTTCTGGTCCTAGACTCCCCTAATATAGGAAGCATGCTCTCCACATCAACTCTATCTAGGTCTTTCTTTTTCAATAGGTTTCAATGAGATCCACCCTTATTCTTTTAAACTGAAGCAAATACAGACCCAAAGTCAACAAACTGTCCTCATATGTTAACCCTTTAACCCATTCTCAAGATTGTTCTCTTGAACCTCTGCTGGACCTTCTCCAATGCCAGTACATCCATTCTTAGATTAGGGACCAAAAGGTGCTACAATACTCCAAGTGTGGTTTGACCAATGCTTTATAAAGACTCAGTATTACGTCCTTGTTTTTATATTTCAGTCCTATTAAAATGATCGCATTGCATTTGTCTTCCTTACCACTGGCTCGACATGTAAATTAACCTATCGGGAATCCTGCATGAGAACTCCCAAGTCCCCTTACATCTCTGACTTTTTGATTTTTCTCCCTGATTAGAAAATAATCTACACTTTTATTCCTTCCATCAAAGTGCATGACCATAACCTTCCCTAACCTACAGTGTATTGCATCTGCCTCTTCTTTGCCCATTCCCCTAACCTGTCTAAGTCCTTCTGCAGACTCCCTTCTTCTTCAACCCTACCTGGCCCTCTACCTATCCCTGTATCATCCACAAACGTGGCCACAAAGCTGTCAATTCTGTCATCCAAGAAAGTGACATATAACGTGAAAAGAAGTGTTCCCAACACCAAGCCCTGTGGAACACCTCTAGTCACTGGCAACCAACCAGAAAAGGCCAGCCTATCTTCTATCCATGTTAGTACCTTTCCAGTAATACCATGGGCTTTTATCTTGTTTAGCAGCCTCATGTGTGGCATCTTGTCAAAAGCCTTCTGAAAATCCAAGTAAGCAACATCCACTGATTTTGTTTTGTCTATCCTATCTGCTGTTTCTTCAAAGAATTCCAACAGATTTATCAGGCAAGATTTCCCCTCAAGGAAACAATGCTAATTCTATAAATTCCTTCTCTTTGAATCCAACAGCAACTTAATTTTCCCAATTTATCTGCATATTGAAATTCGTGACTATCATAACATTGCTCTTTTTACCTTTTGTTTCTATCTCCCATTGTAATTTATTGACTACTGTTCGGATGCCTGTACGTAACTCCCATAAGCACCTTTGCAGTTTCTTAACTCTTGCCACAAAGATTCTACAACTTTCAATCTTGTGTCAGCCCTTTCTGAGGATTTGATTTCATTTTTTACCAACAGAGCAACCCCATCGCACTCCCAATCTGTAAACCACCTCAAGCAGTTGAGTCAGGTACAATAACAAATTGGATAAGTATATTAATAGAAAAGGCTTTGAGGAATATGGGCATAGGAAAATGGGACAAGTTTAGGTGGGAAATTTGGTCAGCATGGACAATTTGGGTCATGTCCGTGCTTTATTACTCTACAACTCCATGACAGGGTTCTGCTGTCCCATTCATTAACTCTCTCACAGTGAAGAGCAGAGAGATTACAGGAACAGGCCCTTCAGCCTGTAATGCTTTGCCGATCTAATTAAGTTAGTAATCAATTCATCCTTTCTGCTAAACAATGTCCATATCCTTGCATTTTGTGCATATTGATGTGCAAATCTAAGAGCCTCTTGAATGCCTCTGTCATATTTTTCTTCACCAGCACTCCAGGTAGCACATTCCAGGCACCCACTGCTCTCTGTGTAAATAGACTTGACCCTCACATCTCCTTTGAACTTAACTCCTCTTCACCTTAAATGCATACCCTCTGGTATTGCATATTTTAACCCTGTGCAAAAGGTATTGGCTCTAAACTCCATCTATGCTTCTCATAATCTTACAAACTTCTGTTATACTTCCCTTCAGATTGCACCATTCCAGGGAAAGAAATCCAGGTCTGTCCATCCTAATTCAGGTGGTTTCCTGATGAACTTCTTCTGCATCCTCTCCATTACCTGCACATCCTTCCCATAACGGGGTGACCAGAAATGAATGCAATGCATCAGACACATCTGAACTGGATTTTTGTAAAGCTGCAACACAACTTCCTGACTTTTGAACTCAATGCCGCACCTAAAAAAGACAAGCATGGGAGAATGGGAGCAGGAGTGGCTCTATGTCTTTGCTCCAGCAGAAAACTGACGAGTTCCCACATGCCTTATCCCTGCCCCAGAAAAAGGGCAACCTGCTCACTTTGGACCTCTGTGCTCATACAGGAGAGCAACCTGTTACTATGCAGGGTCGCTATGTTGTCATACAACATTCCGCTACTGCTGTGCGTCGTATCTTTTTTTTCCTGGACGTGGGCCTAATATAGTGAAATGGAATTAGTGGAGATTGGCTGTCACGAAATACACTGGCAATATTGGAACCCAAGTGCAGAGGAAAGACAGGCTCCTGTGTAGAGACGGTGACCAAAGTTTATTTATAAGAATTCCAACAGAAAACCGGTGGCTCCGCTGAGCGACGCTGTGAGACATAATATTCTCAAAACTAGGACCCCACAATGAGCGCTAATCGGGCATCTGCTTAAATAATGCAAGTGATACGGAATCCCAAGCGTACCAAAAATAATTTAACAAGTTTAAACTGAAAGCACCAGGAGACCGCATTACAAAGAACAAGTCGCTTGAGAAAAACACAAGAACCTCTATGTGATTAAAGACTCATTAACCAGTTCAGGTGCTCTAAAAACCTCAGAGTCCAACGTTCTCCAGCTCCCTACATCGGTCCAGGGAGCTGAAAGTCTCATTTCTGTGCTGTGCTTTGATGTTTGAAGAAACATGGGCAAGGTCCCCATCCGCTGAGAGCTGCAATCTGCAGCTAATTGACAACATCACACTGCTCCCATGTGGCAGGGCCCACAGTTCTACTTGGTTCAGCATGAAACTACATTGGCGCAGCCAGACTTTGTGTGTCCTCCACCTGAGCCTCCTCTGCAGCTGTCCCCTGGACCATGAGTTCCATGTGATTGGAATGTTGCTGATGCTGGAGTTCTGGCTCTTCACAATCTCCTGTGAGAACTTAGAGTGAGGCTCTATCATATCCCGGCAGTTTACTCATCAACGCACTGTGTGTCTACACTGAGCCAGTCATGGCAGTATCATAACCGCTGCTCTCTGGGGCAGTGCAGATGTGTGGAGCCCCTCTGCTCCTGGAAGCCCTCGCACCAGGTTTCCTTCTCCTGGTGCCAGGTAATAGTGCAGAGAATGAGGTGGAAGGCACACTGTATTTTCACCACCATCATCCCTCTTCCTTCCCCTCCACTATCCCTTACCACCCCTCCTCCCTTTCCTTGTCTTCCCCCTTTATGTTCCTCTCTCCTTCCCCTCTTCCTTCTCCTTCTCTCACATTCCTCCACTACACATTCCCCCTGCCACTCCATTTCCTTTATTAACTGGGAAGCAGGAGTGTCTCACTGTGTCTCTGCAAAGACAAAATGGAAGAGTTGTCTTTGGAAGCTGTGACAAGCACACCTTCAAGATGATGACAGCACCATGAAATAAAAAGCATGGGCAATTGTAGTGAAGGATTGCCAGGGAGATGAATGGGCTGATTGCAGATTGGTCTTAAATAAACGACATTGAGTGGCCTTCTTGTGATCACACATTTGGGAGCCCCTGCATGCTGGAGGCAGGGGTGTAATGGTATGGTAAGATGAGGGATCATGTAGGAGAAGGTTTGAACTGAGTTGCAATTTGTGATTGGTGTGTAAGTGTGAATGTGTGTCAGTGTCGGTGTCTGTGCCTGTGTGGGCAAGTGTGCTGCATCTCTGGTTGACAAACCTTATGAGAGCAAACTACTGCTCCCTGGTTTGGTCCTGTCAGTCCTGCAGGGGATGACTGTCACTCCAGTCAGGCTCTTTGAATGGCTGCCCTGACAAGTCGTTAGTGTCCACAGTTGCACAGGAATTCACTCCAGGCTGATCCTCTAGGAATTCAGCATCCCTCTATAAAATGTGTTGAGCTCTTTCCCACTCTCCTCCATATCAAAGTGTGTGCTGCTGTGGTCCAGCAGCGGTATCGAGTGGGCCACAAAGGCTGATGCTGCACAGGGAAGTGAGTCCACTATGCTGAAGTGAAGTGGGCCAGGCCCTGTTTGCAACTAAATGTGTAGCACCTAGTGTAGAGAGTCAACTCAAGCCTACCTGGCACTGTTGCTGAAGTCCTTGTCGTCAACTTCACAAAAAACCTGCAGTGCAACAGATCTGGTATCATTGCCCGTTGCTTATGTTTTCCCAATAAACCAGGGAGAATTCTAATGTTTCAGGATTTACACTGAAATTATTTTGGTATCTTTTTTTTTCTCAATTTGTGTCAAAATGAAGCAGCAGTTGAAGCAGGGCTGAGTTAAGCCTTCCTGTCCAGTTTCTGCTTGTGGCTTCAATAGTGAGCCCTCACTAATTCCAGATGGAGGAATCACCATCAGCAAGTCCCTTCCTTTCATATGATGCATTGAGGCTTATCAGCCACACCACCCTCTAGGGGTTTCCAGTCCAGGGGCCATTTTGTTCTTGATGGCATCAAGTGTTGTTGGAGTTGAACTCATCTGGAGGAGTACAGAACCCCTCATTGTACTTCTGACAGCAGCTCTGAATGACATGGTTAGCCCATGTCATGTTCTATCGGCTGTGGCATTTCTTATTTAATGCTAAGCTGGAATCGTTCACTACAGAATGTAATGTGTGTTTGTTGACTGAAATCAAACCAATTCTTTGTCCGTGATCTAAAAAGTCTAATTACTTCGATTTACTGAGGATGCAATGCTACCACATCGAACGTCCCAGCACTGAATCGATTGCTTACTTCTCAGTGGGCCGCTGTGTTTGTGAAGAGGAAAGTTCAATTCTGATTAAATATCCCCCAGTTGAAATTAAAATACAGGAGAATGAGTAGAAATTGATTAAATGTAAGATTTACAATAGTTGGAAGGAAAGGGAAATTCTTGTAGAAAGCATGAGGAACTGGTGTACAGAAAGATTTGAGGGCTGCTTCATGATTTTCAGAAATTTACCAAGCGGAGACCAAGACTGGTAGAAAGGGCACATTAGTCTCAATCACAAGAGGATTGCAATAGAAAAGTAAACCTTTTGAGATCATACAGGACTTTGGTACAATCGCATTTGGACACTGAATCTTTTTGAAACCACATTGGGAGACCACAATTAGAGCATTAGTGAGATCTCATCTAGAGTGTTGATTTGATAGCATCTGCAGGACTGGTGAGACCACATTTAAAGTGTTAGTGAGACCTCAGTGGGATCTCAGTCTCTGAGGCTGATGTGAGGAAATCCTTCAGGAGTGAGTCCGTGGAAGACAACTGACTCAGATGGTGACCCTGGTTGAGTACTGAAGACCTGTGCTAATTAGCTATCTGGACAGATTATGAATATCTTTAACCTCTTGCTTTGGCGGTCTGAAATACCTATCTGCTTCAGGCAGGCACTGATCATACAGGAGCCCAAGAAGGAAGTGTTAACCTACCTCATTGACTATCGTCCAGTAGCACTTGCATCCACCGTGATGAAGTTCTTCAAGGTTGGTCATGAAGCAAATCAACTCCTACCAGAGGAGTGCTCTGGATTCACTTCAATTTGCTTACTGTCACAACAGGTTATTATTACACTCCATGACTTGGGTGTTGGTACCTCCCTGTGCAACTGGATCTTCAATTTAGTATGAATTGGCAACAATATCTCCTCCACAATTACCATCAGCACAGATGCACCAGAGGGCTGAGAAATTATTCCCCTGCTCTATTCACTTTATATTTATAATCATGTGGATAAGTACAGTTCCAACACCGTATTTAAGTTACTGATGACACACTGTGGTTGACCAAATCAAAGCTGGTGACGAATCAGCATATGGGAGGGATATTGACAATGTGGTTTAGTGGTACCATAACTTAATGTCTAACTCAACCACAGGAAAACCAAAGAATGTTGAGTCCACATTTGGATTGTTGGTAAGATCACATTTAAAGTATTGAGGAAACCACATTTGGGGTTTTGTGTAACCACATTTAGAGAACTGGCAAACCACATTTGAAGGGAAGGTGAATCTACAATTGAAGCGACAGTGGAACAAATTCTGAGTGATGATTAGAACACATTTGGAGTTTTGGTGAAGTCACGTATATAGTGGAGGTATGAGCAGATTTGGAGAGTTTGTGAGACACATTTGGAGTGTTGGTAAGTCCAAATTCAAAATATTGGTGAGACCACATTTGAGTGTTAGTGAAAACACATTTGGAATGTTGGTGAAATTACATTCAGAGCTTTGGTGAGACAACATGTGGAGTGATGCTGAAATCACAATTGGATCATTGGTGAGAGTAACTTATCAGTGTTGGTAAGAACACATTTGGAGCGATGATGAAACCACATTTGCAGTGTTTGTGAGGCAACATTTGTGGCATTAGTGAGACATATTTGGAGCCAATAGTTGGAAGAAACTTGGAGTTTTGGTGATGCCACACTTGGAGCGCTGGTGTGACCAAGTTTTCAGCTTTGGTGAAACCACAATTGGAACTCTGGTGAAACTGTGGTTGGTGCATTTGTAAAACCATGCATTGGTTGTTGGTGAGACCTCATTCTAACTGTTGGTGCACCACATTTTTAGCACTGAAGGAGAAAAATTATGACGTCAAGGGGACCACATCTGGAGTGTGGTGGATGGGACCACTTTTAGTTTGTTTGTGAGGCCATACTTTTCGCCTAGTGTGCTGTTTAGACATCAGATCTGAAGGAGGAAGTAGCAACCTTGTAATCTGTGGAGCCCAAGTTCACTCCATTGGTGACTGGCGTTGTGGATCAATTATAACTCCGAATTTTAAAGTACAGAGAGAGGATCAATATACACATGCAAAGAGAAAGAGCGATGAATGAATCTTTCTGATTTTCAGATATTACCGGTTTTTATGTAGAATTCAGGAAAAAAAAACTATCATTAGCAATTAACTGACAGTGATGTAATTATGCTGGTGTATTGTCAGTGGACAGATAACCAATTTAAGCCCATCACACCATCATCCCATGATGTTCTCAGAACCCTTTATATAGACTAGAACAAGAGGTCACTATCTTTGAAGGAGACCTCATCCTTGAGATATCAATGCTGGCCTTCCTTTCACCCTTATATCTCCACTCTCTAGTTAGCAAAGCAAATAGCATTCTTAGTGTTCATATGCAAGGATCCTTAAACTGCCAAGGATGGTGTGAACAGCCACACTGAGCCATTGACTCCTGTGCCAGGCCTTCTGAAACTCTTGTTTTGCTCATGTGTGCCAGCAGGCTTTGCCATGGAGCTCATGGAATATGAACAGAGCAGATTGTACTTCTGAACTGCAGCTCATACATTGAGAGAGCTTATTCTGCTATATCATCATGAGATTTCATAATAATACAGAATAAGAATATTGATTGGTATTTGTATGGGTTTAATATTCAAGATTCAACTTTCAAGTTTTTTTTATCATATATACATCAAAACATACAGTGAAATGTACTTGTTGCATTAACAACCTACACACTCGAAGGTGTACAGGGGGCAGCCCACAAATTTCACCATACATTCTTATGTCAAAGTAGCATGCCTATAATTCCTGGCAGAAGACAACAAACAACAAAACAACAACTGCTAAACAACCTCTATTCCTCCCTCCCTCCTACATACATCCGTAGTCTTCTAACTCCAAGACAGGCTGTCTTCTTTGGCCTGCAGGCTCCAGCAGACTGGGATTTGGACATTGGGTCTTTGACTACCCCAGTGGACTCACAGTGATATGCAGACACAACGCTTTGGCCAACGGACGTCAATGGCTGAACTTCCTATTCGCCCTCGGGCCTCGAACATCAACATCAACCCCGGGACCCACTGAACTCTGGGCTCACCAATGACAGGACCCCAAATACTAGTCTTTGAACTCCGGTCTCAATGATTCACAAACTCAGAGGGGCCACTGGACCTCATTACTTCTGCATGCATGCAACTCTGACATCCAGAACCCACCAACAACTTCCTGGCCTGTCCTCGAATTCCCGCACATTCCTGTTCCTAAACCCCAACCTGACCCCAAACTTCCCTCTCTTTCCCCAAAACCATCCCCACAAGCCCCCCAAAAGCATTAAGAAGCAACTAAAACTGAGTTGTGACCTCAACTGTGGCTGAAGCTCGGTGCCATGTTGAACAGTGCGTCATGTGCGTCAAACCATAGTGAAAAGCTTTTGTTTTCTATGCAATCCAGTCAGATCAATCCATACACAAGCACACTGAGATAATAAAAAGAAAGCAGATTGCAGGATATAGCTTGCAGTTACAAAGATACAGCACAAGCAGACAAATTGCAAGGACCATGATGAGGCAGACTGGATATTCAAGAGTTCATAGTGTTATAGTGTATGAGAGCTTTGTTCAAGAGTCTGAATACAGTGGTATAGAAATTGTCCTTCAGGATGGTCTAAATCCTCACTCCCTGTTAAACCCGTACCTAACACACTGACAGTGGGATTCTAATTCACCTACACTCATTGGAACTGAATGAGATGTCATTTCATTGCCACATGCACGATTCTGAGAGGGGTTGGTAGGTGAATGCTGAGAAACCGACCATAAGACATAGGAGCAGAATTAGGCCATTTGTCCCATCAAGCCTGCTCCACCATTCAATCATGGCTGATCCTTTATTCCCCTCCTCAGCCCCACTCCCCAGCCTTCTCCCCCTAACCGTTGATGCTGTGTCCAATCTAGAACCTATCAAACTCTGCCTTAAATACATCTGGCCCCCACAACTGCCTGTGACAATGAATTCCAAAAATTCACTACTCTCTGGTGAAAGAAATTTCTCCGCATCTCTGTTTTAAATGGATACCTCTCTATCCTGAGGTTGTACCCTATTGTCCTAGACTCTCCCAACATGGGAAGCATTCTTTCCACATTTACTATGTCCAGGCCTTTCAACATTCAAAAGGTTTCAATGAGATATACCCTCATCCTTCTAAATTCCAGCGAGTAGAGACCCAGAGCCATCAAATGTTCCTCGTAAGATAACCCTTTCATTCCTGCAATCATCCTCGTGAACTTCCACTGAACTCTCTCCAAGGCCAGTGCATCTTTTCTCAGATGAAGAGCCCAAAACTGTTCACAATACTCAAGCTGAGGCCTCACTGATGCCTCATAAAGCCTCAGCATCACATCCCTGCTCTTGTATTCTAGACCTCTTGAAATGAATGCTAACATGGCATTTGCCTTCCTCACCACCAACTCAACCTGCAAGTTAACCTTCAAGATGCTCTGCACGAGGACTCCCAAGTCCCTCTGCATCTCAGATACCTCAATTTTCTTCCCATTTAGAAAATAGTCCACACATTTATTTCTGCTACCAAAGAGCATGACCATGCATTTTCCGACATTGTATTTCATTTGCCACTTGCTTCCCATTCTCCTAATCTAAGTCTGCCTGCAGCCTACCTGTTTCCTCAACACTAGCTGCCCCTCCACTAATCTTTGTATCATCTGCAAACTTGACAACAAAGCCATCTAATCCATCATCTAACTCATCTATATACAGCATAAAAAGAAGTGGTCCCCACATTGACTCACTAGTCACTGGCAGCCAACCAGAAAAGGATCCTTTTATTCTCACTCACTGCCTCCTACCAACCAGCCAATGCTCTAACCATGCCAGTAACTTTCCTGTAATACCATGGGCTCTTAAATTGATAAGCAGCCACAAGTGTGGCACCTTGTTGAAGTCCTTCTGACAATCCAAATATACAACACCCACTGCATCCCCTTACATGTAACCTTCTCAAAGAATTCCAACTGGCTTATCAGGGAAGATTTTCCCTTAAGGAAATCATACTGACTTTGTCCTATCTTGTCTTGTGTCCCAAGTATTCCATAACCTCATCCTTAACAGTTGACTCCAACATCATCCCTACCCCTGAGGTCAGGCTGACTGGTCTGTAATTTCTTTTCTTCTGCCTTCCCCCTTTCTTAAAGAGTTTAGTGATATTTGCAGCTTTCCAGTCCTCTGGCTCCATGCCAGAGTCCATCATTTTTCAAACATCTTTTCTGAAGCCTCCACAATCTCTACCGCTAACTCTTTCAGAACACTAGGGTGCAGTTCATTTGGTCCGGATGACTATTGTACCCTTAGGTCCTCCAGCTTCTTGACCATCTTCTCCCTTGTAATAGTAATTTCACTCACTTCTCTTCCCTCACACCCTTCAACATCTGGCACACTGCCATTGTCTTTCACAGTGAAGACTGATGCAAAATACTCATTGAGTTAATCTGCCATCTCCTTGTCCCTCATTATTATTTCTCCAGCCTCACTTTCTAGTAGTAAAATATCCACTCTCATCTCTCTTGTATTTTTAACATACAGGTACTCGAAGAAGCTTTTACTCTCCACCTTGAGATTATTTGCTAGCTTGCTTTCATATTTCATTTTTTTCCCTCCTAATGATTCTTTTAGTTGCTCTCTGCAGGTTTTTAAAAGCTTCCCAATCCCTGTCTTTCCACTACTTTTTGCTTTGCTGTATACCCTTTCTTTTGCCTTTGCATTAGCTTGCCTTTCCTTGTCAGCCACGGTTGTACTATTTTGCCATTTGAGTAATTCTTCCATTTTGGAATACATCTATCTTGCACTCCTTCCTCATTTTTCCCAGAAACCGAAGCCATTGCTGCTCTGCTGTCATTCTTGGCAGCATCTCCTTCCAATTTACTTTGGCCAACTCCTCTTTCATATCACTGTAATTTCCTTTACTCCACTGAAATACCTTGTTTCATGGTTCCTAGAACTGCCAGTTCTAAGTCTAGCATCACCCCTGGATACCGATTCCATGCTCTCTATGTTAAGAATGCCTCCTGACTCTGCCTCTACGCCTGTGTCCTGCACTTGGGTTCATCCTCAGCCTCGTCCTTGCAACACCAATAGCTTTCATCATTAACTCCTGATGAGATTCATCAATAATGATAATACAGGTAGCCAACGGCATTAACCTATGGCACAAGAATCACAGGACTGCCTTCCTCAGGGCTTGAGGAAAAATCTGAGGGAACTTTATATACTAGCTCCCCTGTAGTAGCCCATAAAGTAGAACTGACCAAAGAACAATCCTTTCGATCTTCCTCCAGTACTCTCAAAACATACTGTCTATCACCCCCACCATGTGATCCAGCGCAAAAAAAAAGCTGGTTAAAAGATAAGCCATCAATCAAATTACCCATGTTCTGTTGTAATGTGAGTCCAGTCAATTTTCGAGAAAGTAGATGTAATCTAATCAGCAGATGTATCAGTGCAGACAGGAGCACACACTGTCAGCTGCAGATGAACAGCAGTAACACAATTTCCAAAGCATTGGAGACACAATTTCTATTGAATCGGAATTGGGAGGCTTAAATTTAGTTTCATCTAGTCAATGCAAAAAATAACGAAAAATGTGACAGTCAGTTCCACAATCTTTGAGTACACACAGTGATTGGCTGGATGACATCTCTGGCTGTATGCTGAGGTCTAATTTAACAATGGCAACACATGGTGGGAGTGCAAGGTTCCGTTACAATGCAGCAAAGAAATTTACGTCCAAATGCAGCTGGGAGAGGATATAGTAAGGGACCACTGGACCATCCTAATGTTTAAATTCACAACACCAAAGGGAAGCTGATCCAATAAATGTATCTCACGCCCAGTGTCTGTCTCATTCACTGAAAGACTTTGACCACCAGGTGGAGGCCACTATGTTCCTAATATGCCAGCAAATACGAGTTTCACTTCTTTACTGTTCTTCAATCCTTCTATGAGATATTATGAAATGAATCTCATGGAAAACTGTGATTGATAGCTGATGGATGAAAGCAAAAATGCTGGCTACACTCAGCTGATGAGGCAACATCTTCACAACACCAGTGACCCAGGTTCAATCCTGACCTCAGGTGTTGTTTAATCAACTTACTTGTCCTTCCTGTGACTGTGAAACCCTGGTAAGTTACCTAACTGCTGCAAATCTCTCGTGTGTTGTGGATGAGTTATAGAATCCTGGGAATGTGCAGAGTTTAGATCATTGTGAAAAGCTGTAGAAAATGGGATTGCCCTAAATGCCAGCATACACCTAATGGGCTTAAGTGGTCTCCTTCTGTGTATTATGGTAAAAGAAATAGTTAAAATGCACTTTATTCTTCTTTCCACAATTGAATACATCCAACATTTTCTGTTTCTCTTCTAGATTCCCAGTATCTGTAGATTTTCAATGAGTGTAAAGAGCTTTGGTATCATTGGTACATTTTAAACTGAGGGGTATCTCCATATTTTCAGAACACCACAGATTAAGTTTGTAACATTAGAATGGCAAATTAATCAGTTTTTGACGACCCAGCTCGAATCCAGAACTAAACTCTTTAAACCCCAACTTTGTGAGAGAGCAGAAGTTTGGGTTAAAGCTTCCTGTTGAAACCTACATTATTTTAATACAAATTATTTATTTGGAATTAATTTCCCAATTGAACATTCATCACAAATGTTTTTAATCATTAAGCCGATGTTAAGAGCCTTGCAGTTTCAATTGATTGAAATATTTTTCATCAGCATGAACAAATGGGCTGTGGAAAGATAGACGCGAGGTACTGTGATTGTGTTCAGATTTTCCTGCTGTTAACCCAATCATGCTCTGCGTTTCCTGTTAATATTTAAACTGCGCTTAGTGAGGGGGTGCTGAGTATAATGGATAGTTGGGCTGTGGAGATTTAATCAGAGAAAGCTGGTGTTTTTTGTCATGCTGGATTAAGATTGTGTGTTTACTTAAATCTGACAGATGTTTCAATCAGCTTCATGTAGAAAGGATGAATGACAAGAGATGCACAATATTTCTAATCCATTAAAGCTGAATCCATTGGTATGGATCTTCCTAAGGGATTAGAAAAAGATCTGCAATATTATAAGCATGGTCAGATCTCAGCAAAATGAATTCAATATTTTGATTCATGTTTTCCAAATAATATGAATGCAACTGGAAAATCAAAGGCATGGGTTAGAATGAGGTATCAGTGTCTGGCCCATCAAATGTCTTGATTCTGTGCAGGAATTAGACTCCATTGAAAATTATTCACCTGAGGTGCTTATCTTGAGTAGTATCAACATATGAATCTATTGACATATAACCAGGATCCCTGGGGTATAACTGGAAGCATATACATCAGCTAATCTTCCCTCCCCACCCCAATCTCATTAACACCATTTTACTTGACTTGCATTTCTTATTTCTTTGTTTCACTTGTTTGAATTTTAAATTTTCTGGTTCTCAAAGACTGGATAAGGTCAGTTTCAAATGATCAATTGAATTAATAACCAGAATGTTATGGCTCAGTAGTAGTAATTATATCTCTGAATTAGGAGCTCATACGATAGCTGCTTTTGGAGATTCTCCATTTTATATTTTCTTTAACTATTTAGGCATTTCTCTCTCCTTCCTACCATTGCTTAGCTCCTCCATCCATCTGTCCACACTGGTATTTAACTATACACCTCAACAATACAGCTATTAATCCACCCTTTCACCCACCAAGTCACCTCTTCCTCAGTTCGTCTCCTTTCTGAGTAGAACCATAGTGAGAGTTTGTTTCTTTATGTATGCATGCCTGGTCTCAACAACCAGTTCACAGGATCGCTCTGCATTTTTATGGCATGCCCCTACAGGAAGGCCTACATCATTTCCAGGAGCCATCTACAGATTTTTCTTCCTTTCTTAGACCAGAGGAAACAGGTTCCTCTTACCGCCAAAGAAGCAGCATTAAACTACATGATTCCATATTTCTCAATGCACAGATTCCCATGAGATTTCATGAGCCCATCAAACTTCCCTCAACCTCTGGGTCTTTAGACTTTCCCCTAATCTCCCACTAAGCCTGATTCTAGCATGAGCTGGAGGATAACTGAGCAGCTTTACCACCGGTCTGAGTTAAATATTGACCCACACTTCCCTGAGCAGAACACTCCAGCAACTGTAGCAACATTCAGTAACTTCTATGCCAGCTTTCCCTCTGGTCATTTAATCTCACAGGATATTCACACAGATCTGAGCAGCACCAAGGAGAAATTGCTCCTAGTTTCTACAATTGAATAATTAATGTGGATAGAAGTGAATTAATTTTAAAAGTATACTTCACATTTTAATGGACAGCATTCTTTCTTCAGATATGATATTGTTATACACATTCACTAACCTGTTGGGGGAGTCGGAATCAGATTTAATATCATTGGCATTTGTTGTGGAATTTGTTGTTATGCGGCAGAAGTATATTGCAATACATAATAATTAAAAATTAAATTTTATGGTAAGTATATATATAAATACATTCAATAAGATAAATTAAATAACTAGTGAAGAAAGAGAAAAAAAGGCACTGAGGTAGTGTTCATAGGCTCATTGTCCATTCAGAAATCTGATAGCAGAGGGGAAGAAGCTGTTCTTGAATCATTGAATGTGTGTCTTCAGGCTTCTGTACCTCCTCCTTGAAGGTTGCAGGTTGCAAAGAGAAGAGGGCATGTCCTGGGTGATGGGGATCCTTGATGGATGTTGCCTTTTTGAGGCATCGCTCGTGAAGGTGCCCTGGATGCTGGGGAGGCTAGACTCATGATTGAACTGACTGAGTTTACAATTTTTTGTAGCTTATTTCAATCCTGTGTGGTGTTCCCTCCTCCCACGCCCATACCAGACTGTGATACTGTGATGCAGCCAGTTAGAATTCTCTCCATGGTACAGCTGTAGAAATTTACAGGTGTCTTAGGTGACACACCAAATCTTATCAAACTACTAATGAAATATATAGCCACTGTCATACCTTCTTTGTAACTGCATTGATATGTGTGGCTGACAATAGATCCTCAGTACTATTGTCACCTAAGAACTTGAAGTTGCTCACTCTTTCCACTTCTGATTCCTATGTGAAGACTGGCATGTGTTCCCTTGTCAGAAGTCCACAATCAGCTCTCTCGTCTTACTGATGTCGAGTGCAAGGTTGTTGCTGCGGCACCACTGAATGAGCTGATATATGTCACTCCTATACACCTTCTTGTCATAGGGTTTGGAGGCCTGCGTGCCTCAATGACCCAGAGAGCTATGTTGGCTGGAGTCAGGGCCTTTTGCTTTGACTCTTGGTAGGGTCACCCATGCCAAACAGGTCAAAGGGTAGAGGTCAGACTGAGAGTGGTCCAGTGATCCTCCAGGTTCAGGGTTTCAGTTCAGGCTAACAACCTTGACTGGTCAAAGAATTGTTATAGAAACAGCAATAAAGAATTCTATATCTGTGTGCAACAGTATTCCTGAGTCTCCACCCAAGACTTGCATGACTGACAGTAGCAAAAACCAAGAGGAAGCTCCTGGCATGATGAAGGAAGCCCTGAAAACTGCCAAGACCACGAGCAAAATTGTTATTTGGAATGTACAGACCATGTCCAACACTGGCAAGCTCGCACAAATAACCGCAGAAATGCGTTGTTACAACCTACGTATACTGGGTGTCAGGGAAAGCAGATGGACAGGGTCTGGCGGACTGAAGGCAGCAACTGGTGAAACCGTTTCATATTCCGGGATGGAAGGTGGTCAGCATCACGATGGTGTGGCGGTCATTTTGAAGAAGGGCATTGAGAAGTGCTTGCTGGAGGGCAAACCAATCAACAGTCGGCTCGTGAGAGTCCGGCTGAAAGGGAAACGAGTGAACATGACCGTGATCCAGTTAGCAATAGTGACATTGAAGAAAAGGACATCTTCTGTGAACAGCTGCAATCGAAGGTAGAATTATCACCATGCCATGACACAATCATCGTCATGGGAGATCTAAACTGTAAAGAACAACTCACCCTTCACTAGGGTCATGGGCACACATGGATGTGGAACGGTGAATAACAATGGTGAAAGACTGGTGGAATTCTGCCCAACCTGGTCACAGGAGGGACCCTCTTTCCATAAAGAGAAATCCACAAACTGACACGGTGCTCGCCCAATGGGCTTGACAGGGACCAATTTGACCATTGAATGGTCAATGGTACATGGAGACAATCCTTGCAGGATATAAAGGTGAAGAGGGGAGCAGATACAAGAAGTGATCACCACCTTGTTGTAGCAGTGATGAAACTCAACCTGAGAAGCACTGGGACCAGAACACATGTACAAAAAAGTTTTGATGTTGAAAAGCACAGAGATCTGCCTTCACCATTAAACTTAAGAACAGATTCCAGGCCTTGCAACCCTTTGCAAGGATGAGTCAGTAGACAGGATCGACTCAATGATTGCCTCAGTCTTCAAGGAGAGCAGCGAGGCTTGCCTAGGATACAGAACTGGAATGAAGATCAAAGAATGGATACAGCAGGAAACATGGACAGCCTTAGAAGAATGACAGAATATGAAGAAAAGTGTTAAATGCAAAGTCAACACGAGTTAAGGAGAAATTTCAATTTGCATTTATTGAAGCTAACAAGAAAGTGAAGAGACTTGTAAGAAAGAAGAGAGTCTACATGGAAGACCTTGCAGAGGAGGCCGAAGCAGCAGTCAGTTGAGGTGATCAGGGAAATATTAACAGGATTTCAAAATAGGTATGTGTAAATTTCCAAGCCAGATCCAGTGGTCCCGTGAGAGATAAGACCAGTCTGCTTTTGACAACTGAGAAAGAGCAAGAAGCACGATGGACAGAGTATTTCTGAGATTTACTGAATGGATCACCCCAGATGAAGAACCTGACATACAAGGGGCAGCAGAGGATCTCGACATCAACACAGATCCGCCCAAGAAAGAAGAGATTGTTGCTGTGATTAAATCATTACAGAACGGCAAAGCTCCAGGACATGACAACTTGAACGCCGAACTGTTCGAAACTGAAGAAGGAGTAGCAGCAGCCATCCTGCAGTTGCTGTTTACTATAATCTAGGAATGGGGAGTACCCAGGAACTGGACAAAGGGAGTTATTGTTATGATCCCCAAGAACAGAGTGTTAAGTGATCACAACAACTGGTGTGGCACCACTCTTTTGTCAGTGCACAGCAAGATCCTCACCAAAATCATTGTCTAAAGTATTACAGGTGCTGTCAATGTGTGTTTGAGGAAGGAGCAAGCTGGCTTCAGGAAGAATAGAGGCTGTGTCAACCAAATTTTCACGCTGCGTAATATCATAAAACAGCGCAAAGAGTGACAGAGCCAACTGTATGTGAACTTTATCAACTTTGAAAAGACATTGGATAGCATCGACAGGGAGAGCCTCTGGCAAATTGCCAGATCATAAGGGATCCCTTCCAAAATTGTCCAGTTTATCCAGAGTTTTAATGTTAACCACCTATGCAGTTGAGCTGCAGTATGAGCTTTGAAGACAAGACAGGAGTCAGGCAAAGCTGTGTGATGTTGGTGGCATTGTTTAACCTGGTGATTGACTGGGTTATGAGGCAAACAATGAAAGATAAGCAGAGAGGCATTAGGTGGACTCTATTCTCTACTTTGGAAGACCTTGACTTTGCAGATGTGCTGGCATACACACCAGCACGTGCAAAAGAAACCTCAGCACCTCTGTACCTTTGGTTGACAGACTGGTCTCAGAGTCAGCCAGGGAAAGGCAGAGACCGTGACCCTCAATGGAGCGTCTCCTCCTTCTGATGAGGCACATGGATTTTGTTTATTTTAAGTAGCTGCAACAAAATAACTAATGGAGCCGACAGTGAACTAGAACATAGAATATACTGTTGAACAGTACAGTACAATCAACCCTACGGCCTACAATGTTGTGCTGGCTCTTCAACCTACTCCAGATGAATCTAACCTTTCCCTCCATTTTCTTTCATCCATGTGCCAATCGAAGAGTTTCTAAAATCATCTTGGGAAATCTCCTCTGCACTCTCCTTAAAGCTTTTGCATTCTTCCCATAATGAGGTGACCAGAACTGGACATAGTACTCCAAGTGTGGTCTGACCAAGATTTTATGGAATTTCAGCATTGCCTTGAGGCTCTGTGCTCAATACCCTGACTAATGAAAGCCAATACACCATACAGCTTAACATCCCTATCAATTTGTATGGCAACTTTGACAGATCTATAGATGTGGATGTCCAAGACCCGTCTGTTCCTTCACACTGCTAAGAAACCTGTCATTAACCCTGTTTTTTACCTTCAAGTTCAACCTTGCAAAGTGAATTATTTCTTTCTTTTCTGATTGAACTCCATCTGCCACTTCTCAGCCCAATTCTGCATCCTGTCAATGTCCGGTTGCAACCTACAACAGCCAGGGGCTCCCAGACTGTGGTCCACAAATGCTTCACTTAATGTTAGGTGTACATGGCATAAAAATTGTTGGGAACCCCTGTTCTACACTATCCACAACACCTTCAACCTTTGTGTCATCTGCAAACTTACCCACCCTTCCACTTCCTCATCCAAGTTATTTATAAAACAACAAAGAGCAGGGGTCTCAGAACAGATCCCTGCAAAACACCTCTTGTTACTGACCTCCAGGTAGAATACACTCCATTATCTACAACCCTCTGCCTTCGGGGGCAAGCCAATTCTAAATCTATGCAGGCAAGTTCTCCTGGAACCCAATATTCCAGACTTTTTGAATGAGCCTAATATGGGGAAACTTATCAAACAGCTTGATGAAATCTTTATGCACCACCTCCACTGCTCTGCCTTCATGAATATTATGTGTTGCTTCCTTACATAATTCAATCAGGCTCATAAAGCATGACTTGCCACTTGCAAAGCCAAGTTGACCATCCCAAATCAAGTTCTGCTTCTCCAAATGCTCATAAATACTGTCTGTACAATAGTTTGCCAACCACTGGTCTACAATTCCCAGGGTTATCTGTATTTCTTTCCCTGAACAAACGATTAACATTAACCACTCTCCAGTTCTCTGGTACTACTTCCATGGTGAATGAGGATGTAAAGATCATTTCCAAAGGTGCAGCAATCTGTTCTCTCAGTTCATTATCCTGTCCAGCCTTGCAAACTTACCAATCTTAATGCTTTTCAAAAGTTCCAGCACATCCTCTTTCTTAATGTTGACATGTTCCATCATATTAACCTGTTCCACATCTATTCTATGCTGACCTTGCATTCATCAAAGTCCCTCTCACTGGTGAATACTAAGTCAAAGTATTAATTAAACACTTCCCCTACCTCCTTTGACTCCAAGTACATGTTTCCTCTTTTATGCCTTATCAGTCTTAGCCTCACTCTAATAATCATCCTCTTTTGCATGCATGTACATGTAGAATGCCTTGAGGTTTTCTTTAACCCTATTTGCCAAGGCTTTTCCATGTCCCCTTCGAGCTCTGCTAAATCCATTCAAAGTTCAAAGCTCCTTCCTGGCTACCTTGTAACCCTCAAGAATCCTGTCAATTTTGCTTCCTAAACTTTAAGTATTCTTCTCTCTTTATCTTGTCTAGATATTCCACATCTCTAATCAACCCTGGTTCCTCCACATCCTTTTCCTGACTCATTGGGACAAACTATCCAAAACCCTAATGCAACCTCCACATTTCCATTGTGCATTTCCCTGACTACACCCATTCCCAATTTGCACTTCCAAGTTCCTTGCCTAATAGCATCATAATTCACCCTCCCCCAATTAAATACTTTCCCATACCTTCTGCCCCTATCCTTCTCCAAGGCTATGGTAAAGGTCAGTGAGTTATAATTCCCTAGGCCTAAGTCGATGTAGTAATAGTAGTTATAATTACCATCTTCAAAATGTTCACCCAAGCTAAATTAAAGTCTATCAAGCAAGCTATTTGATAACAGTGGACTACACATTGTTTTCATGAGAAATGGAGAAAAAGCTGAGATGATTAATTGCAATTCACTGTAATGACACTATTTTTCTTTAGAGATATAGTCTAGTAACAGACCCTAACAGCACAATGACCTCATGCTGCTTAATTACACCCATGTGACCAATTAGCCTACTAACCCATACATCTTTAGATGTGGGTGGAAACCAGAGCACCTAGGGGAAACCCACACAGTCATGAGGAGAATGTACAAACTCATTACAAACAGTGGCAGGTAGTGAACCCAGATCACTGATGCTGTAGTAGTTATGCTAACCGCTACACTAACATGCTAAGATGTTATCTTTGAGGCAGAACCAAAAATGTGGTAATCTCTGGATTACTATCTGAGCCACGTGTAAATTGCCTCAGGGTTAAGAAGATCAGAGAGTTAAATGCATGGCTCAAGACTGGTGTGGGAGAAGTAGGTTTGAATTCATGGGAAACTGGCACCAGTATTGGAGAAGGAAGGAGCTGTTCCATTGAGACAGGCTCCATCTGAACTGTGATGGGACCTGGATCCTGGCGAATCGCATAACTAGGGTTGTGGATAGGCCTTTAAACTAAATAGCAGGGGGATGGGTTCAACAGATTGGAGAAGTATGGCTAAAGTAAAAGAGAAAAGTGTGGAAAAAAGAGATAAAGAAAAAGCAAAAGTTTAAAAAGAGAAAAGTAAGGGTGGAGTGCAGAAAAGTCAAGTGCATAAGAGACAAAGATTACCAGATTTTAAAGGCACAATGAGTGTAAGGGCACTTTATCTGAATGCCCATAGTATTCGTAACAAGGTCAGTGAACTTGTGGAACAAATCAGTACAAAGGGGTATATTCAGTGGCCATTACAGACACGTGGTTACAGGATGGAGAATATTGGGAATTAAATATCCAAGGATATCAGGTAATACGGAAGGATAGGCAGGAAGGTAAGGGAGGTGGGGTAGCGCTCTTAATTAAAGGTAAGATCAGGTTGATAGTGAGAGATGATGTGAGAGCTATGGTGAATCCAGCTGGGTAGAGATTAGGAATAGTAAAGGGAAAAAAATCACTGGTGGGAGTGGTCTATAGACTACCGAATAATAACATTACAGTGGCACAGGCAATAAACTGAAGTATCTGAGGCATGTAAGAATAGAACAGCAATTATCATGGGAGATTTTAACTTGCACATAGACTGGGTGAATCAAGTTGGTCACAGCAGTCTTGAGGAAGACTTCATAAAATGCACCTGTGATGGTTTTCTTCAACAGCATGTTACTGAACCTACAAGGGAACGTGCTATCTTGGATCTGGTCCTGTGAAATGAAACAGGTAAAATTAGTGATTTTGTAGTTAGGGATCCTCTTGGAAAAAGTGATCACAGCTTGATTGAGTTTCTCATAAAAATAGAGGGTGCAATAGTTTGATCTAAGACCAGTGTATTATGCGTAAACAAGAAAGACTACAATGGGGTAAGGGAGGAATTTGATAGGGTAGACTGGGAACACAGGCTATATGCTGAGATGGTTGAGGAACAGTGGAAGACTTTCAAAGAGATTTTTCACAGTGCTCAACAAAAGTATATTACAGTTAAAAGCAAGACCAATAAGTGGGGGAGATCCAGCTTTAGATAATTGAGGAAATAAAGGAAGGCATCAAACTAAAATCTTGTGCATACAAAGTCGCCAAAAGTAGTGGGAAACTGGAAGATTGGGAAAAATTTAAAAAGCAACAAGGAACCACAAAGTGAGCAATAAAGAAAGGGAAGATAGATTATGAAAATAAATGAGCACAAAGTTTAAAAATAGATAGTAAAAGTTTTTATAATTATATAAATCAGAAAAGGGTGACTAAAGTGAATGTAGGTCCCTTGGAAGAAGAGAAGGGGGAATTGATATAGAGTAATAAGGACATGGACAAGGCTTTGAATGACTATCTTGTATCAGCTTTCACAGTGGAGGACACATCTAAAATGCCAAAGAGAGATGATATGGATGCGATGGGAGGTGAGGACCTCGATACAATAGCTATCATTAAAGAGGTAGTGCTGAGCAAACTTGTGGGCCTGAAGATACATCAGTCCCGTGGTCCTGATGGAATGCATCTCAGGGTACTGAAAGAAATGTCAGAGGTTAAAGTTGAGGCTTTTGTAATAATTGACCAAAATTCTCTGGACTTCCGGCAGGTCCCAACGGATTGGAAGATGGCAAATGTCACACCACTGTTCAAAAAGATGTAGGCAAAAGACAAACCAGTTAGTTTAACATCTGTATTTGGATACATGTTTGAAGTTATCATTAAAGAAAAAATAGTGAGGCACCTGGAAAGAAATGGATCCATCAGGCAGATACAGCATGGATTCAGCAAAGGCAGGTCCTGTTTGACAAACATACTGGAGTTCTTTGAGGTTATAACAAATGCAATAGATAGAGGGGAGCAGATTGATGTTATTTACTTGGATTTCCAGAAGGCGTTCAATAAGGTGCCACATAAACGTCATATCCATAAGATAAGGATGCATAGAGTTGAGGGTGATGTATTAGCATGGATAGAGAGTTGGTTAACCAGTAGAATGCAGAGTTGGGATACATGGGTGTTACTCTGGTTGGCAATCAGTGGTGAGTGGTGTGCCACAGGGGTTGGTGCTGGGCTGCAACTATTCACAATATACATTAACGATCTGGAAGAGGGGACCGAGTGTAGTGTATCTAAGTTTGCTGATGACACTAAATTGAGTGGAAAAGCAAATTGTGCAGAGGATACGGAGAGTCTGCAGAGAGATATAGGTAAGGGTCTGGCAGATGGAGTACAATGTTGGTAAATGCGAGGTCATCCACTTTGGAAAGAAAAATGGAAGATGAACCCAGATCACTGGTAAAAGATTTCAGCATGCTGCTGTGTAAAAGGATTTGGAAGTGCTTGTGCATGAATCACAAAAGGCTGGTTTGCAAAGGCTGTCAAGAAAGCAAATGGAATGTTGGCCTTCATTGCTAGAGGGATTGAATTTAAGAGCAGGGAGGTTATGCTGCAACTGTACAGGGTACTGGTGAGGCCGCATCTGGAGTACTGCACGCAGTTCTGGTCTCCTTACTTGAGGAAGGATAGACTGGCTTTGGAGACGATGCAGAGGAGGTTCACCAAGTTGATTCCAGAGATGAGGGGGTTAGGCAATGAGGAGAGATTGAGTTGCCTGGGACTGTACTCACTGGAATTCAGAAGAATGAGAGAAGAGCTTATAGAAACAGATAAAATTATGAAAAGGATAGATAAGATGGGGGCAGGAAAGTTGTTTCTACTGGTAGGTGTGACTAGAACTAGGGGACATTCCCTCAAGATTCAGGGGAATAGATTTAGGACAGAGATGAGGACAAACTGCTTTTTCCAGAGAGTGGTGAATCTGAGGAATTCTCTGCCCAATGAAACAGTAGAGGCTACCTCAGTAAATTGGATAGATTTTTGCATATTAGGGGAAATAAGGGTTATTGGGAAAAGGCAGGTAGGTGGAGATTCATCCATGGTCAGATCAGCCATGATCTTATTGAGTGACGGAGCAGGCTCGATGGCCTACTCCTGCTCTTATTTCTTATATTCTTTTGTTCTTATGAGTGTTAATGATTCAAAGATGTCAACGAGCATCCTGAATGTGAAGGTATTACTTGCAATGATTTCATGACGAGTGAGAAACTGGTTCTGTTTGGGATTGGTTGAAAGGCTTTTGTATCCACCTCTCTCAAATTCCAGTCCCCTTGAAGTCTGGTTTCATTGCTGGCAGAGCAAAATATCAGATTTATCCTGGAAAAGCAATGAGAATGTGGATTGGGTTCCTTTCTTTATAAGGATCTGCTATCTATACAATAACCACTGTTGATCATGTTACACATGCAATGTGAATGGAGTAATGCTTTATTTAGACTCTTCTCCCAGCTCTAAACACATTTGCCAATTGTTTCTTCCAGCAAGAAGTGAGATGTAAGATTTTCCACTGCTTATTTTCACTTACTCGGAGATGACCTGGGACCATTTCCTCCTGAGATTAATTGGGTTATGCTAGAGCCCTGGCTGCTGAATCTCTGTCTGTCTGGTAGGCAGGATGGCACATATCGCATTAAAATGGGTAGCTATTAACAACAATCAAAGCCTGAGCTAAATATCATTTTCAGAAACACACCTACTTGCCCTGGTGCTGGACCACCTCCAGTGCAAACTCACATATTGTATATTCGCTTCTCTCTTACATCCTAAGTCTCATATTTTCTGCCTTTGGTTTGTGCTGATTTAATTTTATGGGCTCAGCATTTTGGAAAGAGTCATTTCCTTCCTGCCACGTTGAATCCATCTCTCATCAGAGCAGTGTGATATGTGTTTACCTTGCTGGATCTGTGACTGGGTAAATCTGACAGTACAAACAACCACTCAACAGTGCCTGTTAAAGGAATGAGAGTTGAGGGTGAACCTTGGCCTCTTATCTTCTCGATCTATTCATCGCTAACTGGCAAAGTGACATTGACTGTCTCAATGTTTCCACCTTCCTGACTCACTCTAATCTACCCTCTTTGACTGTGTCACATTACCCACACTAACATCCATCCTAAAATAGAGCCATTCTTTTCAATTATCAAAAAATCCTTGCCACACAGTCAGGATATCATAACGATAACATCTGTTGACAAGATTGGGCTGTTGAAGTTTGGACAACAGCTATTTACTTCATAGGTTGAACATCAGCTCTCAGAGTCCTCCTCATGTTCTACTGGGCTTAGATGTTACTACTTAAAATCAGGCTATTTTCTTCCTGATAGCCTTTGACACGTCTTCTGGACATCAGGCTCCATAACCTTCAGCTTCATAATCCATGCATAGCATACTTTTACATCTTCCAATGTCCAGAAGCAGTTCTGTCCCGCTAAATATTATTTCAGTGTCAAAGTATTGTTTCAAAGGTGGTGATGGATCGGCATATAGGAGGGAGATTTTTTTTTGCACTACCTTACTTTCCCTTTTCTATTTATGACTTATAATTTAAAATTTTTATTATATTTACTATCGATTTGTACTCCAGGGAGCGCGAAGCGCAGAATCAAATATCGCTGTGAAGATTGTATGCTCTAGTATCAATTGTTTGGTGACAATAAAGTAATAAAGATTGAAAATCTGGTTGAATCGTACCATAGCAACAACTTCTCACTCAACATCAGCAAATCCAAAGATCTGATTATTGATAGAGGAGGGAAAACCCAGAGGTCTACAAGCCAGTCCTCATTAGGGGATCAGAGGTGGAACGGGCTAGTAACATTAAATTCCTTGAGGTTATTATATCAAAGGATCTGTCCTGGGACCAGTACATAATTGTCATTACAAAGAAGGCACAGCAGCATCTCTAATTTCTTAGAAGTTTCCACTGCTTCAGCACGTCAACTAAATCTTTGATAAACTTTTATAGATGCACAGTGGAGAGTATCCTGAATGGTTGCAGCATGCCCTGCTATGGAAACATCAATGCCCAAGAATGGAAAGGCCAACAGAAGTTGGTGGATACTGCCCAGTCCCTCACAGGAAAAGCCCTCCCCACCATTGAGCACATCTACAAGGAGTGCTATCACAAGATAGTAACATCCAACAACAAAGGCCACCACCATCCAGACCATGCTCTCTTTTCGCTGCTGCCATCAGGAAGGAGCTACAGCAGCTACAGGTCATATACTACCAGGTTCAGGAACAGTTATTACCCTACAACCCTCAGGTTCTTGAACCAGTGTGGATAACTTCAGTCAGTTCAGCACTGAACTGATTCCACAATCTATGGACTCACTTTCAAGGATTCTACAACTCATGTTCTCAGTATTATTCCCTTATCAATTTTTACTTTTTCTCAGCTTAATCTGGTAAAACTTGAGGTATGGGCAATGCCAAACACACTAATTTCTCAATTACTAGGAACTTTTGGACTATTCAAAGTAATTCAAGTAATTACTTGAAAGTATTCAAGTAATTCATTTCTCAATCACTAGGAACTTTTGGACTATTCAAGTAATGTTAAGTGACTTTCTGGAGGTTTACATAAACATTGCTGTGAAGGCCTAATTATTGAATGCTATTGAATAGTGACTTTGGGATGCTACCAGTTGTAGATAGTACTATTGGAAAAATGCATACCCTGTTCATATTCCAAAGTCTTTAAATTTCCTCTTTTAATTCAACATATTTCTGGTGATTTTCACTTATTGATTTTTGTATCTTATGTGTCTTTGGAATGGCTATATCTATTAAGTAAGTTGATTTTGTCTGTTTACCCTGTAACATTGTATCAAGATGGTTATTATGGAATGTCCTATCTGTAATAATGGTCTTTAAGTATGTATTTTTGATCATGTTTTTGTGTTAATCACCTGATCCTGTATTGCCACAAGGAACCCCTCTGTTTCTGGGTAGAGATCCCCAACTCTGAGCCAGGGATTCAACGCTTCCTTGTCAACATCTACTCTGCTCAGATCATGTGGATGCTTCCATGGAGGGTCATGCTCTTCTATTGAATTGAATTCAATTGAATTGACTCTATTTCTTACATCCTTCACATACATGAGGAGTAAAAATCTTTGTTACATCTCCACCTAAATGTGCAATACACTCAAATCAGTCTGATGGCCTGGTGGAAGAAGCTGTCCCGGAGCCTGTTGGTCCTGGCTTTTATGCTGTGGTACCGTTTCCCGGATGGTAGCAGCTGGAACAGTTTGTGGTTGGGGTGACCCGGGTCCCTAATGATCCTTCAGGCCCTTTTTACACACCTGTCCTTGTAGGTGTCCTGAATCATGGAAAGTTCACAACTACAGATGCGCTGGGCTGTCTGCACCACTCTCTGCAGAGTCCTACGGTTGAGGGAGGTACAGTTCCCACACCAGGCAGTGATGCAGCCAGTCAGGATGCTCTCAATTGTGCCCCTGTAGAAAGATCTTAGGATTTGAGGGCCCATACCAAACTTCCTCAATCATCTGAGGTGAAAGAGGCACTGTTGTGCTTTTTTCACCACACAGCTAGTGTGTACAGACCACGTGAGGTTCTCGGTGATGTGGTTGCCAAGGAATTTAAAGCTGTTTACCCTCTCAACCCCAGATCTATTGATGTCAATAGAGGTTAGCCCGTCTCCATTCCTCCTGTAAGTTATTGTCTCCTTCTATAGTGATAATTTCTTCATTTTTCTGGGTTGTGCTTTAAGTTATGTTTCATGGTGTGCACTTATCAGAATTGCATATGCTCACGTAGAGTGCCGGATCCTGTTTTTGTTGCTGAAAACATATCCACAGACGTTTTATCTGACTGTTATGTATTTTTTTATGTCTGTTATTCCTCTTCCTCCTTAGGCATAGGTAGTGTAAATCTAAGGGCATTCACGTGCACATAGTGTTTTCTAAAATTTGTCATTTCAGTTATTATTTTTCTTTGTAAGTTTTCCAGGTTGGTTTTGGACCAAGATATTATGCCGAAAGAGTATGTTAATATGGGCATGGTGAAATTATTTATTGCCTTTGTTAGTTTTTACTATTGAGCTCTGTTTGGCAGATTTTCTTAAACCTTGAAGTCAATTCTGTCAAAAGTTTTCCCTTGATTGCACTATGATCCATTTTCTTTGGTTGCTGATATCCCAGATACTTAATGTTTCATATTCATCCACCGGTTGTATTGTAACCAGCTGTTCTGTTTTGTATTCTGCTAGCTCCATTGCAACTTTCTTCATGTTCTGCACTTATCCAGTGCAAAGCTCATGCTTATATCTTTAGAAAATAGTTCTACTATTTGAATTAAATGCTTCAGCTGTACTGATGATGGAGCATATCATTTCAAATTGTCCATGTATAGAAGGTGTGTCAAGGTATAATTCGTTTTGTTGTCTCTGATTTGATACCCTATGTTCATTTGATTCAGTAAATTAGACCGTGGGTTTAAAGCTAGACAAAGCCAATGTGGACTCTGGAAAATGCCTCGGTTTATTTTGATAACGATGATAAATTTTCTTTGGTTGTTAATAGATGGGGTGATTATAGCATGCCAATGCTTCATCAGATTTTGTAGGAATTTCACAAGTATTGGGTGTAGTTTATATATATTAAGAACTTCTATGAACCACGTGTGTGGGACAGAATCAAAGGCTTTTTGGTAGTCAACATAACAACATGAAAGATTCCTGCTTTTCCACCGGGCTTGATTTAGAACTACAAAAATTTTTATCAGCTGTTCTTTACATCCTTTCATTATCCTTGTGTCATTCTTTCTGTGCTTCTATAACACTGTGTCATCTAAGTGAGTGGTTATTAGGAAGAGATATACTTCATCTTCTGTCAAAAAATTTGGGCTCTTTTTCAGGACTTTTAAGAAAATTGTTGACATGTGCTAATTGTTGATATGCAAGTAAAATTTTATACCAATAGTTATGAATTTTATC
The DNA here is from genome assembly GCF_048418815.1 of Hemitrygon akajei. Classification (NCBI taxonomy): domain Eukaryota; kingdom Metazoa; phylum Chordata; class Chondrichthyes; order Myliobatiformes; family Dasyatidae; genus Hemitrygon; species Hemitrygon akajei. The sequence continues at coordinate 18,416,615 of NC_133149.1, forward strand.
ACTGCTGGTACTTCTCCAGTTATGGCGATTTTTTACAACTGCTATTAGCTTATCCATTGTAACTTCAGGTGTTTGCATTTCTTCAATTATGCGTGTGTGTTCTTTCCCCTCCTCATCTAGCTTGATTATGTGTTGCCCTATTTGACCAGCTATCAGACCAAAAGTTCATTATCTCTGTGTTTGTTGGTAATTCTGTGCTAGGGTTGGTGACATTTTGGTGTGTGAAATTTAGTTTCCATATCTTGCACAAACCATTTTCATTGCTTCTGAACTGATAATTCTAGTTTCTTCATTTCATGTATCTATAATCTCTGATTATTTTTTATTAGAGTTATAGAGTCACAGAACACAACTGTACAGAAGCAGGGCCTTCAGCCCATCTACCCTATTCCGAGCAATGTTGCCTCCTAGTCCCATCAAACTGCAACTGGACATTAACCTTCCGTACCCTTTTCATCCATGTACTTAGCCAAACTTCTCTTAAATGTTGAAATCAAACCTGCATTCACAACCTTTGCTGGCAGCTCGTTCCACACTCTCACCACCCTCTGAGTGAAGAAGTTGCCCCCCATGTTCCCCTTAAACATTTAACCCTTCACCCTTAATCCAAGATCTCTAGTTCTAGTTGCACACAACTTCACTGAAAAAAGCCAGCTTGCATTTACTGTATCTATGACTCTCATAATTTCGTATACCTCTATCAAATCTCCCATCTTTCTCCTACGTTCCAGGGAATGAAGTTATAACCTATTCAACCCTTCTCTATAATTCAGGTCTTCAGGTCCCAGCAACTTCCTTGAAAGTTTACTCTCTACTTGTGCATTCATGTTTACATCTTTCCTAGTTGACCAGAACTGCACGCAGTACTCCAAATTAGGCCCCCCCAATGTCTTATACAGCTTCAACATAACATCTCATATCCTACACTCAATAATTTGATTTATGAAGGCCAATATGCCAAAAGCTCTCTTCATGACCCTACCTGCCTGAGACATTGTTTTCAAGCAATTATGGCTCTGTATTCGCAGATCCCTTTGTTCTACCACACTCCTCTGTGTCCCATAGCTCACTGTGTAAGTCTTACTCTGGTTTGTCCTCCCAATGTGCAGAACCTCACACTTGCCTGCAATAAATTTCATCTGCCAGTTTTAGCCCATTATTCTAGCTGGTCCAGATCCTGTTGCAAGCTTTGATAGTCTTTCTCACTGACTATGACACTACCAATCTTGGTGCATTCTGAAAATTTGCTGATCAAGTTTACCACATAACCATCCAAATCTTTGACATAGATGACAAACAGCAACAGACCCAGCACCAGTCCCTACAGCACACCACTAGTCACAGGCCTCCAGTCAGAGAGGCGACTGTCTACTGCCACTCTCTGGCTTCTCCTGTGAAGCCAATGTCTAATCCAATTCATTACCTCATCCTGAATGCCGAGCAAATTAACTTTCTTAACCAAGCTTCCATGCATTACCTTAACAAAGGCCTTGCTAAAGTCCATGTAGACAACATCCACTGCTTTGCCTTCAGCCTTAATCAGCTCCTGTCTATACAAATACCTATGTATCTAGTCCCTTAGAATGCCTTCAAATAACTTACCCCCTACTTTTGTCATGCTTGCTGGCCAATAATTTCCTGGTTTATTCTTAGGGCCTTTCTTAAAAAATGGAACAACATTAGCTATACTACAATCCTGAAGGACCTCACCCATGGATAAGTATGTTTTAAATACCTCTTCTGAGGTCCCTGCAATTTCTGCTTTCACCTCCCACAAGGTCCAAAGGGACACCTTTTCAGACCCTAGGATTTTATCCACCCTAATTTGTCTCTAGACAGCAGGCATCACCTCCTATAATCTGTATACGGTCCACGACCTCCCTTCTCTGTTGCCTCTCTTCTATAGACTCTATGGCCATCTCCTGAGTAAATACAGATGCAAAAAATCCATTTAAGATCACCTCCATCTTTTTTGGCTCCATGTATAGATGATCACTCAAGAGAACCAATTTTGTCCCTTTCTATCCTAATGTTTTTTAATGTATCTGTGGATGTCCTTATGGTTTTTGTTCATCTTGCTTGCTGCAGCAACCTTATTTCCTGATCTCCTTCATCAGCATTCTCTTGCTTTTCTTTTACTCCTCAAGGACCTCATTTGCTCCTTGCTGCCTCCGCTGCTATGCACATCCTAACCAGAGTGCTACCCTGTACTTCATCCACAGTCCTTTGGAGAGGCTAAAGCATCCACAATCTTGTGAACTAGGCTGAGAATGTCGTTCCTGTGCCAAAATGTGCATATAAATTATGGGTGCCAGGATGAGTTGCTGATTAGATTCTTTGACAGGTAATCCTCTGAGGCTACCAAAATAAATAGGATTGATTGTCTAATCTTTGTTTTAACCTGCAGAAAAATAGCAAGAACAAAACATATTGTGGCAAATTGATAAAGTAAATCTTAGCAATTTATGAACAGATTTTTGGAAAAGCATCAATTTGTTTGCCTGATACTCCCCCTTTTCTGCAATGTGAAACAGATTAGTTTCCTCATTTTCCAGTCTGATGAAGCATCACTGAATCTGGTTCTCTCTCATCAGAGAAAGAATGCATTCTCCAGCAACTTCAGTTCTTTACCTTTTTAATTAAAGTGAATTAATGTGGTTTGGGTGGATCTGTCACCAACAGGATGGTATGATTACCTGAGCATACGTATTAAATGTTGGGTTACAATGGTTACAGTTGCCTGGAATGAATGTCGAGCACCTTTGATCTACCAACAACAAACAGGACTTCCCGCTGGCATATCATTTTAATCCCACTAGCCATACTCATTCAGATATGTTGGTTCATGGCCTCCTCCATTGCCATAAGGAGGTCACTCTCAGATTAGAGAGTGGAAGAACACATCATACTCTGTCTAGGTGGCCTCCAATCTGATGGCATGAACAACAATTTCTCTAGCTTCCAGTAACTTCCCCCCCTCCCCTTCCTCTCTTTATCTATCCTCCATTTTTGTTCCACTCTCACCCCTTCTGTCCTCCTCACTTGCCTATCACCTCCCTCTGGGTCCCCTCCTCCTTTTCTTTCTCCCATGGTCCTCCCTCCTCACCCATGAGATTCCTTCTTCTTCAGACCTTTACCTTTTCCACCTATCATCTTCCAGATTCTCACTTTATTCCCCCCCCCCCGTAAGAAAACATTTTGCAAAGTGTTTCCCTTTAACCCTCCATTTACCTGGCATCAACAGTAAACTAGTTTGAAATCTGCAATGGCAGAAGGTAGATAGGTGAATCTTGATAATTTTTTCTGCTTATCTTGATGCAAATTTGTGAAGGTTTATGTACCTCAGGCTGTGAATTATAATATTATCCACTCAAGAGCAGAAATCCTGACTTCCTTTGATTTTCATAAGAAGCATAAGAAAATCTGGCCGAGTGAAACTGAGGCAAAGAGTGCAGGCATGCTCTATTGCAGCCCATTGACAGTCTAATACTAAACCAGAGCTAAAGTGTACTGTTCGAATGAGAAGCAACCTACAATTACAACTTGCATTGATATAGCATCATTACCATCATGACATATCCCAAACTACTCCACAGTCAAGTTATTCAGAAAAATTATGATATTCAGTGAGGTGTCATTGTTGTGTAGCTGGTAGTGTTGCTGCCTCACAGTTTCAGTGACCCGGGTTTGATCCTATAGTCTGGTACTGTCTATTTACCCTGGGACTTTGTGGATATCCTTGGGTGCTATGATTTCTTGCAACATTCCAAAGCCTTGTGGGTTGGTAGGTTGTAAACACTGTAAGCTCCTTCTGGTCAGTAGGTGACTGGTAGGATCAGGAGAAAATTGATAGGAATATCAGTAAATAACACTAGGATGAGTGCAAATGAATGCTTGATGGCCAGTACAGACTTGATTAGCCAAAACCCCTGTTTCCAAGCTCCCTGAATCAAAGACTTTAGAACTTGACATTGAATCACCCAAGGATAAGGCCATAGAGTACATAAAAGTGCAAGAAAAAGGCCAGCAACATCATGAAGGATCTTACCTACCCTGCTATGGACTGTTTGTCCCACTCCCATTAGGGAAGAGACTATGTAACATCCATGCCAGGACCACCAGACTCAAAAATAGTTACTTTCCTCAAGAAGTAAGGCTGACCAACACCTCCACCCATTAATCTACCTCAGTACTATCCATCACCACTACAAACATATCAGCTACTCCACTCGACAGCCCCTCAGCATCCTTCATCCCCCCCATGCACTGCCACTTTGCACAGACACCCCACACTCATACCCACACTGACACAGTCACTGTCCCACTGTGTTTTCATAGGTCCTGCTGCTACCTAGAAGAGTTCCTCTTGCCAAGAGTCACTTTGTCAGTTGATCATTCCTGTCAGTCACCTTATATACTGATAATGTGGATTGTGTTTTGTAGGATTGCTTTATATATTTATATTTATTGTGTTCCCTTTATGCTTATAGTGTTTTTTTTACGCTGCATTGGATCCAGAATAACAATCATTTTCTTCTCCTTTACACTCATGTACTGAAGAATGCCAATAAGCAATCTTGAATCTTGAAATGGCTAAAATCTTGGTCAGAGGTTATTTATCTTAAATCAGACTAAAATATAGCTTATGGAGAAGTGAAGCAGATTAGAAGGAATTCTTGAAAAATGGGTTTGAAGAGGAGAGCAGAAGAAGGGTGCAGAGCTGAAAAGGTTGTAAGGCTCCTGAAGGTTTCAGGTGAAGTGGAGAAGAAACAATGGAGGGATTGAAAGACATTATCAATGCAGATTTGTGGGAATACCATTCTGGGAACTAATGTTTGTGATTGATGCTGTGGACGTGATGTGAATTACCACACAGCTTGAAATATAAGCATTAGCTTGCACGGTTACCTAAAGTTCAGTGAGGATGACCACAGTTGTCTTCATCAGTTCCAGTCATGTAGTGGCCATTAATCAGCCAAGTTCATCCATTGCCAATGCTGCTCTGGAGTACTGCAGACTTATTCACAGTCAGTCTCAGATAACTCGTCAAAATTTCCCTCACTAGACTTTATCTTGAAACAAACAATACCCTTGCTCAATTGCCAGGGTATTAGAAAGCCAATAGCATCATAGACAACATATACTACTCCCACGTTCATGTACCAGAGCATAACTTTTGATCACCTAAGAAAGATCAAAGAGGCAAGCTACATTAGCCTGGTCTCTGCCTCAGCTGCCAGTATAGAACATACCATAGAGTGCACCTTGGTCTCTTGGATGAGATATCTCAGAGTATTAAGCAAGCAGTTGAAGAATGTAGTGAACCAGAAAACAGAATTCATATACTCTATAATTCAGAATCTGAAAACGTTACACTGATTCATTGAATTCAAACCTTATTCATATTATTTAGTGAGTACAGTATATGTACAGGCTTTGACCATGAGATACACAAGACATGCAACAGCAAATGGATTTTCACTTTTATTTAACATTCTCTATATCTGTAAAGGAATTGTTACAAAGATGTGCAGAAGCCATTAAACTCCAGAGTTGAATGAGATCTCATTTTCAATGAGTTCTTTTGCTGGATTTCTACGTTCCAGCTGCCCTGCTAAGATGGAAACATAGGAACCAAAAGCAGGTGGTCCTTTGGTGCCCCAGTTCTCCTTTCCATTGTTACAAGTACTGTTTCCTTGGATAAATCTCATATTTCTTGATTTTGTTCATTTTCAAACATCTAGCAGTTTCTTTCTGGAATGTACTTAGTGACAGTGCCTATGCAGCCCTACCTTGAAGAGAATTCTGAAGGTTCGCCACTTCAAACTGAAGGAATCTTTATCGGGAAGAAGGAATAGTTCTCTTTCCAAATTTAAGACTTGATCAAAACCACAATAGGTCACAGCAGAAAATAGAATTTACTGTTCTTCCAGGCTAAATGACGATAAGACCATAAGAAATAGGAGCAAAATTAGTCCATTCGGCCCATCAAGTCTGCTTCACCATTTCAACATGGCTGATCTACTGTATTATCCTTCTCAACACCATTTTCCTGCCCTCTCCCTGTAACCTTCGATGCCCTTACTAATCAAGAGTCTATCAACTCTTTATATTCCAGTCCTCTCAAAATGAATCAAAATGAATTGCATTTGCCTTCCTTACCACTGACTCAATCTGCAAGTTAACCTTCAGTGAATCCTGCATGAGGACTCTCAGGTACCTTTGCACCTCAGATTTCTGAATTTTCTTCTTATTTAGGAAGCAGTCTACCACTTTATTCATTCTACCAAAGTGCATGACCATGCGCTATCCAACAGTGCATTCCATCCGCCACTCATTCGCCACTCACTTGTATCTATCACAAACATGGCCACAATGCCATTGATTCTGTCAACCAAGTCCTTCACATATAACATAAAAGGCAGTGGTCCTGAGACCATCAGCTGCAGAACATTACTAGTCACCAACAGCCAGCCAGAAACAACACCCTTTATTCCCACTCTTTGTCTCCTGCCAGTCAGCAAATTTTCTATCCTGCTAATATCTTTCATCGAGTCATAGAGAAGTACGGCACAGAAACAGACCTTTCAGCCCATCTAGTCCATGCCAAAAAGATTGAAACAGCCTACTCCCAACGACCTGCACCACGACCATTGCTATCCATATCCCTACTATCACCGTACCAATCCAAACTTCTCTTAAATGTTGAAATCAAGCTTGCATTCCCCACTTGTGCTGGCAGTTCATTCCACACTCTTACAACCCTCTGAGTGAAAAGGTTTCTCCTCATGCTCTCCTTAAACATAGAAACATAGAAAGCCTACAGCAGAATACAGGCCCTTCAGCCCACAAAGTTGTGCCGAACATGTACCTACCTTAGAAATTACCTAGGCTTACCCATAGCCCTCTATTTTTCTGAGCTCCATGTACCTATCTAAAAGTTTCTTAAAAGACCCTATCGTATCCGCCTCCATCACTATCGCCAGCAGCCCATTCCACACACTCACCACTCTCTGTGTAAAAAACCCCTGATATTTCCTCTGTACCTACTTCCAAGCACCTTAAAACTGTGCCCTCTTGTGCTAGCCTCTGACTATCCACATGATCAATGCCTCTCATTATCTTGTACACCTCTATCAGGTCACCTCTCATCCTCTGTCACTCCAAGGAAAAAAGGCCGAGTTCACTCAACCTATTCTCATAAGACATGCTCCCCAATCCAGGCAACATCCTTGTAAATCTCCTCTGCACCCTTTCTATGGTTTCCACATCCTTCCTGTAGTGAGGCGACCAGAACTGAGCACAGTACTCCAAGTAGGGTCTGACCAGGGTCCTATATAGCTGCAACATTACCTCTCGGCTCCTAAACTGAATTCCATGATTGATGAAAGCCAATACACCATACATCTTCTTAAACACAGAGTCAACCTGCACAGCTGCTTTGAGCATCCTATGGACTCGGACCCCAAGATCCCTCTGATCCTAACCTATTCAATCTTTCCCTATTACTCAGGTCCTCTAGACCCGGCAAAGTCCGATGTAAATTTTCTCTGCACTCTTCCAACCTTCTTTACATTTTTACTGTAGATAGCCAATGAAAAATGCACACAATACTCCAAACCAGGCCTCACCAACGTCCTATACAACTTCAACAAAACATCCCATCTTCTGTACTCTAACATTGATTTATGAAAGCCAACATGCCGAAAGCTTTCTTTATGACCCAATCTCCCTTTGATGTCACTTTCAATGAATTATGGACCTGTATTCCCAGATCCCTTCGTTCTACTGCACTCCTCAGTGGCCTAACGTTCACTGTGAAAAACCTACCCTGGTTGGTTCTACCGAAGTGCAACACCTTGCACTTGTCTGCATTAAATTCCATCTACCATTTTTCAGCCCATTTTTTCAGCTGACACAGATCCTTTTGCAAGCCAAGATAGCCTTCCTCACTGTCTACTACACTCCCAATCTTGGTGTCATCTGAAAATTTTGCTAATCCAGTTGACCACATTATTATCCAGATCATTGATATAGATGACAAACAACAAGTGACCCAGCGCTGATCCCTGAACCACACCACTAGTCACAGGCCTCCAGTCAGAGAGGCAACCATCTACTACCACTCTCTGGCTTCTCCCACAAAACCAATGTCTAATCCAATTTACTACCTCATCCTGAATGCCAGTGACTAAACCTTCTTGACGAGCCTCGCATGCGGGACTTGTCAAATACCTTAGTGTCTATCCTGCTTGTTGTTTCCTCAAAGTATTCCAACAGATTTGCCAGGCAAGATTTTCCCTTAAGGAAACCATGCTGACTTCAGCCTATTTTGTCATGTGCCTCCAAGTAACCCGAAACTTCATCCTTATTAATGGATTCCAACATCTTCCCAACCACTGAAGTCAGGCTAACTGGCCTATAATTTCCTTTCTTTTGCTTCTCCCCCTTCTTAAAGAGTGGTGTTGCATTTGCAGTTTTCCAGTCCTCTGGAGCCATTCTGGAAAGTAGTAGTTCTTGAAAGATCATTACTGATACCTCTTTTCAGCCACCTAGTTCACGCAGTCCTTCCAGGTGAGGCCACACTTCACCTGTGAGTCTGTTGGAATAATCTACTGTATCCGATGCTCCTGATGTGGCCTCCTGTATATCAGTGAGACCTGGCGTAGATTGGGAGACCACTTCACCAAGCACCTACTGCCAGAAAAAGCAGGATCTCCTGGTGGTCACCCATCGCAATTCTACTTCCCATTCCCATTCTGACGTATCAGTCCTTGGTCTTCCCTACGGCTGCAATGAGGCCACACTCAGGATGGAGGAACACGAACACCTCGTATTCCATCTGATAGACTCCAACCTGATGGCGTGAACATAAACTTCTGGTGGGACACCCCCCCCACCACATTCATCATTCCCATACCCGTTTCCCTCTCTCACCTCAACACCTTACCTACCCATCACTTCTGGTGCTCCTCCCCCTTTCTTCCATGGCCTTCTGTCCTCTCCTATCAGATCCCTCCCCCACTCTCCAGCTCATTATCTCTTGCACCAATCAACTTCCCAGCTCTTTACTTCAACCCCCAGTTTCTTTTATCACCTACCACCTTGTACTTCTTCTTCCTCTCCCCCACTTTCTTGTTCTAACTTCTCATCTTTTTATTCTCTAATCCTCATGAAGAACTCAGCCCAAAATGTTAACTGTTTACTTTTTTCCATAGATGCTGCCTGGCCTACTGAGTTCCTCCAGTATTTTGTGTGTGTTACCTCTTTCAGACCCTGGGGTGCCGTCCATCTTGTCTGGTCTGCCTTCAGGCCTATCAGCTTCCAAAACACCTTCTTCTTAGTGATAACAATCTACACTCCCCTCTGTTCCCTGACACTCTAGAATTTCTGCATACTGCTGGAGTCAATTTGTGACAATTGCAGAAGGTTTGTTCTGTCAGTGTTCGGACAATAAGATGGGGTACATTTCTGCTGAAGTGCAGATCTGTCACCTGTCTTATTGAAGAGCCATCAACTGGACTTCTCAACTCAGCCAGTGGCTGAGCCATCAAGCTGGTAAAGCCGCCATTTCAGTGTCCTGACCTTGGAAGCTGCCTATGTGGAGTATGTACCTTCTCTCTATCACCACAAGGGCTTCCAGCCACCTCCTAAAGATGTGGACCTGAGTGTGCAGGTGAGCATGGTAGAATCTGAAGAAGCTGATGAGAAGATGGGGAGAATTTAAAAAACTGGGATAAATGTAGGAATAGTGTAAATGGGTGGTTGATGGTCAGCATGGATTTGATGGGCTGAAGGGCATTGCAGACAAGTTCTCACCCACAATCAGAAGAACTGCTGGCTGTCCATTGGGTGACCATTGATCAGAAGAAGCAACCCAGACCACCTAGCGACTGGGGTCTGCAGGAGCTCTCTGTTGAGAGTGATGAGCAAAGACTGATGATGTCAACAACTGACAGCCCTGCTGATAGCATCTATGTAGAAAGAACAAAAATGCAGATATCAGGCATATTTTGGGTGTGGACCTATCTAAGGCTTAGATCATCCTCCCTTCCTGCTGTTAGATTTCACTGTATAGTATAATTTTGTATGTAATTTATATATTATATATGTTATTGTTATTATTTTAAGTATTATTATTGTTATTTTTATTCTGTTTGTTGTCTGTACCTACATGGGATGCTCCTGCGAGCAAATTTTAATTGTACCTGTCCCTCACTATTGTTTATATGACAATAAACTTGATTTGAAAGCAGGGGCCCACAAGGTACCAGGTATGGGACAGCCAGCCAGATTTCTATATAAGTTTTCCTCTTACATGAACGCACTCTATTGAGACTTTATTCTGAGTATGTAGTGACCTACTGCTCATGCTGGGATCAGGTAACCTGCACTCTAGTCAGCACCCGTTATCCCAGCTTTGTGCGGAAGTCAAGCCTTGTACTGTTTACCTGACTGAGGCATATTTTCAGGAACTCTGGCAGGTTACTGAAGAGTCAGGATTTTTTTTTTGGCTGGTGTTCTTGCAAAACACAAACCAATTTTACATTTAAATATCTAAGTATATTTTGTGATATGTCAACCTCAGAAAGAATTGTTCTTTGTATTATGTCCACCTTTAGAAGGTGGTGTAAGCATTAACTCAGTTCAATTGACTTAGAGAAACATACGTTCCTGGAAGATAATTGGCCTGTTTTCCTTTTAGATGTCTTCCTGCAAGGTATTGAATATTTTTTTTAAATTTGAAAATACTTCTAGCAACTGCTGCCTGCTAATTTACTGCAAAGCCAGCACTTACAATGAAGAAATCACAGGCCTTGAGTAGAACAGGACAGCTAAAAGAAAAGACATGAAAAGGCTCTCACAATACCTACCACCATGGGAACTCACTGAAAGACAGAACATCTAAGTGGAAGCCAGTGAATCCCTGGAGTACAGTGAGTCAGCTCAGAATTAGTACTGGAAAGGTACTACAAGGCTGAAAATGAAGTATTTCATGACTGAAGTGGTACAGAATGAGAAAAGAGACATTAGAGCAGGTATAACCGCTACATCAACTTTAAATTGACCCTAGCAACCTGACGTGGGTTAAGAAAAGCTGCCTAGGCAGACTGTGCAATCTACAGGAATTACGTTCTAAAGACATAGAGTTACAGTGCATGGAACCAGACCATTCAGCCCCCTGCATCTACACTAACCACTGAACATCCATGCTTATTAATTCCATCTTTGAACACTTGGCTCAAACCCTTGTATGCTGAAGTAATTCAGGTATCGTCTAGACACTTCTGAAATGCTATCAGTGAATCTGTTTCCACCGCCGTCTCTGGCAGCATGTTCCAGGGACTCAACACAGAAAAAGTTACTTTCCAATCTCCTATCAATCTCTTATCCCTTTCCCTCATTCTATGTTCTCTAGTTTTATCTCTCTTTGACATGGGGAAAAGTTTCCTGCAGACTACTTTATCTGTACACCTCATAATTTTATGTACATTAGTCCTATCCCCTCTTAATTTCCTCCGCTCCATGGAAAAGAGTCCAATCATCTCCAAGCTTTCCTCTTAAGTGAAGCCTCCTGGTGAATCTCCAGTGCGATCACCCTCCTCCCGGAGTGTGATGACCAAAACTGCACATGGCACCCCAGCTGAGGTATGACCAAGGTTTTATGAAGTAGGAACATAATCTTCCTGCTCTTGTATTCACTGCCTTGACTAATGAAGGCTAGTAATTCACATGCGTCCTGAACCGCATTATCTACCAGCACTGCCGCCTCAAAGATCTTTGGACTTCTATACCAAGGTCCCTCAGTTCCTCACTATTTTCTGCAACACTACCATTTTCTGGGACATCCTAACTTCATTATTACACCCAAAGTACATCACCAGCCCATGCTTATCAGTGTTAAACTCCATCTGCCATTTCTCAGCTAATTTCTCCAACTCAGCAATATCATGCTGTAACATAAGGCAATCTTCCATACCATCAAGGATTTTGCCAAACTTCATATCACCTATCAACCTTCACATTCCCATTCGGATATGTCCATACATGGCCTCCTCTACTGCCATGACAAGGCCAAACTCAAGTTGGAGGAGCAACACCTCATCTACCGTCTGGGTAGCCTCCAGCCCCTTGATATGAACATCGAATTCTCCAACTTCCGGTAATTCCCTCCCTCTCCCTTTCACCATCCCACTTTCACTCTGCCTCCTCTTCCAACTGCCTATCACCTCTCTCATGGTTCTGCCTTCTTCTACTACCCATAGTGCTTTCCCTTTACATTCCTTCTTCACCTCTCCTGCCTATCCCCTCCCTGCTTCCCCTCCCTCACCCCTTGATCTTTCCTCTGATTGGTTCTTCATCTTCCCCCCTCCCCCCACCTTCTTTATAGGGCCCCTGCCCTCTCCGTCTTCAGTCCTGATGAAGGGTCTAGGCCCGAAACGTTGACTGCTCGCTTCCACGGATGCTGCCCAACCTGTGAGTTCCTCCAGTGTGTTTGTACGTGTTAATTTGACCACAGCATCTGCAGTGTACTTTGTGTTCATATCACCTATGAACTCTCTGATCATCCATCCTATATCCACAACTGAATCATTCATGCTTATTGCAAACACTAGGGGTCACATCATCTAATCACAAGAACAACCTTCAACCTTGCCAAGCCATTCTTGGACGCAATACACCAGCTTGACCTGGATCTCACAGGCTCTAACTTTTGGGACCAGTCTCCCATTTGGAACCTCATCAAAGGCCTTACTGAAGTCCATGTAAACCATAACGACTGTCCTGCCTTCATCAATACTTGAGTTAATGCAGCATCAGTGATCAAGAGTCCAGTTTTGAACTCTCATTTCTGGGAGTCTGCTGGAACTTCCACTGCGGGGAAATTGCTTTCTGGGAGACATAGAGCCAAGGCCCATTCATCTTCTTGGACAACTATAAATAGGACCTCTTCTAAAAAATAACATGGGAATTTCTGGTAAGATACAGCTACCAAAATCATCAAATTGATCATGTGGCTATTGTATTTCTGTTTCTTCTCAATTTATTGCACACAAATTAGCCACATTATAGCATTCATCACTGGTATAAGTACTTGTGGTCATATGAGGTTCTGGATAGCAGGAGAAAGGATGCCTTCAAGGCAGTGACTGGGATATTGTAAGAGTTCCAGTGATGTTTATGTGACCATGTGTGAGTTGAAGAACTGATTGAGAAAATGGGAAAGAATCAAGAGCTGGGTGGAACTCAGTGAAGCTCACTTGCATCCTTATTCTGTGCTGAAGAGACCTGCAGTCAATGGGTTGCATCTTTTGAGTTGTTCTCCAGTTTATATTAACTCTATCAGGCAATGTAAATCTAGACACTACCTTTGTATAACTTAAAAGAGAACTTTGCTTTCAGATATATTAGAAAGGAACCAGTTCATTCGTATTACAATAGCATGAACTCTGGGGGTCTGTGTCAAGAAATTCCATTGCCTGTTTCTTGTTCTATCCTTGGTATGGCAGCCAGGCAAGTTTGCAAGAGTCATTCACCCATGGGAGCGGTGGTGAACTTACCACAGACCTACTGTGTCAATGCATGGTGCGTGTATTTTTTTCTCACTGTGGAATTTCAAGACATTGACTACCTGATTTTGAAGAAGGAGCAGTGATATTGGTCTAAGCAGAATGGGAGGGGATTTGACAAGGATCATGAAGTTGATATTCTCACTAGGCTTCTCATTAGAATTTGTAAGGAGTGAGGAGGCTGTTGAAGTAACTCTGTTCACTTAATGCGATGCATGCTGAGGACAGTGAGTGTGGTCACTGAGCCCAGTGTACCGATTAAAGCAAACTACTCCACTGTAGAGAGTAACGATTCATTTCACATTAACTTCATTGAGAAAGCCACATCGTGCAGATATACAACTGGAGATGCTCAAAGCAAACTTTGTTTTCCTTGTGTCACACTTGGTGTCACATTGGAAATAGCTGGGGCATATTTGGAAAACCTTAAGCGCAACATTGGCACAGATTCAACAGAAGTTATCACTTAGGACTGAGAACCCAGTGCATGGAACTCAGCAAAGGAAAACCGGTGATGATAGATACTGTGTGTTGTGGACTAGAACAGTAATCCAGGTTCACCATCCCGCATGGAAATAAATTTCCGAGCTGTAGCAGGTCACCGATGTCAGATTATAACAAGACCTACAAGTGAGATATTCTTTAGAAAAGAACCATCCTCGACCAGTGAATGAATGATACTCCAGTACCCTCCTGATGTCTTACTCATGGAGGACTAAAATACATTTCTCGGTCAGAGATGACTCAGTTTGTCCTGTCCCTGGTGATAATGTGTTTTTTCGTCACTAACTGCTCCATGGTGACATCCAAAACCTTGATGGTGCTTGACTCAGTGCCGTCACTGAAGATTCTGGAACAATGATTGGATTTTCTCCTGCGCAGGATTATCATGTGGTGTAAATGTTACCCCAGTATTATTACAGAGGGAAGGTCATTGTTAAAGCAGCTGAAGATAGATGGGTCAAGAATGTGCCTCGAAGTACTCTCTACAATGATGCCTGGAGCTCTGATAATTTTACACAGACAATGGCAATCTGGAAGATTGATTTCAGTGCCTGGAAAAGAAACTGTGATCTAAGATTAATTGGTTGTACTCAGACCCATCAGAAAGTCAATTAGACTATCTGAAGTTCAGTTATATCTCAAGGGCATGTCTTGAGGTAAATTGAAGCAAATTTTCAAGCTCTTGCCCAAGAAACCATGTGAGAGCCCTATTACTGTATTGTCATCAAAAATACAGTCTTCACATACCCAGATCTTTCGGTCCTGTTGTGCCCTATGCTTTTTTAAAATTCTCTGGCTATTATTCATTAAATTTTATGGGCCAATATGCCTAAAAAGAAAATTCTTCAATTTGCCTTCTGATGATGCATTAATCCTGAATCAGCATCCTATTAGTGACTAAACATTGATATGCAGGCATTCTAATATTTTAGAAACATAGAAAACCTACAGCACAATACAGGCCCTTCAGCCCACAAAGCTGTGCCGAACAAGTCTTTGCCTTTGAACTACCTAGTCATACCCATAGCCCTCTATTTTTCTAAGCTCCATGTAGCCATCCAGGAGTCTCCTAAAAGACCCTATTGTTTCCACCTCCACCGCTGCCACCGGCAGCCCATTCCACACACTCACCACTCTCTGCGTAAAAATAATTACCCCTAACATCTCCTCTGTACCTACTTCCAAGCACCTTAAAACTATGCCTTCTCATGCTATCCATTTCAGCCCTGCGAAAAAGCCTCTGACTATCCACACGATCAATGCCTCTCATCATCTTGTACACCTCTATCAGGTCACCTCTCATCCTCTGCCGCTCCAAGGAGAAAAGGCCAAGTTCACTCAACCTATACTCATAAGGCATGCTCCCCAATCCAGGCAACATCCTTGTAAATCTCCTCTGCACCCTTTCTGTGGTTTCCACATCCTTCCTGTAGTGAGATGACCAGAACAGAACACAGTACTCCATGTCGGGTCTGACCAGGGTCCTGTATAGCTGCAACATTACCTCTAGGCTCTTAAACTCCATCCCACAACTGATGAAGGCCAATACTCCATATGCCTTCTTAACCACAGAGACAACCTGCATAGCAGCTTTGAGTGACCTATGGACTCGGACCCCAAGATCCCTCTGATCCTCCACACTGCCAAGAGTCTTGCCATTAATGCTATATTCTGCCATCATATTTGACCTACCAAAATGAACCACCTCACACTTATCTGGATTGAACTCCATCTGCCACTTCTCAGCCCAGTTTTGCATCCTATCAATGTCTCCCTGTAACCTCTGACAGCCCTCTTCACTATCCATGACACCCCCAACCTTTGTGTCATCAACAGATTTACTAACCCATCCCTCCACTTCCTCGTCCAGGTCATTTATAAAAATCATGAAGAGTAAGGGTCCCAGAACAGATCACTGAAGCACACCACTGGTCACCGAACTCCATGCAGAATATGACCCGTCTACAACCACTCTTTACCTTCTGTGGGCAAGCCAGTTCTGGATCCATAAAGCAATGTTCCCTTGGATCCCATGCCTCCTTACTTTCTCAAAAAGCCTTGCATGGAATACCTTATCAAATGCCTTGCTGAAATCCATATACACTACATCTACTGCTCTTCCTTCATCAATGTGTTTAGTCACATCCTCAAAAAATTCGATCAGGCTCGTAGGACACAACCTGCCTTTGACAAAGCCACGCTGACTATTCCTAATCATATTATGCCTCTCCAAATGTTCATAAATCCTGCCCCTCAGGATCTTCTCCATCAACTTACCAACCACTGAAGTAAGACTCACTGGCCTATAATTTCCTGGGCCATCTCTACTCCCTTTCTTGAATAAAAGAACAACATCCACAACCCTCCAATCATCTAAAACCTCACCCATCCTCATTGATGATGCAAAGATCATCGCCAGAGGCTCAGCAATCTCCTCTCTCATTTCCCACAGTAGCCTGGGGTACATCTCGTCTGGTCCCGGTGTCTTATCCAACTTGATGCTTTCCAAAAGCTCCAGCACATCCTCCTCCTTAATATCTACATGCTCAAGCTTTTCAGTCCACTGCAAGTCATCCCTACAATCGCCAAGATCCTTTTCTGCAGTAAATACTGAAGCAAAGTATTCATTAATTACCTTTGCCATCTCCTCTGGTTCCATACACACTTCTCCACTGTCACACTTGATTGGTCCTATTCTCTCACATCTTATCCTTTTGCTCTTCACTTACTTGTAGAATACCTTGGGGTTTACCTTAATCTTGTCCGCCAAGGCCTTCTCATGTCCCCTTCTGGCTCTCCTAATTTCATTCTTAAGCTCCTTCCTGCTAGCCTTATAATCTTCTAGATCGCTATCATTACCTAGTTTTTTGAACCTTTCGTAATCTCTTCTTTTCTTCTTGACTAGATTTACAACAGCCTTTGTACACCATGGTTCCTGTACCCTACCATTCTTTCCTTGTCTCATTGGAACATACCTATGCAGAACCCCACGCAAATATCCCTTGAACATTTGCCACATTTCTTCCATACTTTTCCCTGAGAACATCTGTTTCCAATTTATGCTTCCAAGTTCCTGCCTGATAGCCTCATATTTCCCCTTACTCCAATTAAATGTTTCCCTAACTTGTCTGTTCATATCCCTCTCCAATGCTATGGTAAAGGAGATAGAATTGTGATAACTGTCTCCAAAATGCTCTCCCACTGAGAGACCTGACACCTGACCAGGCTCGTTTCCCAATACCAGATCAAGTACAGCCTCTCCTCTTGTAGGCTTATCTACATATTGTGTCAAGAAACCTTCCTGAACACAGCTAACAAACTCCACCCCATCTAAACCCCTTGTTCTAGGGAGATGCCAGTCAATATTTGGGAAATTAAAATCTCCCACAACAACCCTGTTATTATTTGTCCTTTCCAGAATCTGTCTCCCTATTTGCTCCTTGATGTCCCTGTTACTATTGGGTGGTCTATAAAAAACACCCAGTAGAGTTATTGACCCCTTCCTATTCCTAACTTCCAGCCACAGAGATCCCATAGACAACCCCTCCATGACTTCCTCCTTTTCTGCAGCCGTGACACTATCTCTGATCAACAGTGCCACGTCCCCACCTCTTTTGCCTCCCTCCCTGTCTTTTCTAAAACATCTAAAGCCTGGCACTTGAAGTAGCCATTCCTGCCCCTGAGCCATCCAAGTCTCTGTAATGGCCACAACATCATATCTCCAAGTACTGATCCACGCTCTAAGCTCATCTGCCTTGTTCATGATACTCCTCACATTAAAATAGGGACATCTCAAACCATCGGTCTGAGTGCATCCCTTCTCTGTCACCTGCCTGTCCTCCTTCTCGCACTGTCTCCAAGCTTTCTCTATTTTACAAGGGACTTCCACAGTATCATGTATTTTAGCTTTGGGAAAGAGGGTTAAAAGATTTCATTTCAGAGGGAAATTTTCTGGATCCAACAGAATAAAATTATGCCCACTGCCAATATTCCCTCTAATTTTTTAATAACCAGTGTGCGCAAGAATCTTGTGCTGTGCAAGTTTTTGCCCAGTAACAACAAAATGTGCATGTTGAATTTTATATAGAGGTGTTCATTTTAACAGCCAAACACTGTTGATAAGAATTTTGATCTCTTCTAGGTTTGACTGTTTTCGCTTTCATTCATCTGCACCCTCACAAAACATAGGGAGCAGGCCTGTAATGGGTAATGAAAGATTTTCTTGCCAGACCATCCATATGTGTTTTGCTTACTCAATGACACAAAGTCAAATTTCCAACTTGCAAATTCTCCAGCAACTTTTGCATTGTGACAATACACGCAGGTAACAGCAGTTTCTGTATTGTATATACATGGTTTCTCGTAGCTGCACATTCCTGACCTCATGAGCTTTTGCTGTAGCAGTTTCTACTACCTCATTAAATGAACTAGCAGTTCGTTTGGCCTTCCACAGTGCTTCTTTGGAATTCAACATTGTGAAACAATAATTTCTTCAATAAAAACAGTATAAATAAGCCAGTTCTAAATCTGCAGACAAATCATCACAAACTTCACATTGTTAACACCGTCCACATCAGAAACCGGAAAAGGAAATGTGATTGTGTATGATTGTGAAATATACGTAACATGCCAACGAGGTAGACGGTAACAACTTTTTGTGCGCAGGTTAAATTCCGTTGTGCACTAATAGCAGATGATGTGTGTGCGTGCACACGCATACACCTTAAAGGGAACATTGCACACTTCACTCCAATGGCCACACTCACTGCAGAGAGGATGAAGCAGTAATCAGCCTCTGCTGTGTGGATCTTTGTATACTGTACATTGATAAAGTCCATGGCCATGGCTCTGTAGAACAGTAGAGTTCTACAGCAGAGAACTGGTGCTATGTCCATGCTAGGCTCTTGATTGGACATGCATCAAAGGTTAACTGGGAGAAGACTGGATAGTGGGGCTGAGGAGGGGAAAAAGGTTCAGCCATGATTGAATGACAGAGCAGACTCAATGGGCCAAATGGCCTAATTCTGCTCCTATGTCATATGGTCTTATGATCTTAATGATTTTGCCCCTCAACAATAATTCCATTTGCCTACATTAAGCCCATATACATCTAAGCCTTACTTATCATCTGACTAAATGCTTCTTAAATCTAGTAACTGTATCTGATTCCACCACCTCCTCTGACAGTACTTTCTAGATAGCAACCACACATCCCTCGAAACTAATTAATAAGTTCCAAGAGTTGAGCGTCGATACCTCCCAGGGCATCTGGATCTTTGACTTCCTCACTTGCAGACCCCAGTAAGTATAGTCTCCAGAATCACCATCAGCACAGATGTGCCACAAGGCTGCATGCTTATCCCTCATTTATTCCGATGATGGTGTGGCTAAGTACAACTCTGTTATGTTTGTAACTCAAAAACAGAAAAACTACCCGAAAAGAAAACAAGAGAGCTGGGAATGTGGGTCTAATTTCATTTTTACTTTAAATGAGGTGTGCATATACCATATTAGCATGATGACATATGTAATTTACATATTTTTACATACAACCTATAATGCATTACTTGAACAAGCAAAGAATGCTTAATCAACAAGATATTTATAATATTACTCAAATAGTAAATATGCAACACTCTTCCCTGCTTAGCTATAAACTCCAACTCAATATAGAATGCACCTCAACTTATACACAGTATATTATATCATACAGCTACTACATAGACATCCACAGCATAATAAATTTTAAATTGCCCTATTCAGGTCTAAATATTTACTGTAATTGCTGTGGAGGATTTCTTACTCTTGTGGAATAACATCTTTCCTGACAAGGGAGGTCACTCTGCTTGGCAGATGCGATTAGCGGCTGTGGAAGCAATCTCAGGTTCTGGGGCCTCTTCTGTGGTGGTTGTAGGAGTAGATTCTGAGATTGCAGAAAGTGGTTCTGAAAGCTCTGGACACCTTTTCTTTGGGTCTTCTCTTTGCATCTATGTTGATCTCTCTCTCTGTCTCCTGGTCCCGACTTCTTTCTCCCTCATTATCTCACTCTTGATCCCTTTCTCAGTCATGCTCCGTTTCCTTATCCTTGATTTTCTCATGATCTCTGTTATGGTCTCGTTCATAGTCTCGATCACACTCATGCTCACTTTTCTCTTTTTCTTTCTCATATTCCTTCTTCCTTTCACTCTCTTTTCTTCTAGTTTGTGCATCTTGGTCTTGTGAAGATGCATTTAGTTCACTGGAGTATTCCCTTATTAATCCTTCTATTGCTCCCTTTACGATCTGATCTCTCCTCTTGGTTTCCTCATCCACAACATCCTCTGACAAATCATCTGTTTTCATATCCCCTTTGACTCCTTTCTTTTTGGCATTCCATTCATCCAGCGGGGCTTTGGTCTTTGCATCTACTTCCACAGGCAGCTTTTTGTCTTCCACTTGAAGCTCATGCAATAACCTTAATGCATACAGAGTAGAGTCTGGTTCTTTATGCTCATAAAAGCCGAATGTTTGCAACTTTCCTGAAGCTCCATGAACTCTCTTCCAGATTAAAACCGAGCCACATTTCACAAGTAACTGCCTGATCAACATATCAGAAGTTCTCTCAGATATGTTGCCTCCAAAAACTGCAATAACTGGACCATTGCTTTTGTCACTTTCACAAACTCTTTGAGCAGCACGGCCCTTCTGTGGTCCAGTATGTTTTCCAATCAGAGGCACAGAGGTTGGTACAGGTTAGGCAACAGCTCATGTTGTACAGCATGGACACAGTTGTGGCATCATTCTGTACCTTTCTTAATTCACTTTCAGTTGATTCTTTTGCAGAGGATGTGGATACAAATGATAGATGGATCTCCAATCAAATTGTAATTGTCTCAGCCACTCATGCACCCACAATGCTGGTGCTCCTGTTTTTACAAGACCAATGTGGCTTGTTGGTTGTTGTATTTCACTGTTACAAACATTATTCCCACAAGGAGTTATCTTTTCTCCAGTATAAGTTCTTAGTTGGATATCTTCAGTATCTTTGGAATACCCCTCAAACTCATTTTGTGGAATGGCTGGAACAGTCAAGCCAGTGTCCAATTCCATTTCAATTAGTTTGCTGTTCACTTCTAGTTTAAGCCATATTGCTTGTCTATTGTTAGTTTTCACATTGTAGATCTCAAGGCTCTGCAGTCCTGTGTCATTCTCATCAACAACAGCGTGCACATTAGTGCTCTTTTTTAAACTGCGACTGACTTTTTATCTTTTGTTCTTCCCTGTGCAACCCATTTATTTTTGTCTGCCTGATGTGCTCTTTATATGTGTCCTACTTTGTTGGATTTTCTGAAAGTTTTGCCTTTAAACCCGCATTTCTCCCTGCCACAACAGTAACACAATTTGTTCTGCCAGGCCAGTTTCTGTTTAGACATTGCAAGTTTGTTCACGTTCACTTTCATTCCTGACTACAACTCAATTGAGTCTCTGTCTGCTGTTTCCATTGATACAGATATTTCAACCACTTTTTTAAACCTAAGTTGCTTCAATTAGCGGCCATTTCTGAATGCTTTCTTGTAAGATTCTACAAACTAAATGATCCCTTAGTGGATCACCAAGCCCATTACTGAACTGGCAATGCTCAGACAGCTTCAATTCAGCTATGTACGGCCAGGGGTGTGCAATACACCAACTTGGCTGACGAGGCGTGCAGATCCTCTTTGGGCGCTGTGCGAATTCCAAGCAAGACCCAGGGAAGCTCGTCCACCCAGTTAGGTCTTCTCAGGTGGGCCATGAGAGCCGACTTCAAGTGACGGTGGAAGCGTTCCACTAGTCCGTTCGACTGTGGGTGGTAGGCAGTTGTGTGGTGTAGCTGCGTTCCCAACAGTTTGGCCACAGCCGACCACAGGCTGAAGGTGAACTGGGCGCCTCTGTCGGAGGTAATGTGGGCTGGTACCACGAAGTGTGCTACCCAGGTTACAATCAGCGTTCAGGCGCAGGAATCGGCAGATGTGTCGGTGAGTGGGACTGCCTCTGGCCACCTCATGAACCGGTCTACCATGGTTAGGAGGTACCGCACTCCTTGGGACACTGGTAGGGGGCCCACGATATCCACATGAATGTGGTCAAACCTCCGGTGGGTGGGTTCGAACTGCTGCGGCAGGGCTTTAGTGTGCCGCTGCACCTTGGCTGTCTGGCACTGCGCGCACGTTCTGGCCGATTCACTGACCTGCTTGCGAAGTCCGTGCCACGTGAACTTGCGGGAGACCAGCCGGATGGTTGTCCTGATAGATGGGTGCACCAAACCGTGTATGGAGTCGAAAACTCGCCGCCTCCAGGCTGCCGGGACGATGGGGCGAGGTTGGCCGGTAGCCACGTCGCACAGGAGGGTCCTCTCACCTGGGCCTACGAGAAAGTCCTGCAGCTGCAAACCCGAGACTGCGGTCCTGTAGCTGGGCATCTCGTCGTCTGCCTGCTGCGCCTCTGCCAGTGCTGCATAGTCCACCCCCAGGGACAGGGCCTGGATAGCTGGTCTGGAGAGTGCGTCCGCCACGACGTTGTCCTTTCCCGAGACATGCTGGATGTCTGTCGTGTACTCGGAGCTGTAGGACAGATGTCACTGCTGGCGAGCCGACCAGGGATCGGACACCTTCGTGAATGCAAAGGTCAACGGTTTGTGGTCCGTGAATGCGGTGAATGGCCTACCTTCTAAGAAGTACCTGAAATGCCAGATTGCCAGATACAGTGCCAACAGCTCCCGATCAAAAGCACTGTACTTGAGTTCGGGTGGTCGTAGGTGCTTGCTGAAGAACGCCAGGGGTTGCCAGCGCCCCTTGATCAGTTGCTCCAGCACCCCACCGAGCTGTGTCAGATGCGTCCACCGTGAGGGCAGTCGGAACGTCTGTTCTGGGGTGCACCAGCATCGTGGCATCTGCCAAGGCTTCCTTGGCTTTAACGAAAGCGGCCGCGGCCTCTCGTCCCAAGTAATGTCCTTGCCTTTACCTGACATCAGGGTGTACAAAGGGCACATGATACGGGTTGCTGAGGGGAGGAAACGGTGGTTGAAGTTCACCATACCAACGAACTCCTGTAGGCCTTTGACCGTGTTGGGCCGGGCAAAGTGGCGGATTGCGTCTATATTGGTGGGCAGAGGTGTTGCCCCGTCTTTGGTAATCCTGTGGCCCAGGAAGTCGATGGTATCGAGACCAAACTGGCATTTGGCCGGGTTGATCGTGAGGCCGAAATCACTCAGGCGGGAGTAGAGCTGGCGGAGATGGGACAGATGCTCCTGACGACTACTGCTGGCTATAAGGATGTCGTCCAAATAGATGAATGCAAAGTCCAGGTCGTGTCCCACCGCATCCATTAGCCGCTGGAACATCTGTGTGGCATTCTTCAGGCCGAACGGCATTCGGAGGAACTCGAACAGGCCGAATGGGATGATGAGTGCTGTTTTGGGGATGTCTTCAGGGTGCACCGGGATTTGATGGTACCCCCGGACGAGGTCTACTTTGGAAAAGATTCTTGCCCCGTGCAGGCTTGCTGCAAAGTCCTGTGTGTGCGGCACGGGGTAGCGGTCTGGAGTTGTAGCCTCGTTCAGTCTGCGGTAGTTGATGCATGGTCTCCAACCCCCGGCTGCTTTGGGCACCATGTGCAGGGGGGAGGCCCATGGGCTGTCGGACCTCCGTACAATCCCCAATTCCTCCATCCTCTTGAACTCCTCCTTCGCCAGGCAGAGCTTTTCCGGGGGGAGCCTTTGTGCGCGGGCATGGAGGGGTGGTCCCTGGGTCGGGATGTGGTGCTGTACGCCGTGTCTGGGCATGGCTGCCGTGAACTGCAGTGCCAGAATCGATGGAAAGTCTGCCAGGATTCTGGTGAATTCGTTGACCGACAGCGTGATGGAGTCCAGGTGTGGGACCGGCAACTTGGCTTCACCCAGGGAGAACGTCTGGAAAGTCTCGGCATGTACCAGTCTTTTCCCTTGCAAGTCGACCAGCAGGCTGTGAGCTCGCAAGAAGTCTGCCCCCAGGAGTGGTTGGGCCACGGCGGCCAGTGTGAAGTCCCATGTGAACCGGCTGGCGCCGAACTGCAGCTGCACTGTGCGGGTGCTGTAGGTCCGTATCGTGCTGCTGTTTGCGGCCCTCAGGGTGGGTCCTGGCTTCCTGTTGCGGGTGTCGTACCCCGTCGGGGGCAAGTTGCTGATTTCCGCTCCAGTGTTGACCAAGAAGCAGTGTCCCGACTGGTTGTCCCAAACGTACAAGAGGCTGTCCTGGTGGCCAGCCGCCATAGTCATTAGCGGCACCTGGCCCTGGCCCTTGCAGGGCGGTCTACAACGGCGGGCTTTTGTGCCCCACCGCTGGTGGTAGAAACACCACTGTTCACTGTCCTCCTCACTCCTGCCTCTGTGTTGTGTGCGCCCCCCTGCCAAGCCTGGTCTGGTCTGCTGTTGGGCACGTGGGCTGGTAATCTGACCGACGGACGCCACGCTCTCCCTCTTGGCTTTCCACAGCACGTCTGCCCAGGCCGCTACCTTCTGGGGGGTCGCTGAAATCTGCGTCGGCCAGCAGCAGATGTATGTCCTCGGGCAGTTGCTTTAGGAACACTTGCTCGAACATGAGGCAGGGCTTGTGTCCATCAGCCAGGGACAGCATCTCATTCATCAATGCTGATGGCAGTCTGTCTCCCAAACCGTCCAGGTGAAGCAGGCGGGCACCCCGCTCACGCCGTGAGAGGCCAAAGGTCCCAATGAGCAGCGCTTTGAATGCTTCATATTTGCCTTCTTCTGGGGGTGACTGTATGAAATCCGCAACCTGGGCGGCCGTCTTCTGGTCAAGGGTGCTCACCACGTGGTAGTAACACGTGGAATCAGAGGATATCTGCCGAATCTGGAACTGGGCTTCTGCTTGGCTAAACCACACGCGTGGTCGCAGCATCCAGAAAGTCGGCAGTTGTAGCGAAACTGCGTGAACAGATGAAGAGTCGGTCATCTTTGGTCCAAATCCCGTTTGGACCATCGGGGTCACCAATGTAGCGATGTACTACGTACAGAGCTAGAGACAACGACACGCAGTCGGTAAGTCGTTTCGAGACTAGTTTATTCAAACTTCGCGGCGCTGGCATTTAAATCCCTAGCGCCCGCCCTCTCCGGGCGGAAAGGACATCAGAGGTGCATTACCAAAGTCTCTCCCCGCGCGCTGGCTATTTGTGAGCCAGTTCGCCTGCGCAGAAAGTGGGTCGCCACAGTGCTTTCTTTTTGATTCCACTTATTGAGCCTAAATCGTTCTGCAATCAACAATGGTTTTGGTTTTAAATGTTCTTGGATTACTTTCACAATATCAGCAAAACTCATTTTGGTTGGTTTGGTTGGAGCAGTCAAATTCCTAAGCAAACTGTATGCCTTTAAACCCAATGTACTCAGTTAAATTGGTACTCTTTTTTCATTGACTATTTCCTTTCCTTCAAAATTCTGCTTATTTAGCTCAGTGTCTATGTTTCCGATGTATCCAGTATTTCTGCTTGTTTTTTATGATTAGTATCACCCAGTACTCACTGCTTATGAACCTGTGAAATCTACCATTTTCTGTCCTTTTTTAATGACAGTCTCTGTCCATTCCTGAAGAAACACACTTCGTGCTGCTTTTTTTGACTCAACAGTTTCTCACAGATAGTCATCTCAGGTTTGCTTAAAACTTATATGTTACCACTGTTATGTTTTGTAACTCCAAAACATAAAAATTATGTAACTTTCAGGTTCAGCCGGCGGTGTTAGTCTAGGGAAGACAGTCTCTGGCCCCGTAAAACGTGTGAAATCTGAGGTGCAAAACCTGTTTGTGTGGCTGCTGTGTGATATGTTACCCTGTTGCAAATCAGAACCACAAAATCACAGACAGTACATCATATGCAATTAAATGATTTAGCATTATAATTCTTAGTTTGACTAGAGGGTTAGTAAAGAAAACAAAAAGAAAATGGCCCATTTTAATGAAATAGTCTAATGCACATGTTGGAGCTCACAGTTTCCCTACCGGTGGTCCCCCATCGATGTCCCCCGGGTTTCATCGACTCCCGGCCCCACTCCAAGTCCACTCCTTTCAGGCATCTTCTCTCTTCATCTTCCGCCAAACAAAAGACCTAGAACAACTCGCTCTCAGGCACACAACAAGAAAAAAACACTCCCTTCATTGGACGGCAGAACATTCCAAAGCCCCCGTTATCTCTAGTCATGACCCAAACACTGCTGCTACAGAACAACCATTACATTAGCAGTGAAACCTTTCCCAGAGTTTCCAGTCTCACCCGCACCAAATTCAGTCATGTCCTCATGACTTTGAGATAATTTGCCAATCCTTCTTGCAAAGCACAAAGTCCAACCCAGGTGTAAAAGACAGGGAGATAGCTCCCCAAAGCGGTAGGGGCTTTCCCCTGGTGCTACATAGGTCAACCTATCCAGTGGTCTCCTGATTCTTTGAGACCTCCGTACCCCCTCATCTTCCTTTCATGTTCCAACACTACTGGGGATACTTCTGGTCTATCTGGCGAGGCCTCCTCGGCCTATCACTCATGCCCTCCTGCAACTCAGACTCCTCCTCGGCCAAGGGCCGAGCCCCGCTTCATCCCTTGCAGGGTCCCGCTGAACCCCAGTCTGTCCACAGATAGCCCCCTCGATTTCACCTGGCTCAATGTGAGAAGGGTTGGGAATCTCTCCCTCAATCAGTGTGGAGTTAGCAAAAGGCAGTATATACCATGCCTCCATGCCCTCATCCTCTGAATCAGTAACTCACTCAGGGGCAGGGGCCGGTCTAATCTCTCCTGTTGTTGGTTGTTCAGTCTCTCAATGTCGCCACAGAGTCCTCTTACTAGGTGTAGGCTCCAGGTTGGGCTCTGGGTCAACCCACACCTCTTGTCCCAGAGACAGAAGGTGGTTCCGATGGAGAATCGTGACAGGCCCATTCCCATCCTCTGGTTTCACACAGAAAACTGGTACATTTGGCATCTGACTCTCCACTACATAGGACGTAGCTGCCCAGCAATTAGCCAACTTGTGCTTCCCAGATAGCCCCAAGTTCCTTATGAGGTCTCGGTCTCCTGGCATGAGTTGGGAGAACCTCACCTTTTAATCGCACCTCCCCCTTTCCTTGATTCTGCTTGGCAGCCGTGACCTCAACTAATGCATACGCCTTTTTCAGCTCCCTTCTCATATCAGACACATACTTCAGATAAGTCTTCAGTGGTAGGTCATCCTCGTCAGTCCCAAAACAAAGGTCAAAGGGCAACCTCGCCTCACGCCCAAACATCAGATAGTATGGCGGTACCCGGTAGCTTGATTTCGGGTACAGTTGTAACTGTGAACCAGATGTCCAATATGTTCACTCCACCTGCTCTTCTTGCTGATCTCCAAGGTTCCGAGCATGTCTAACAAGGTCTGATTAAACCTCTCAGCCTGGGAATCACCCTGCGGGTGATAAGGAGTAGTCCTCAACTTCGCGACTCCGAGCATGCCCAGTAACTCATGGATGAGCCTGATCTCGAAATCCCATCCCTGATCACTGTGTATCCCCCTGGGGAAGCCATAATAAATGAAACACTTCTCCCATAACACTTTGGCCACCATGGACGCGTTCTGGTCCTTGGTAGGGAAAACCTGCACATATCTGGTGTAGTGGTCCGTGATGACTAAGACATTCGCCATGTTGCTGGCATCTGGCTCTATTGACAGGAAATCCATACGCACCAGGTCAAGGGGCCCCGCACTCTGCAAGTGGGACGAGGAGCTGCCCTCAAAGGCAGAGTCTGCCTCCGTATGCATCGAATGCACAACTTGCAGTATTCTTCAACCACTGGCTTCAATTGGGGCCAGTAAAACCAATCTCTGAGCAATCCATAGGTCTTGTCCACCACCAAATGTCCAGAATCATCAGGAAGTGACTTCAACACAATCCTCCGCTACTTCTCAGGCAGAACCAGCTGGGAACGCCAAGGTCGGTCCGGAGGTGATGTGACCTGGTTTAGGATTTAGTTCCTCAACTCCAATCTGGGCCATTCTCTCAGTAATGTAGAGACCACAGCGTGTTTCGTTTTCTTCGCTTGGGCCATGTCTCCCTTTTCGATCGCTGACCAAGTGCTACTGATGCCCGGACCATCTTGTTGAGCAGCTGCCACTGCTCTTTCTGCCTACCCTGTGTCAAGTATTGGTCTGGCAAAAATACCCTTCAGGAATAGGGTTTTTTGCTTTAGGGTGTTCCTTGATATATTGCTGGAAATGTGTTCCCCCCACCAATAGTCAGGCCATCCTCTCACTGGGTCTCCTTTAAGTTTTCCCAACAATTCTCTCTGCTTAGATACCCAGGGGCTCACTCTCCGAGGGGTTTCTCTTTGTTCACACTCCCACCCAAAGGGACCCTCTTCACCACAGTTATGACAGACAATGTCGGCTGCTAGCAGCCCTCCGCATAGTCCATCGCCTCAGAGGATCCGCCTCCCTATCAGCTCCATCATCTGGGGGGGGGGGGGGCGGGTACACCCGCCGGTAACAACCGGGACATCTCAGTTCTCAACTCTGCCACAATCTCCTCTACTGCTCCCCTTCTCGCGTGACATCTGCTGCTAGCAGCCCTCCGCATAGTCCATCCCCTCAGAGGATCCGCCTCCCTATCAGCTCCATCATCTGGGGGTGGGGCACACCCGCCGATAACAACCGGGACATCTCAGTTCTCAACTCTGCCACAATCTCCTCTACCACTCCCCGGGCAGGCTACCCATGGTCACTTCACCACAGGGGACCACTACCGAAGACTGTACCCCGCTGACGGAGGCATCCCGCGCCTCCGACGCATTCTTCTCCTTATATAATTCTCTGATCAGCTCAACAAAAGGGTGGGGGCGTGTCTTACCAGATAGTTGGAGACCCCAGGCGATCAGGTCCTGGGACTGGGCACCTTTCGCTATCTGATCCATCCTTAACTGATCCACCTCAGCTGCCTGAATGGCCCCTCTGTACCGCAAGCAAGTTAGCTGCCTCTCCAGCTGAAAGATGTAGGCAGAAAGCTTCTCCCCCTTCTCCTGATGCATATTCTGAAACCTGTCATGTGCTCCACTGGGCTTCCTGCCGTGCCAAGTGCATTCTCCAGTGCCCCCATGTCAGCCACAGCAGTGGCAAAGGGGTACTGGCACTTTACGGCTCCCACCCCCTCAATCTCTTAACCAATCCCTGTCATTTTATGTCAGCAGGGCACTGCCACTCACCTAACCACTGAGAGGTCTGCTCCGCCCAAGTCTCGTACTCCTCCTTCCCTTTAGGGGTGGGCTTCGTCCCTGAGAAAACACGGAGCCTACCATAGCTGGGAGTTTGGACCTGGGCACTTTTCCATTTATTCGCCAGAGAGGTAAGGGCAGATACTAACTCAGAATTCTCACTCCTCGCCGGGGACTCATTAGACATTCCAAATCAGACCACTCCTTCCCCTCGCTCCGCAGAAATGAGAGAACCCTGTCTTTGAGGTCTCTGCCTCCAGCTACGGGAGACGCAACTTGCAATTTGGCCCACTCTGCTACACTCTCCACCTCCCAGAAAGTATGGACAGTCCACAGCCCCCCCTTCTCCTGGGGCCCCAATAGTACCAGGTAGTTCCACCGCCGTTACGTCAGCGCTAGTCTGAACTAAAACAACGTCTGTGCCCGCCATTTTATCAAACCTCCGCCCCACAATCATAACTTTGTCAACAGTTTTAATAATACTTAAAAGTCAAATTAACAATTCATCCAGAGTATGAATATCTACCCCACTCAACACGCAGGCATTCATTATCAGTAACCCCGTAGATGCACACCTCTGCTCAAAGCTGGCAGCATCCATACCAGCACAGACTTGAACACACAACCCTCTGGTTCAATGCTCAGGGTAATCACACAGCAGCCAACGAAATCAATCCTGGACGAGCCCCCACAATTGTAACCCTCAGGTTCGGCCGGCAGCGTTAGTCTAGGGAAGACAGTCTCTGGCCCTGCCAAACATGTGAAATCTGAAGTGCAAAACCTCTTGTTTGTGTGGATGCTGCGTGATGTGTTCCCCTGTTGCAAATCAGTACCACAAAATCACAGACAGTACACCATTAGCAATTAGACGATTTAGCATTATGATTCTTAATCTGACTAGAGGGTTAGTAAAGAAAAACAAAAAGAAAGTGGCCCATTTTAATGAAACAGTCTACTGTGCATGTTGGAGCTCACGGTTTCCCTTCCGGTGGTCCCCCATTGATTTCCCCCGGGTTTCATCGACTCCCGGCCCCACTCCAAGTCCACTCCTTTCAGGCATCTTCGCTCTTCATCTTCCGCTGAACAAAAGACCTAGAACAACTCGCTCTCAGGCACACGACAAGAAAAAAACACTCCCTTCATTGAACGGCGCACATTCCAAAGCTCCTGTTATCTCTAGTCATAACCCAAACATTGCTGCTACAGAACAATCATTAGCAGTGAAACCTTTTCCAGGGCATTACAATTAATTGAAAGAAAAGCAAGAGAGCCAGGAATACTTCATTTTTACTTTAAGCGAGGTGTGCACATATCACGTGGTGGTGTGATGATATATGCAATCCACGTAATTTTACATATAACCCTTAATGGATTATTTAAACAAAGAATGCTCAATCATCAATATATTTGCAATATTACTCAAATACTAAATACACAACAAATTCCAATGCCATGTTTAGGTTTGCTGGTGGCACCACAATTGTTGGCCAAATCAAAGGTGGTGCCAAGTCAACATACAGGAAGGAGATTGAAAACCTGATTGAGTGGTACAGCAACAACCTCTCACTCAACGTAGGCAAAACCAAAGAGCTGATTATTGACTGCAGGAGGAAGAAGCCGAAGCTCCATAAGCCGATCCTCATCAGGACTGGGTCCTGGAGAGGCTGGGGAGGGTCCGTGACTTTAAATTGCTTGGCGTTATTATATCAGTGGATCTGTCCATGTAAGTGCCATTACAAAGAAGGCATGACAACACCTCCACTTTCTTCGAAGTTTGCATAAGTTTGGAATGCCACCTAAAACTTTGACAAACTTCAATAGGTGAGCAGTGGAGAATATCCTAACTGGTTGCATCACATCCTGGTATAGAAACACCAATGCCTAGAAAGTGGTGGATACAGCCCAGTCCATCTCAGGCAAACCCCTTCCCATCACTGAGCATATTTGCACATAGCGGTTTCATCCATCAGCAAGGAAACCCGCCATCCTTTTCTTGTAATTACCATTAGGTAGGAGGTACAGGAACCTAAGGTTCCACAGCACCAGGTTCAGGAACAGTTATTACTCTACAATAATGAGGCTCCTGAATCGGCATGGATAACTTCACTCACCACAACTTTGATTCTGCAGCCAACAGACTCACTTTCGAGGACTCTACAACTCATGTTCTCAGTATTATTTGGTGATTTTTTTTTGCACATTTTCTCTTCTTTTGCACATTGGTTGCTTGTCTGTATTTATGTATAGTTTTTCATAAATTCTGTTGTAAATTTTTCCAGTAATTGGCTACTGGAAAATGAGTTTCAGGCTAATTTATAGTGACATATAAATTATGTCAAAGCAAAAATCTCAAAATCTATTGCAATACTGTACAAAGCGCAAGATTTCTTAAATCAGGAATCTTTGTATACATTATAATGTTCACTTATAGTCCCATACATGACTTACTGTGTAGAGGCAAGGGGAAATACAAACTCGATTTTTCTACTCCAAAAGAAAGCCATACGAATTGTAAATAAGACAAGTTATTATAACCATATAACCATATAACAATCACAGCACGGAAACAGGCCATTCCGGCCCTCCTAGTCCATGCTGAACTCTTAATCTCACCTAGTCCCACCTACCCGCACTCAGCCCATAACCCTCCACTCCTTTCCTGTCCATATACCTATCCAATTTTACCTTAAATGACACAACTGAACTGGCCTCTACTACTTCTACAGGAAGCTCATTCCACACAGCTATCAGTCTCTGAGTAAAGAAATACCCCCTCGTGTTTCCCTTAAACTTTTGCCCCCTAACTCTCAAATCATGTCCTCTCGTTTGAATCTCCCCTACTCTCAATGGAAACAGCCTATTCACGTCAACTCTATCTATCCCTCTCAAAATTTTAAATACCTCGATCAAATCCCCCCTCAACCTTCTATGCTCCAATGAATAGAGACCTAACTTGTTCAACCTTTCTCTGTAACTTAAGTGCTGAAACTCAGGTAACATCCTAGTAAATCGTCTCTGCACTCTCTCTAATTTATTGATATCTTTCCTATAATTCAGTGACCAGAACTGTACACAATATTCCAAATTTGGCCTTACCAATGCCTTGTACAATTTTAACATTACATCCCAACTTCTGTACTCAATGCTCTGATTTATAAAGGCCAGCGTTCCAAAAGCCTTCTTCACCACCCTATCTACATGAGACTCCACCTTCAGGGAACTATGCACTGTTATTCCTAGATCTCTCTGTTCCACTGCATTCCTCAATGCCCTACCATTTACCCTGTATGTTCTATTTGGATTATTCCTGCCAAAATGTAGAACCTCACACTTCTCAGCATTAAACTCCATCTGCCAACGTTCAGCCCATTCTTCTAACCGGCATAAATCTCCCTGCAAGCTTTGAAAACCCACCTCATTATCCACAACACCTCCTACCTTAGTATCATCCGCATACTTACTAATCCAATTTACCACCCCATCATCCAGATCATTTATGTATATTACAAACAACATTGGGCCCAAAACAGATCCCTGAGGCACCCCGCTAGTCACTGGCCTCCATCCCGATAAACAATTATCCACCACTACTCTCTGGCATCTCCCATCTAGCCACTGTTGAATCCATTTAGCCAACCAATTCACTATTTATTCAGCCAAACACTTTAAAATTCAGAGATTTTGTAGATTTTAAAATAATACAAATTATGTATAAAGTAAAAAATGGACAGCTACCACAAAGGATCCAAAGGTTGTTTAAAATGAGACAAAGTCAACGTGATTTGAGAGGAGCATGTATATTTCAAAAACAAAGGATAAGAACAAATGTAAAAAGTCATTGTATTTCAGTCCGAGGGGTGAATCTATGGAACAGTTGTAGTGAGAATTTAAAAACATGCACCACACTTAATGAGTTTAAAAAATATTTTAAAATTAATTTAATGAACAAATATAAAATACATGATTTAAAATGAATGGGAGCAATGTAAATAAATGATACTTGGAATTGGATTTTGTGTTAAAAGATTATGAAATTTTTTGTTTTTGATGTGATGATTGACACCAATATGTTGTTGTATAAGTAAGGGGGTAGGTGTAATAAGCTGTAGCTTCAGCCTACACCCATTTGGTCCATTTTAAAGATTTTTATTATTTAATTTTGTCTTATGAAATCATCGTTAAGAAATCATCATTGAAAATGATGCTCTTTATTATGTTGTACTGACCGAAATCAAATTTCAATAATTCATTCATTCATTCACATATATACAGTATATAATTTATTTAGCAATACAGCGCAGGATAGGCCCTTCTAGTTCTTTAAGCAACACTGCCCAAGTAATCCCCGACAGCCCCGATTTAACCCTAACCTAATCACAGAACAACCTACAATGACCAATTGACCTACATCTTTAGACTTTGGATAGAAACTGGAGCAACCGGGGAAAACCCATGGATTCCAGGGAGAGGACATACAGAGACTCCTCACAGAAGACGCTGGAATTGAATTGTGAGCTCTGATGCCATGAGCTACAATCGTGTTGCTTTAACCGCTAAGCTACCATGGCTCCTTATGTATATTTACTTTTGATAATAAATTTACCTTGACTTTGACTTGATTTTAACACTGTGTAAAAAAAATTACAACTTAATCCCTTTTAATAAATCTCACTTTAATATTATGTCCTCTTGCTTCTGATATCCCTAATGTAGGAAAAAGATTCTGACTTTCTGCTCAATTTACATCTCCCATAATTTACTATACAGTCGGCCCTCCTTATCTGTGGGGGATTGGTTCCGGGACCCGTCACGGATACCAAAATTCGCGGATGCTCAAGTCCCTTATTCGACCTGTCTCAATGCAGTGGATCTTAGGACCCAGCAGAACCCCAGACCTTATTTATCCTGTCTCAGTGTGGTGGACATTAGGACCCAGTGGTAGAGATCTGAATCCGCAGTGTTTCTGTTCACAAAAATAATCATGATCACGATTGAAAAGAAAGTGAAAATAATAAAGCGATCTGAAAGAGGTGAAACACCATCGGTCATTGGAAAAGCGTTAGGCTACAGTCGGTCAACGATTGGAACAATGTTAATGGATAGAGTGAGAAAGGCTGTGTCCTGATGAAAGCTACAATTATTACTAAGTTACGCAGTGGTTTAATTATTGGGTTTTGGGTTTTTGATCCTCACGTCAACCCGGCACGGTGGAGAGCGCACTCGGGAGCGTTCTGTCACTGGATCGAACTCGGGAAGAAGTTCCCGAGCCCAGTACTGAAACATACGTTCTTAAGTGTTTTATATGCATAGAAAGGTAAGATATATATTAAGACAAATGTTTGACTAACTGACACTAAATAATACCGGATGTACCTGTCCGACTTACTTAGTAAGAGAACTTCTGATTTTTTTCCATCCCGATCCACGATAACCCACGCAGATCCTCCCATATACTTTAAATCATCTCTAGATTACTTATAATACCTAATACAATGTAAATGCGATGTAAAATAGTCGTTATACTGCATTGTTTAGGGAATAATGACAAGAAAAAAAGTCTGTTCATGCTCGAACAACAAGTGCCGGAAGAGCACTTCCGGGTTTTCGTGATTCACAGTTGGTTGAATTCGCGCATGTGGAATTTGCGGATAAGGAGGGCCGACTGTACTTTTATCAGGTCACCCCTCAGCCCCCTTGGCTCTGGGGAAAACAAGCTTGTTCAGTCTCTTTCCACAACTAAAGTCCTCCAAACCAGTGCAACCATATCCTTCCTATAGTGTGAACTGCACTCAATACTCCAGCGCAGTCTAACCAGTATTTTGAAAAATCGCAACACTTTCGGACACACAAGAGACTCCAGATGCTGGAATATGGAGCTAAAAGCAGTTGGAGGAACTCAGCGAATCAGGCACCATCTGCAGAAGGAAATACAAAGTCAATGTTTCTGGTCGAGACCATATGACCATAAGACATAGGGGCAGAATTAGGCCATTCGGCCTATCAGGTCTGCTCTGCCATTCCATCATGGCTGATCCCAGATCCCATTCAACCCCATACACCTGCCTTCACCTGAACTGGGTGACGGGTCTCAATTTAAAACACTGACTATCATTTCCCTCTCCAGACACTACCTGACCCACAGAGTTCCTCCAGCTGTTTATTTCTTGACCCACTCTTATTTCCTATGCCAGCACCTATGAAGGCAGGAAAGCCATTGACACAAGAGATTCTGCAGATGCTGAAAATACAGAGCAACACACACAATTGCTGGGGGAACTCAGCAGGTCAGGCAGCTCCTAAGGAGAGGAATAAACAGTCAACATTTTGGGCTGAGCCCTTTCATCAGGGCAGGAAAGGAAGGGAGAAGAAGCAAGCCATTCACCTTTTTCACAACACTGTCCACCCATATTGTCACTTATGGGGAATGATGGACTTGGACCCCAAGAATCTTTCTTCATCATCATTCCTGTGCCCAGCCTTCCATTGTATATGTCCTAACTCTATTCGACTTCTCAAAATACATCACCTCATTCTTGTCAGGATTAAATTCCACCAGTCAACACCCTGCCTAACCTTTTATTGGATCTATATCCCACTGTAGCATTAGACAACCTCCTATAAATTACTGGATTGTCAACACTTGTAATGACAGTAAGAAATCATTGACTTCCAAAGGTTTTTAGAGTCTTTTTTAGAGATAATTTTGGATCTATAAGAAAAATAAACCCTGTGCAGTATACCTGCTGTAATTACCCCTCTGAGAGGTTGTTTAGAATACTACATGCAGGCCTGAACCTCCATGGATTTACTGGATATTCACAAGCAGTTGAGGTGACTTTCCTGCAGATTAGTGTTCCAGAGGAGCAGGTAGGCCAAGGGAAGGCACTGCCAAATTCTCTCAGGGCATTCATTGATGAGAATTGATCAAAATACCTGTATTTTCAAATTCATATTTAGAAAAAAAAAGATGGTCCATTCATTGGGTTTTGCTATCTATTGAGTAGTCCCTTTCTCCTTTTGGCTTCCTGTCTCTTCTTCATGCTGGTCAACTCTATCCTGATTCTCTTGCCTTTGACCTGCACTAAAGATAATCCAAAATAATCAATTAACCTGTCAGCCTCTTGAAATGTGGGATGAAACCAGACCGGCCATTTAAACTCACACAGTCCAGGGAGAATCTGCAAACTCCACACAGACAGCATCGGAGATTAGGATTGAACATGTGTCAGCAGAGTTGTGAGGTACTGCCGTTGCCTGCGATATCACTGTGCTGTTCTTAGTTTTACGTATCGCACAATATTTTAGGCTTATTCTATACTAATGTCATTAGATCAACTGTGAATTAATGTAATTTCTATTAGCCAAGCATGACACTCATCTTCTCTGGTGGATATGTATTCAGAGAGGAAACAATTGGATTATAACATTGGTGGTCAGCAGTTCATGTGGTTTTCAAGAGGAATGATCAAGTTGGTAAGAACTCCCTAGAGACCCCTACTTTACATTGATGTCTGGATCTGTGCT
Organism: Hemitrygon akajei; assembly: GCF_048418815.1. Lineage (NCBI taxonomy): Eukaryota > Metazoa > Chordata > Chondrichthyes > Myliobatiformes > Dasyatidae > Hemitrygon > Hemitrygon akajei. The sequence goes on from NC_133149.1 coordinate 18,453,442, forward strand.
TTTTCCTTTAATATTTGAAGATCTTTGCTGCCAATTTCCACCCTGCTCTCACTTTTGCATCATTTATACTTGCATTTCCCTTATCAAATTTCACTTCTCTGTCTTGATATCAGGGAGAGGTGAGTGATCTATATCCACGACAAGATAGCAGACATAGCTCTCTCCACTACAGCTCCTCCTACTCAATTCTTCAAGAAGACTTTATTTTATTCCCCAGTTGCTCTGGCTCTGTTGCATCTGTTAAAATAAGACTTCACACTAGTGCTTCTGAATTATCTGCCTTTTCCATGAATGTGGCTTTCTTTCTATTATATTTGATAGGGTTCAACATGCACTTCTTCTCTCACCATGTCTCCTCTCATCCAGAACTAGGGTACCCTTAATCTCTCCTTCCACCTAGCAGCACAGTCAATGGACCATCCTCAACAAGCAAAACCTCAAAACTGCAAAACAAGCTAAACCCAGTTCATCGCAAGACACATTTACTCACTCAGTATTATGAATTATGCAATGTCTGCTCTTTCATCTTCACCAACTTGTCTCCTTCTTATCTTTCATTCCCCTGAACTCTGAAGAAGCCAAATGCAATTTTGTGTTCAAGTTTATTGTCAATCAACCATATGCAGGTATACTGACCAAACAAAACAACAGTCCTCCAGACCAAGATGCAAAATACAGTAGACATAACTCACACAATCACAAAGGTAATATTACCACAAATAAATTAACAAATAATGAGCTTCGTTCATAACACGAGTTAAAAAGTAAACAGTATGCATTCCCAAGTGATGAAACCTTTGTGGTGGCAGGGAGTTCAGTAGTCTCACGGCCTGAGGGAAGAAGCTGTTTCCCATCCTAACAGTTCTTGTCCTAATGCTGTGGTACCTCCTGCCTGATGGTAGGGGATCAAAGAGATTTTGGATGGATGGGAGTGATCACTGACAATGCTAAGGGCCAAATGTATGCAGCACTCCTGATATTCCTGATAAATATCTTGGATGATTGAAAGAGATGATCCTCTCAACAGTCTTTGTGGTCATAATCCTAATGCAGATTGGGTGGCTTCATTCTAGAATCCCTCCGTTCAGTGCAGAAGGGAGCACTAAACTTTCAGTTACCAATCATTTTAATTCTCCATCCTTAGCCCACCTTTCATTTTTCAAGTTCTGAACTCTTAAACTATTCCTTTGAAGTCCATCTAACCTGCAATCTAGACAATCTGTGGATGTCAGGAACCAAATGGAGAACAACAAGCTTTCTGTCTGTACTAGAACTGTCCAGTTCCAATATAAGGGTATCAATTTACAACATTAATCCTGTTCTTTTTCTCTCTGGTCTGCTGACTGTCTCTAGCATTCCTTTTCATTTCAGCTTTGCTGCTTTGTTCTTAATCCTTCAAGGGATGTGGGCTTCACAGGCTGAGCTAGCATTTAATTGCCTATCCCTACTTGCCCTTGAGAAAGTGGCAATGAGCTGCCTTCATGAACCAATATCCTTGAGGTGTGGGTATGCCGACAGTGCTGCTAAGAAGGGAGTTCCAGGACTTTGACCCAGAAACTGTGAAGGAACATTGCTATGTTTCCAAGTACAGGTGGTGTGTGGCTTGGAGGAAAACTTCCAAGTGGTTGTGTTCCCACGTTTTTGTTGCCCTTGTCCTCCAGTCTGGTATAGTGTGTGGGTCTAGAAGGATTCTTGATGAGTGCATTCTGCAGATGGTGCAAGTTGCTGTTACTATGCATCAGTGGTGAAGTGAATGATTGGAGATGGACAGGATGCTGCTGTGTCCTATGTGGCATTGAGCTTCTTCAGAGCGTTGCACAATTAACTGTCTCAGGGTGCTTATCTCTCCGCACTGCCTCACTTCTTCAGGAAAATTGGTTATGGTCAATAATCTTTTGATTCCTTCTCTTAGATAGCACTAAATTTGATTGTGTTACCTTAACCTTGATCTCCATCCTATCACAGCCAGTTGGTGATAGGATGGAAATCAAGGTTGTTCAAATAGCTCAGTGGTATTCACTCCACTCCATCCAGCCCTCTCGAGTTCTGCAATTTAAAATAGATTTACTTTTTTTATTCTCTTTTCCAGTTCTAGAGAATTGTGATTGATCTGAAACATTGACTCTGCTTCCTTCTCCATGATGCCCGACCTGCTGAGAATCCACATAAATTTCAGATTAGATTAGAGTGACAGTTAATGGTAATGTGTTGAGATTTATAAATGTTCAGCAGGAGTCCTCAATGATGGACACTTATATTGCTTAATGGGGATGCATTACATACATCAGTATGAGACTAGTATACCAATTGTTTGGGGTTGGGCTTTGCTCATATTTTCACAGACCTTAACCATATGTATGAGATCATTATACATCCATGGGGATTCACTTCTGATGCTGACTTTGACTGAAATCTCTTCCAGCTTAGCTGTACCATTGAGTTGGATAGTTATCCAATCACCTGTGGTTAAGAAAAATATCCCCAAGGTATCCAAAGTGTTTCTTGTACTCTGTCCTTATGTGTTGCCCATTTCAGAAACATGATGCTTGGCTCCTACTGTCACTAGAGATCCAAACAGTGCTGGTGCTGCAATGGCTATGTTCCATTCTAATAATTCACAAGGGTGGACTATCAATACAGAGACTTGAGTTCAAATTCCACCCAGATGGTGCAGTCTGATGCAGAAGACAGCAAGGATTTCACAGTCAGTTTAGAGTAGAGATATTATACAGGCTACTTTGTGTACCAAAACATTGCAACATGTACAGGTAATGTTGTCAAAAAAAAACTCTGGTATGACAATGGACCTTATGTCAAGAATGTGATAAACAGCTTGATTGAAGTTTGAGAGGTTATCTGACGTGCAACAGGATGTTGTTTAATGTGTATAAAAGGAGGAGAGTTTGGCAAAGATAGAGAGAACATCTTTGTGCTGAAGTTGTGAATAATGCCAAGGACCATAAACAGAAATGATACACTTAAATTTTCTGTCACCAGGCCTTGAAATGCAAAAGGGATGTGAGAGCACAATTTGTTTTCTCTTGAGAACAGTTTATTTTCAGGACCGATTGATTGAGAAGACTTTGTCTTCAAACTCTACTCATGGAGTGGTATCAAGGGCTATTGATGCCTCCGATTTTTACTGTTGACAGGAACAGCAGAAAGGAATGAGCTTGAGTAGTGTAAACTGTTCTTGTTTTTAATTTGCTATGAAATAATTTTCTTGAACACATTTATTGGATCTAACCCATATTAAAATAAACTAATGTTTCACAATAGATAGCTTTGAATTTAAATTAAATTAATAATCTAGAATAAATCTTACCCAGGATGATCACAAAAACTGACAGATTGTTGAAAAATTGTTTTGGTTCACTTATGTTTTTCAGGCCATTCTAACTCAGACTGAGAGTCTAGACACCACCAATGTGATTGTTTTTTAATTATACGCTGAAATGGTTGAGCAATTTAGTCAGTTATTCTATTGCTGATATATTCAGGCAGAAAAAAGAATAAACTCAGATGAACCCAAAGAATGGGATACAGACACAATGTGACTCTAGTCCTGTTGACCTTGGCAAGTCCTCCTCACAAAACATCAGGAGATGCATATCTAAAGTGAAATGACTGTCTCATATCAAGCAACAGATTGATTTAGTCATTCATTGTCGCAGGAGCTCAATCCTGGATCTCCAGACCCTGTTGCAGCATCTTCATCAGGACTGCAGAAGTTGAAGAAAGCAATTAATGACTAGTGTTCCAAAAGCACTTATTTAGAGATAAATGGAATAGGCCCCTCCGGCCCTTCGAACTGCACCGCCAGCAACCCTGGCCTAATCACGGAACAATTTACAATGACCAATTAATCTACCAACCGGTACATCTTTGGACTGTGGGAGGAAACCCACACATTTCACAGAGAGGACGTACAAACTCCTTAGAGACGACACTGGGATTGAACTCCAATGTCCCAAGCCGTAATAGCATTGCGCTAACTGCTACGCTACCGTGATCAATACTCACTGACTCAGTGAGGCCCAGATCCTTACAATGAGTTAAAAAATACATCATACTTTAGAGATAAATGTGACAGACTAATACATCACAATCCAGGACAGACAACACTACCGCATTAGAGGAGGCAATATGATGGTATGCAGGCAGGAGGAAGTCACCCTTACTGTCCTTAACATAAACTCCATCAAGACTCATGGCATGAGGTCAGATCTATTCCTGACTACCATCTGCCTTCCTCTCTCAACTGATGAATCGGTACTCATTCAATCCAAACAATACTTGGAGGAAGCAGTGAAAATAACAGCCCAGGAACCCGAGCATTGACTAAGTTGGTTAAGTCCTGAAGGACATATTTTCCAGAACAGATCTGACAACTGGTGAGGGAACGAACATGAGAGAGTTTAACCTCTCTGACTTTCTTCTCATTGATGTACCTGTGGCAGGTGCATCAGTCCATGAAGGTATTGAGAGAAGAGACCACTGCACAGTATAGAGACAATGCCCAACCTCCACAGCGAGGGCACACTTCATTGTGTTGTGTGCCACTATCTTCAGGGCAAGTGGAATGGGCAGCAAGGACAGCTCAGACTGGGCATCACAAGGCACTGTGGACCATCAGCACTTACAGTAATGGAACCCACTGTAATTATAAGCATAATGTTCAGCATATCTCTCACTCCACCAAGTCATGGAGTGAGGAGTTCAGAAGGTCATACTGGGTTCAATGACAGGCAGACCTAAAATAATGCACCTGCTGGAGTTGTTTTCCCTGGAATGAAGGACACTGAGTGATGATCTTATTGGGTCATTTAAACTCACAGGGGTCATAGATAAGGTGGGGTGGTCACAGATTTTCACCAGAGTAGGAGAGTCTAAAGCTTGAGGGAATAGCTTTAAGGTGAGAACAGTAAAATTTGAAGGGGACTTGAGGGGCTAATTTTTCTATACGAACAGTGGTAAGCATATGGAATAAGCTACTGGGGTAGTGGTTGAGGCAGGTCCAATTACAACTTGTAAAAAACGTTTTGGTAAAATATATAGATAAGAACTATGATTGTATGAAACTCGTGAAGCTGCAAAGCAGCGGTTACATGACACTTAACTCCACAGGCCATATGCAACAAACAGAGCTAAATTATCTCATACCAACAGTTCAGCTGTCCCGCCAGTTCCTATCATGAAAAGTGCATAAATGGGAACAAAGGTGTAAAGGACTGAGAAAAAGGAAAACAATCATTTGAAACTCACACAGGAACAACAGATCATTGATACCACCTCCCCCTTAAGAGTACAGGACTGGCATCAGTCTGCAGCTATCTTCTTCATCCCATGTGAAGCATTATTTTAGATTTACATACCTATATGTGAAACATCTATGGAAGCACTTAATTTGTTAATTCAATTTATTATGTGGTGTGTGTGTGTGAGTTATATGTACTGTGTTGTGCACCTTGGTCCAGGGGTATACATGTGCACGCTTGAATGAAAATAAACTGAACTTGAACTTGATGTTTGACAAGCTCATCAACAGCGCCTGGCAGGAAGTATGAATTTTGTATACGTTCTGCACTGGGACTTACAAGAGCAAGTTATACCTCAATGTAATTCTAGTGCATTGTTTGCAATACTCTCCAGCTGTGTCCGCAAAGAATTTTCCAGTTAAATTCTTTTGCTATATTTCTTATTACCTTTGCACAAGGAGGAAGAGGAGCAAAAAATTATGTGAATGAAAAGTCTGGCTCTCTAATTGTTGGCCCAATCTAATTAAGTGTTCATTAGTGAGCTCAACAGGAACGTGTTTCTCATCAATGCAGCCAGTTCCCTCAGCAAAGGCACTTTTTGTCACACGTTCAATTAATTTCTAAGGACCAGGGCTGTACAATTACCAAATTGTGTGCTGACAAACCACTCACAAAACAACAGCAAACTGAAGTACAGGTCTTATTTTCATAAATTCAACATGGATTCAGCTCATTTCATATAATTAATGTGGAAATTCAGCACTGTCATTTCAATGTGCTCATAAAGATTCTGCACTTCTCTATATCGCAGGCTCGCTTTACAGCACTGTTGCCAGCTATCTACCTGAATCCGGTTTCTGATTCTTTGACTCCAGTCGATAGCGGTTCAAGAAAACAGATCGCCTGGCCTGCCTGGAATTCAGCCTTTTGGCCTCCTGAATATAGGCCAGGTTCTTGTGTCTGTCCATACAATGAAAGTGTTCTTGGCCCCCCTCAAGCTGGTGACGCCATTCCCCCAAAGCCAACTTGACCGAGAGCAGCTCTCTACTTCTGAAGTTGTAGTATACCTCCATTGGGGATAGCCACCACACTCGGGTGCAGTATACTTTCCAAAGGTGTCTGTTGAGAAAACACTGCACTCACTCCGACCTTCGAGGCATCCAACTCCACAATGAAGGGAAGGTCGGGGTTAGGTGAAACCAAAATGGGAGCTGTTGTGAGCCACTATTTAAGCTCTGAAAAAGGCAGCCTCCTCTTTGGTAGACCAAATATAATGGCCTGTGGATCTCTTAGTTAGTGCTGTCAGTGGAGCAGCCCTCAGTTGAAGCTCCTGGTGAACTTTTTGTAAAAGTTGGCAAATCCCAGGAATAGTTGGATTTATTTCATATTGGTCTTTGGGCTCCTGGGATTAGGCTCCAAATACTTATGCTTAGGAGCTTTTCCCTTAGACAGGACCTGGCAAATGGATGCCACAGGCTTGACTGCTAGAACTCCAGGCTGCTTGGGCACCTCCTTGGCTTGCTTCTGAACTAGAGACCCTCACTGTCTCTAGTTCCAGGGCACCATCAGCTAGACAGGGTCAGGACATGCACGGTCCTGTTAACTGGAGCTGGTATGTCTGCCCTTGGAGGCAGGTCTGGGTCTCCCAAAGGCTTCAGGTTACCCCAAACTAAAGCTCGCCTTCTCGTCCGCCGCTGGTCTCGGGAGAGCCTTGGGTCAGAATCCCAAACTAAAAACAGTCCCTCTCACAATGACTCGACCATGCAATAAATAGATAGGTACTTTATTGATCCCAAAGGAAATTACAGGGTCTCTGTAGCATTACAAGTGCATAGATATAACTATTAGAAGAGAAGTAAAAAAGAATAAAAAAATAAGTTACCTCAAACAGTCTAACAGGAGGGGATCATCACTTCCCCGACTATAGATTGACTCATTATAGAGCCTAATGGCTGATGGTAAGAATGACCTCATGACCTCATGACCTCTTTGGAGCAACATTGTTATTTTAATCTATTACTGAAAGTACTCCTCTGTTCAGCCAAGGTGACGTGCAGAGTGTGAGAAAGATTGTCTAGAATTGCCAAGATTTTCTGTAGGGTCCTTTGTTCTAACACAGCCTCCAGGGTGTCCAGTTTGATTCAGATTACAGAGCCAGCCTTTCTCATCAGTTTATTGAGCCAGCTGGCATCACCCATGTTGATGTCAATGCCCCAGCACACCATTGCATAGATTGTACTGGCAACAATGGATTGGTAGAACATGTTAAGGAGAGGACCTCAGTCTCCTCAATGACTCAATGATCCTCCCTTCCTTCCAGCTCACGGAAGGGTTATGCTGGGGCAGCCAAGGGTGCCCAAGGATCAGGGGTATATGAGGAGAATCAGAAAACCAATATCCTCCGCATGTTCCTCTATCCTCACCTGCAAAACTAATGTCTGCTGCAGGGTCTGCCCAGAGCCAAGTGGACAACTGTTCAGGGAAGTTGCAGGCATGGGCCGGTTCAACTCCTGCAGTGGAATGTTGAGCCGCCAGGCGGTCCCCAAGTCCAGAAAATTACCAGCTGCCCGAAACACCACAAAGGTATTCACATCTCGCAGGTTCATTCCCCAGGAGACCTTTGCCTTCAGTGTGACACCAGAATCCGTAGAATTTGGAGTAGTGGCTGCTATTATCATGGTCATCCCAAAACTGGACAATCTTGGCTGTTCTTCAGATGACTGCAGCTTTGGACATTCGGCCCGCAGGTGACCTGCTTTCCTGCAGTAATAGTAGTAATCTCGACTCATTGTCCGAGGTTGGGAAGTGGAACTGTGATACATTAGGACTGGGCTTGGACTAACCCTCTTCGACCTCCTGAGATAGTTGTAAATAAAGCTTTCGGCACATTGGCCTTCATAAATCAAAGTATTGAGTACAGGAGATGGGATGATATGTTGAAGTTGTATAAGACGTTGGTGAGGCCTAATTTAGAGGATTGTGTACAATTTTGGTCACTTATCTACAGGAAAGTTATCAATAAGATTGAAAGAGTACAGAGAAAATTTACAAGGATGTTGCTGGGTCTGGAGGACCAAAGTTATATGGAAAGATTAAATAGGTTAGGACTTTATTGCTTGGAACATAGAAGATTGACAGGAGATTTGACAGAAGCATATGAGGGGTATAGATAGGGTAAATACAAGCAGGCTTTGGGTTGGGTGGGACTACAACAAGAGGTCAAGGGTTAAGGGTGAAAAGTGAGAAGTTTAAGGGGAACAAGAGATGAAACTTCTTCAGTCAGAGGATTGTGAGAGTGTGGAATGAGCTGACAGCACAAGTGGTGCATGCGAGCTCAGTTTCAACATTGAAGAGAAGTTTGGATAGGTACATAGATAGTAGGGATATGGAGGGCTATGGTCCCAGTGCAGGTCAATGGGAGTAGACAGCTTAAATGGTTCAGCATGGACTAGATGGGTTACAGGGCCTGTTTCTGTGCTGTTTTCTATGGCTCTATTGTGCTCCTATGTTTCTAGTCATACGGTCTTATAACCATTCAGTAGCGCCTGCAGTGTGATCACAAGGGTAACAAGCCATTTCCTTTGGCTGCTGACCACATAATACAGACCATCAATGAAAATGTCCCATCACTGTCTCCTTTTTATGAGAATCTTCTGTAGTTTAAGGCACCAAAACCTGTCAACAAACTCCAAAATCCTGTACCTCATTCTGCAATTGAATCTTTGACTTCCTCATTCGGAGACCACAGTCAGTACAGATTGGAAATAGCATCTCCTCTTCACTGACAGTCAACACTGACACGTCTCAAGGATGTGTGATTAACCCACTGCTCTACTGTCTCCACACCCACAACTGTGTGGTTGTGCACAGCTGAAATGCCATTTATAAATTTGCTGATGACACAGCTATTGCTGGCAGAATTTTGAGTGGTGATGGGCAGGTGTACAGGAGCGAGATAGATCAGCTGGTTGAGTGATGTCACAGCAACAACTTTGCAATCAACATCAGTAAGACCAAGGAATTGACTGTGGACTTCAAGAAGGGGAAGTCAAAGGAAAACACACCAATCCTAATTGAGGGATCAGGAGTGGAAAGGGTGAACAGTTTCAAGTTCCTGTGTGCCAGCATCTCTCAGAACCTCTCCTGGGCCCAACATATTGATGCAATTACAAAGAAGGCACGACAGTGGCTATATATCATTATGAGTTCGAGGAGACTTGGTATGTCACCAAAGACACTCGAAAATTTCTACATGTGTACCATGGAGAACATTCTAACCAGTTGCATCACCATCTGGTATGGAGGGGCCACTGCACCGAATTGGAAAAAGCTGCAGAAAACTCAACTGGCTCCATCATGGGCACTGGTCTCCCCAGCATGGAGGACACCTTCAAAAGGTGATGCCCAGAAAGGTGGCATCCATCGTTAAGGACCCCCATCACCCAGCACATGCCTTCTTCTCATTGTTACCACCAAGGAGGAGGTACAGGAGCCTGAAGGTGCACACTTAATGTTTCAGGAACAGTTTCTTCTCCTCTCCCATCAGATTTCTGAATGGAAAATATATCCAAAAACACTACCTTGCATTTTTTGCTCTTCTTTTGTGCTAATTAATTTATTTTTTTAATATATGTTTCTTATTGTATAGATTTTTATAGTTTTTGTTGCAGTTTTTATTATTATATATTGTATTGGACTGCTACCCCAAAACAACAAATTTCACAACATATGCCAGTGATATTAAACCTGATTCTGATTCACCAGTAAGCTTCACCAGTTTTCATCGATCTCCACCAGCAGCATTAGCCTTCCTCTTGTCATTAAACATTACCATTCTGTTTCAACTTCATGGCCTCATTGACATTGTTTGCACTCTATGCCCTCCATATACTGAGTGAATGGCTGTGTCTGCTCACATCTCAGGCTTATCAGCATGTCTAATTCAACCACTGACTTCCCAGTGAATCCTACCTACAGAAAGGAGAGAGAGAGAGCCTAATGGCATGCTATCATGACAACAACATTTCCCTCAATGTCAGCAAAACAACAGAGCTGGTCATTGACTTCAGTAAGTGGGATGGGGGTATGCGCTGCTGGTGTGAGTAACCATTTTCAAAGTGCAGTATACAGCTCTGAGATTCATCTTCTTCAGGTAGCCTTGAAACAAAGTAAAACCATAGAAGTCAGTTCAGAGAGAAACAGCAAACCCACGAACATGATCATCAATCCTCAAACCTCCCCCCCCCCCACGAATCGCAACAACGATGTTGACCCCTAAATCCCTACCCTGCACAAACAATGAGAAAGAACAGTGAAAACACAGAATGTAAAAACCAGTAGGCTGAAAAAGGTCCATAGTCCAAAGTCCAAATTCCATGCGCAGATTTATTTTATTTACAGATGCACCATAGAAAGCATTCTATCCAGATGCATTAGTTTTGGTATGGCACCTGCTCTACACTTTGCACTCACTTGGAAAATAACTAGTATAATCAAAGAGCCATCCCTCCCTGGTCATTCTCTCTTCTCCTCCCTTGCGTCAGGCAGAAGATACAAAAGCTTGAAAATAGACACCATTAGGCTGAAGAACATCTTTTATCCTCCTGAAATCTTGAGCTCACAATCTATCATATTGTCAGTATCCTTGCAATTTATTGTCTACCTGTACTGCACTTTCTCTGCAACTGTAACACTATAGTCTTCATTCTGCGACTGCTTTTCCCTTCTATGATCTCAAAGTACATATACTTTGAAATGATCTGTATGAATGACTTGCAAAACTGTTTTTCAGTGCATCTTGGTATATGTGACAATAATAAACCATTACCAATAGCTTCATCAGTCCTGATGAAGGGTCTTGGCCCTAAACGTTGACAGTTTTACTCTTTTCCCCATAGATGCTGCCTGGCCTGCTGAGTTTCTCCAGTATCTTGTGTGTGTTGATTTCGATTTCTATCATTTGCAGATTTTCTCATGTTTGCATTACCAATACCAATTGACTGCCTTGCTGCTCACTAACTCTGGTTCTTACTGTCAGTATGAGGTTCTTTCTAATGCTGTAGAAGATTAGACAAAAGGTTGAGCTATCAACAGGATATCTTTTATTAATGGCAGCAACTCTCAATTAAGTGGCAGCATCTGACATGTGATACATTCATTTCTTAATGATACCCTTACACAAACGTAGGTTGAATAAGATTTGGGATATAGATTAATATTTCTCTTATGCATTGAGTATAAGAACTTCAAGCTCTTGCACAAACAGCAACTAATGCTAGATGAATTGGCTATTACAAACCAAGGCTGATAGATAATTGTTAAATGAAGGTCATATGTACCAAGTACACACCAGCTCAAAAAGGAGTCTAGCCACCTACATTTGACATTTAATGATCTTATCACTAAGCTCCCATAGTCTAAATCCAGGCAATCATCATAGATCAGTAAATCACCCAACTTACGGCTACAAAAACCAGGTCAGAGGGTGCAATGTGTAAGAAAGGACTACTCTTCATTTGCTTGGGTGAGTGTAATTTCAAAAATTCCTGAGAGATGCCATCCAGGAAAACAAAGAGTTGATTGGAAACCTGTCTGCTATACTAAATATTCATTCCCTCCACCAGCGTCACATTGTGGCTGCAGTGTGTACCATCTACAAAATGCAATACAGGTACTCACCTAAGCTATTCCAACAGCTTTTCCGAGTAAGCAACCTTTTCCACCAAGCTGGACAAGAGCAGCAGGCAAAACACAACATCACCATCTGTAGGCTCCCTATAAGTCACATACCATTCTGATGTGGGAGAAAATTTTCATTCCTTGCTCACCACTGGGTCTAAGTCCTGAAATTGGCTCTCAGCTTTATTGTGGAAAGATGCTCAGCAAAGGCTTGAAAGGGTTAAGTTGATAGCTTACCTCCATCTCCTCAGAGGACAGACAATAAATACTGGCTTTCCCAGTGAAACTAAATCCCAAAAACAGAAGCAATCATGAATGGAAGGAGACTTAGGGAAAAGTAGCCACCGTGACTCAATGTGACAAGGTGTGACCTGCATCAATGACTAGCGTCCGGAAGTGCTCACATCAACCATAACGAAATGCTTTGAGAGGAAGGTTTCGACAAAAATCAACCCCTGCCTCAGAAGTGACAAGGATCCATTTCAAGTTGCCTACTGCTACAACAGCAGATGTGATTTCTCCGGCTCTTTACTCAGCTCTGGGTCATCTAGACAACAGGAACTCATACATCACGCTGCAAGTGACATTTTACAGCTCAATTTTCAACTGAATTATTCCATCCAAGTATCATCAAATTTCAAGCCATGGACCTCTGTCCCTCTCTCTGCAAATGGATCCTTGTCTTCCTTATCAGTAGATCTTAGTAAATGCTGATCATTAATAACATCTCATCCTCACTGGCAGCCCACTGCTCTATTTTCTCTCCACTCCCAACTATGTGACAAGGCACAGCTGAATATCATCCATAAATTTGCCAGTGACACCACCCTTATAGGATTATAGAAGTGAGATAAATCAGCCGGTTGAGTGGTGCTGCAACAATAGTCTTGCACTCAGTGTCAGCAAGATGAAAGAATTGATGGAGACTTCAGGAAGGAAACATTGGAAGAACACTCACCATCCTTCATTGAAGGGCAAGTGGCGGAAAGGGTGAACAGCTTCAAGTTGATGTGTGTCAACATTTCAGAAGGTCAATCCTGTGCTTAACACATTGATGCAATCATGAAGAAGGCGCAACAGCTTCTCTACCTTATTAGAAGTCGGAGGAATGTCTTAATTTCTGCATGTGTACCAAGGTGAGCACTCTGACAGGTCACATCACAGCCTTGTGTGGAGCTGCCAATGCACAGGATTGAAAGAGTTTGAAGTGAGTTGTAGACTCAGCCAGTTCCATCATAGGCACAACCTTCCCAGCCACTGAGGACATTTTCAAGAGGTGGCAGCATCGAAAATTAAGGACCCTCACCCTCAGGGAAATGCCCTCTTCACATTACTACCACCAGAAAGGAGGTACAAGAGCCTGAAGATCCACACTCAATGTTTGATGAACAGCATTTTCTTCTCCACCATCAGATTTCTGAATGGTCCATTAATCTGTGAACATTACGTCATTATTTATCTTTTGCACTATTTATAATATTTTGTAATTTACAATAAATTGTAAGTCTTGCACTGTACTGTTGCTGCAGAACAACAAATTTCAGAAAAATACAGTGTCAGTGATATTAAACCTGATTCTGATTCTGTTTCTTTCTTGTATAATTTTGTATTTTCTTTCTATTTCTTGTGAATGTTGCATTTCTGATGCTACGTGCCAGTGATATTGCTGCAGTTAAGCTTTTCATTGCTCCTGTGTATAGATGTCCTTCAGCATATGACAGTAAACTCAACACCTTATATTCCATCTGGGTAGCCTCCAACTTGATAGCATGAACATCGATTTCTCAAACTTCCAGTAATACCTCCCCCCCCCACCCACCACTTCGACATTCCCCATTTCCATTTTCCCCCTCTCAACTTATCTCCTTACCTGCCTATCACCTCCCTCTGATGCTCCTCCCCTTTTTCTTTCTTCCATGGCCTTTTGTTCTCTCCTATCAGATTCCCCCTTCTCCAGCCCTGTATCTTTTACCAATCAACTTTCCAGCTCTTTACTTCAACCCTCCCCTCCCCTCCCTTCACCTATCACCTTCTGTTTCTTCTACCCTTTCCCCCACCTTCTAACTCTGACTCCTCATCTATTTTTCTCCAGTCCTGATGAAGGTTCTTGGCCCGAAACGACTGTTTACTCTTTTCCATAGATGCTGCCTGGCCTGCTGAGTTCCTCCAGCATTTTGTGTGTGTTGCTTGGATTTCCAGCATCTGCAGATTTTCTTGTGTTTGTAACTTGTCTTTGACTTTGAAAACATACTCAAGGAGATAATTATACTATTTCTTTTCCCATGATTCAATTCAAGTCAAGTTTATTGTCATGTGCACAAACACAGTGAGGTACAGGTGCAATTAAAAAGTTGCTTGCAGCAGCATCACCAATATGTAAGATCAGAGAATCCACAAAACATAAATTATACATAAATTATACAAGACACTGAAAAGGAAAAAAAATCTAGATGTGAAGTCTCTACAGCATTCCCAATCATTGATCCTCCCTCCCTCCCTCTTTCACTCTCACTCCTTTTCTTCTCACCATCCTCAATATTTTAATATAAAACCTCTCAACCTACAATCCTTGGGGAATTCTCGTCATCTCTATTTCTTCAGTAACTTTGTTTTAGTCCCCATTCTGCCTCTATGTCCTAACTTCTGCACTATTCTTTATCAGATCAGTATTAAGCATTTCTGTCTGCCTAGATCAATACCATTCTCGTTGGCCATCATGCCCAGAGGATAATGTTGGTTTCTGTTGACAATTTCGGAAAACTCAGCATTTTAGATCAGCAGAATGAAGACAATCAATATAAGTTTGAGTTTATCTTCCTCTTGGACAGCAAAGAATGTCATGCAATAACTGTTTAAATAGCCAGAACTCTTTGTGTTGACTTGAATGACCCAGGGGAACTCCAAATTTGCTGCATGTAGAGATGTATCTTCCAAAGCTATGAGCTTTCATCTGTTACTGCAAACATTTACAGTACTGCCTTTTCTACTCAAATAATCAGTGTTCAAACCTTTCCTTTCAATGGGAACTTACTGCCTTTGAGTCATGCAATGCTCCTGTCTTCCTACAGCTTTGATATAGTGCTCAGTAGGGGCATCTGGAGGGTCAAATTAGCTTTTGCTTATTGCATTGATTTCTTGCCTGCATAACTTCTCAAGGGCATTTCTTTTCCTGGTCAGAACTTAACTGCCTGCGTAAATGCATCAACTAAATTACATGCTGTTGTAACATATCTTTAAAAAATGGAGCATACTTTTCCTCTATAATCGTGTCTGTGTATATGTGTGTGTGCTTGTGCATATCTCTGCATGTTTGTGCACGTGTATGTTTGCGTTGTGTTTCTATTGGTCAGCAGTACTGCATGTTGTGTCTCAAATAATGAAACACTTTCAAAGACAGTCTGGAATATTCAGTTCACAGCAAGAACATAATGTCTCTCCTTGCAAACAGTAATTGTGATGTTATATAAATAAGCCTTTCTATCTTTGGATATGTACTTAATGCAATAGTTATTTTCAAACGTATTGAAAAATGTTCTTAAGTCTCACTTGACAGGATGTAGGTGAGTTTACTGTACTGGAACTGATTTTTCCAGATTGCTTCTTACCACCAATCCCGGCGAACTTTCTCCAATGAAGGCCTCCATATACATCGCACTAACAAGCCACGTCAGTGTTGACAGGAGCACAGGCCTGTTACTAGCAGACTGTTGCATGCATTGACATAATCCACATCACTGATCAATAGCAATGGAGGAACAGGTCTACCAGACTAACTATGTCAGCTGTCACAGCATGTGTGAGCAGATGGAGAACCACTTAGCTCATCTATCCACAGAGAGACAGAACATCACAGGAACTTTACAACATGGACACTCCTGTCAGAAGAACAGCTTTCCAGCCTATTCCCACCTTTCAGCACGACATCTACAGCCCTGCAGGTCACAGCTCTTCAAGTGTACACATAGTTTAGATTAAAGAGAGTTTCAGGCAGTGAATTCTATATATCATCACTCAATGATATATAGCCATCTATCTATTACCTTAAATCTCAGACCATTGGTTTTTGACCATTCTGCTCAGGGAAATGAGGCTACCTCGGTCCATCATCTTATGCACCTGATTAAGTCCCCCTTTCAATTGCCTCTGTTCCAAAGGAAACAGCTCTACCTATACAGTATTTTCTCACAGCCACAGTTTTCCAGAACTGGAAATGCCTTTATAAATCTCTTCTTAACTCTGTCCAATCTTCTCATTCCTGTAGTATTTGACCAGAACCATAACAAGTACTGAAGATGTGGTCTAACAGTTCTATATCACTCTTACTGTATATTTTATGCCTCATCTAACAGAGAAAGAATCACTTATGACCTTTTAATTACATAAGCGTAGCATGCAGTGCGACTATGAAGAAGGATGTAGAGTTGGTAGGGGGAAATTGCAGTAGGGTAGGTTGAAATGTGTTTTTCAACTAAACAGTAGGGGTGTGGCTTCAACAGTTTAGGGAAGTGAGGATAAAGTGAAAGGGAAGAAGGCAGGAGAGGTTATGAAAGTATTCAGAATAAATAAAAAGACAAAAAGTTTAGAAGGGGATAAGATTTTAATTTCTGATAACATGGTTCACATTTGAAAAAGATGATTAATACAGGACAGAAGGTGTTATATTTGAATGCACACAGTGTACGGAATAGACAGTTAGAGGTTCGCAGGTATGAGGTTGTGAGCATCACTGAGACGTGGCTGAAAGAAGGTCACAAAGGTTCAAAGTTCAAAATAAATTTATTGTCAAAGTACGTATGTGTCACTACTACCCTGAGATTCATTTTCTTGCAGGCATTCAAAGTAGAAGAAAGAAATACAATAGAATCAATGAAAAACTACACCAAAGAAAGACTGACAAGCAACCAACGTGCATAAGAAGCCAAACTGTTTAAATGCAAATAAATAAATTCATACATACATACAATCATACAGTCCATACTCAAGACATGAGTTCTAGAGTCCTTGAAATTAAGTGCATACATTGTGTGCAGTGATCAGTTCAGTGTTGAGGTAAGTGAAGTTATCTATGCTAGTTCAGGAGCCTGATGGCTGTAGGGTCATAGCTATTCCTGAACCTGGTGGTGTAGGACCTAAAGCTCTTGTATCTCCTTCCCACCGGCAGCAATGAGAAAGGAGCTTGGCTGGATGGTTGGGATCCTTAATGATGGATCCTGCTTGGGAGCTTAACATCCAAGGATATGCATGGTATCGAAAGGAGGGCAGATAGGCTGAGGGGGTGGCATGGCCCAGTTGGGAAAGGGAAATCAAATCCTTAGAAAGAGGTGACATGGGATCAGAAGATGTAGAATCCTTATGGGTGGATTTAAGAAACTGCAAGAGTAAAAAGACCCCGATGGGAGGTCCCTGAACAGTAGCCAAGATCTGGGCTATGAATTACAAAGAGAGACAGAAAAGGCATATATAAAGGACGTGTAAAAAGAGCATCCTGACTGGCTGTGTCATCACCTGGTACAGGAACTGTACTACCCTCAATCGCAAGGCACTGCAGAGAGTGGTGCGGACAGCTCAGCCCATGATGTGAACTTTCTACTGTTCAAGACAGTAAAAAGGGCCCAGAGGATCATCAGGGACTCCAGCCACCCGAACCACAAACTGTTTCAGTTGCTTCAGTCTGGCAAATGGTACCACAGCATTAAGGCCAGGACCAATAGGCTCCAGGACAGCTTCTTTCACCAGGCCATCAGATTTATCAATACACATTGATCTGATTACATATTTGACTGTACGTGCATATATACAAAACAATTATGTTTACAATCTTAGTGTTTGGGCAATATCCTCCCACATTTCCCTTCCTTATTGCTTGTACATAGTGACAGAGATGCAACATAAAGATCTTTACACCCTCATGTTGTGAAATGGATAAGAAATGAAATTCTAATTCTAATTCTAATTTAATTCTAATTCTAAATTCTAATGTTGTGATAGTCTTAGGGGATTTCAACATACAGTTAGATTGGGAAAATTAGGTTGGTTCTGGATTCCAAGATAAGGCATTTATAGAATGCCTATGGATGTTTTTTTTAGTGTAGCTTATTGTTGAGCCCAATAAGAAAAAGGCAATTCTGGATTGGGTGTTGTGTGGAGAGTGGACGAGGGCCTCCCAAAGTAAATGAGTTGTCAGTGGGTTCTGGAGTCAGAGTTCCACGTGGGCAGGAGGAACGAGATCCGATGACCCGCTGAGTTTGCGAATCGGTGAGGTCGGAGTTTGAGGCCTGGCATTCGGTGATCAGCCTGTCCTAGGAATTATGCCAAGGAACAAGGCCCAAGGATAAATTGGAAGTCTAGAGGTCAAGGCCCGAAGATGAATTGGAAGTCTGGTGGTGAAGGCCCATTGGCAGGAGCGGAGTCTGCAAATCTCTGCGAATCCACTGGGGAACTCACAGCCCCTGTGTCTGCATGCCCGAGTCCATATCTTCTGGAAGCTGGAGCTGGAGGCCTGTCCTGGGATTAAAGGACTGTATACGTGCATGGGCGGGAGGGAGGAACAGAGCTTGTTTTTGCTGTTATTGTTTACTGCTTAGTGTGGTCTGTGTTGTTCTGCCAAACATCGTGGGCGTGTTTTGTAGGTGCTAGAATGTGTGGTGACTCTTGCCGACTGCCCTCGTGTGTGCTGGTTGTTGACACAAACACTGCATTTCATCGTATGCAAATGTGACAAGTAAATTTGAATTTTGAATCTTGAATCTTGAAAACTTTTCCTCACTATGCACTTAGCCAAATGTGTATTAAAGTCTTTCATTAAACCTACCTCAACCGTTCTTCTGGCAGCTCATCCCATATATACACTAGACACTGTGTGAAGGAGTTACCCCTCAGATTCCTTTCAAATCTATTGCTTTTCAGCCTACACCTATGCCCTCTACTTTCATCCTTCCCCATCCTACAGTCAAAAACTACGTACATTCACCCTATGTTCCTCATGATTTTATACACTTCTATAATATCACCCTTCATTCTCCTATGATCCAAGCCATGAACTCCTAGCCTGCTCAGCCTCTTTATATCTCAGGCCCTCAAGTCCTCTCAAAAATCTCCCCTGTACTCAGCTTAATGACATCTTTCCCATAACACGGTGACCAATGAAAAAGTTGGATCCATTGAAATTTCAGGAAATGAAACAATGAATGCAAACAAGACCAGCGGAGAAACAGAATCTTTGACAAGTTTAAATCCAGAATCAAACAATCCAAAAACTGACTCACCACCAAAACCTTTCAGGCAGGTTAGGAAGTCTTTGAAAACTACTGACTGGTTTAATTTTTTATTTTCCACCATGCAACATGTCCATCAGAGGAAAAGCCCTTCCCATCATTGAGCATATCTGCAAGAAAGCGTTGTTGTGGGAAAGCAGAATCCATCATCGAGGACCCCACCATCCAGACCACGCTCTCTTTTCACTGCTGCCATCAGGAAGGACGTACAGGAGCCTCAGGTCCCACACCACCAGGTTCAGGAACAGTTATTACCCCTCAACCATCAGACTCTTAGGTATAATTTCAGTCACCCCAACAATAAACTGCTTCCATACACTTTCAAGGACTCTACAACTCATGTTCCCAATATTGATTATTCATTATTATTATTATTATTATTATATTGATTTTTTTTGTCTTTTTGTATTTACACAATTTGTTTTTTTTTGCACATTGGTTGTTTGTCTTTGTTCTGTGCAGTTTTTCATTAATTCTATTGTGTTTCTTCCTATTTGCTGGGAATTGTGAATGCCTGCAAGAAAATGAATCTCAGATGATGTTACATGTACTTAGATAATAAATTTACTTTGAATTTTGAATATATTTTTTGTACTTATGGCATCATTGTACTGGGCAGCAGAGTCATGTTGGAATATTCAGTTTGCAGCAGGAAGTGGGAAAATATAAAATAAATGCAGATGCAGAAAATCTGAAATTAAAACAGGAAAAGTTAAAATATTCAGCATGTTAGGCAACATCTGTGGAGAGAGAAAAAAAACACACTTAATGTTTGGGGTCTAGGAACCATTATCAGAATCAGGAAAGAGAGGAACAGAGAGGGTAGCAGAATGCTGGGCAAAGAGAATTACTCTGACAGTGATGGTGAAGAGGCACTTAACATCAGATTAAGCTTCTTTGTCTGTACAATATGTTGTTCATGGTAGTGCTGTGCAACATGCTCAACGAGCAGACTGCACAAAAAAAAAAGAAAAGAAAAGATTAAGCTAAAATACAGAGAAGCAGAAGAGACACGAGAGATTGCAGATGCTGTGATCTGGAACAAAAATAGGCAGTTAACATTTTTGGTCAAGGTAATTCACCTGGGTCTCAACACAAAATGTAGACTGTCAATATCCCTCTGCAGATGCTGCCTGATCCATTTGATTTTAGTTCTCTCTAAGATGAATCTCAAGGTTGTATACTGCATACAGTACATACTTTTGAACAGCAGGTATGGCTGATACAAACAGAAAATAAAATGTGAGTAATCTGAAGTTGGAGAATTCAGCTCCGAGCAACAGACACAAAGTGCTGGAGGAACTCAGCAGGCCAGGCAGCATCTAGAAAAAGCATACAGTTGACATTTCAGGCTTTCATTTGAAGGGTTTTGGCCCGAGACGTCGATTGTACTCTTTTCCTAGATGCTGCCTGGCCTGATGAGTTCCTCCAGCATTTTGTGTGTGCTGCTTGGATTTCCAGCATCTACAGATTTTCTCTTGCTTGTGAATTCAGTTCTGAGTTCAGCAGGCTGCCAGTACAAGACGAGGTGTTATTCCACAAGTTTGTGATGCACCTCATCATTACAGGACAATGCTATGTATTTAATATTTCAGAAATATTCAAGTAATATTGAAAATGTATTGTTTGATTCAGCATTCTTTGTTGTTTACATAATGTATTGTGAGTTATCTGCAAAAGTCACCACGTCAATGCACATACCTCGCTTAAAGTAAAAACAAATTAAGACTTTCATCTCTAACCTCTCTTCTTTTCCTTTCAATTAGTTTTTATGTTTTGGAGTTACAAAACATATGAGCGGTGATGAGGAAGTTTTAAATGAACCCAAGATGACAACCTACGTGTTGAAGCGCAGTGAGATGTTCAAGTTTTTAAAAATTGCTGCAAGAAATGGTTGAGTTAAAAAAAGCAGCACATCACAGGCTCTTCAGAAGGGAAGCCACAACTTAGTTAAAAATAGGAAAGAATTCATGGGTTTATTAACAGTGAGTACCAGCTGATAATCATAAAAAAAAGAGTAGAAATGACTGGGTACATTGGAAAGAGAGATGTGTTTGATACACAACAGATAACTAGATATTGTATACAGAATGGATTGAGCAGTATTTCAAAGGAAATGAAAGAGCCAGTGAGAAATGAGTATCAATTTTGCTAAATGCGTTGGATTTAAAGGTATACAGTTTGCTTCGAAATTTAACTGCTTCAACCAAACCAGACAAAATGAGTGTTGTTGATATTGTGAAAGTGATGCAGGAACATTTGAACCAAACCATTGTTGGTTGCAGAACACTTTAGGTTTCATAAACAGAATCAAAAGGAAGAGGAGTCCAATTTTTATTTTACATGGCTGAATTGAAGAGATTGTCTGAGCATTGTTAGGTCATTAATAGGCTTTATTTCATTTGTGGAATCAGACAAGGAAAACATTGAAAAATGGCTCCTAACTGAAGCACAACTTACATTTAAAAGAGCATTTGGAATAGCTGTATCTATGAAAACAGCAAAGACGCAATTGATTTGTAGTCAGGAATGAAAGCGAGCATGAACAAAATTGCGAAGTCTGAACAGAAACCTACCTGGACAAACAAACTGTGTTACCATTGTGGCAGGGATTCATGTACACCAGACCAATGCAGATCTAAAGGTGAAACCTGCAGAAAATTCAACAGAGTAGAACACATATGAACAGCATGTCAGGCAGACAAAAATAAATTGACTCCACAGGGAAGATAAAAAGTCAAGTCATGGTTTCAGAAGGAGCACTAAGCTACATGCTGTTGATGAAAAATCTGATGATGATGAGAGTGGCACAGGACTGAGTAGCCTTAAGATTTACAATGTGAAAACTAACAACAGACAAGCAATATGGTTTACAGCAGAAGTGAACGGGAAATTCACTAAAACGGCTTGGCTGTTTCGGTCATTCCACATAACTGGTTTGAACAACATTTGAAAGATACTAAACCGAAGCTTGCAGACGTCCAACTAAGAACTTATACTGGAGAAAAGATAATTCCTGTGGGAATGACGTTTGTAACAGTGAAATACAACAGCCAACAAGCCACATTGGGTTTGTTTGCAGTAAAAATAGGGGTGCCAGCATTGTAGAGACATAATTAGCTAAGCCATCTACAACTTAACTGGAGATCCATCCAGCAAACTGCATGTAATGTTCCCTACAATAGAGGCAATTGAAAGCATATTAAGAAAGGTACTGGATGATGCCACAGCAGTGTTCAATGATGGCATTGGAAAACTCAAACATATCAAGGGTAAAGTAATGTTAAATGAAAATGCCACACCCAAGTTTTACAAAGCGCATCCAGTTCCTTATATCATCCATGATGAAGTAGCCAATGAGCTAGATCACCTGAAGGCTGAAAGAATTCTTTCCAAGGGTGAGTGGAGCCTTTGGGCAATCCAGTGGTCCCAGTAGGCAAGAAGAATGGGTCTGTCAAGGTCTGAGGTGATTTTAAGGTCGCCATTAACCCAATACTGAAAGTAGATCAATATCATCTCCTCAGGATAAAGGATATCTTCACAAAATTTTCAGGATGGAAAAACTTCTGAAGAGTGGACTTAGCTGAATCCTACTTACTGATGGACATGGAAGCAGAGTCCAAAATGTTTCTCACCATAAACACTCACAAAGGGCTTTATCAGTACAATAGGCTTATTTTTGAAAGCTTTGGCCAGGTGCTGCAAGGCTGGCCAGGCACCCAGTGTTACCTGGATGACATCATTGTCACTGGTAAGGATCACAAGGAACATCTACAAAGTCACAAGACGATGTTAAAAAGATTAAAGATTATGGGCTCAGAGCATGACGTAACAGATGTGAATTCTCGGAAGTGAGCATCATTCTCTGTTTTCATGCAATTGAAGCACAATGAGTACAAAAGAGTACTGAGAAAATTGAAATAGTGATGGGTGGCAAAAACCAAAGGACGTGTCACAGTTGCAGTCCTTTAAGGATTTGTCAATTACTATAACACATCTCAAAGTCCAATCCCACGGCCCTGTTGTGAGAGGTAGGGCCAGCCAATAGGGCTCTGGTGTAGCTGTATAGGACAATCCCCTGTACAGTGGGCACAATGGATAGCAGAAGCTTTGATGAAATCTAACCATACAATTGAATTTGGATGATAGATACAGGACATCATCAATGGCCTATACTCCACCGGAAGCTAGGGGCCCTCAAAGAAGAATTCCTATAACAGATTCCTACGAAATTTGGCTACTGCGCTCCACCCCTTGAACTCATTACTACAGATCGGGAGGAAATAGACAAAGCAATCTCAGGTGGCTTTCATAAAGCTAAAAGAAATGATAATGTCAGACACTGTACTCACATATTATAATCCTCGTCATCCAGTGAAGCTTGCCATGCACTGTTCTGGATGCCAACATGTCCAGAAGAAAGGTGTTCAGAGCTGTCAGAGCCACTTCCTGCAGTCCCAGAGTCAACTCCTACAACCACCACGGAGGAGGCCTCAGAAACTGAGATTGTTTCACAGCCACAAGTCTCACCTGCCAAGCAGAATGTCAGAAAATACTTTATACCACAAGAGTAAGAAATCCACCACAGCAATTAATTATTTAGGCCTGTATAGAACAATTTAAAATTCACTATGCTGTGGATGTCTGTATATAGTGGTTGTACTATATAGTAGACTGTGTATCAGTTGAGATGCATTCTCTATTGAATTGGAGTTTATAGCTAAGCAGGAAGGAGTGTTATGCATTTAATATTTTAATGATATTTGAGTAATATTGTAACTATATTGTTTGATTAAGCTTTCTTTATTGTTTACATAATGCATTGCTGGTTCTGTGTAAAAGTATGCAAATGGCATGCGTCGTCATGCCACCATGTCAAGTGTGTGCCTCGCTTAAAATAAAAATGAACTCAGACTCACGTTTCTCGGCTCCCTTGCATTTCTTTCATTTAGTTTTGTTTTGTTTTGCAATTACAAAACATAACAGACAGGAGGTCGCAAACTAATAGATCAGAGTAGGAGTACAATGAGCAGTTAAAGTGGTAGGTAACAGGTAACTCAGTATCACTTCTATCAACTGAAGACAAACGCTCCAAAAAGCAATCACCCACCTGTGATTGAACTGAATCATAAGAAAGTTGAGATGTAAATAAATCTTTTCCTTTTGCTGACCCTATCTATATCTATTTGCTGATTTTTTTATTCTCCTCGCAATGCATTCTCCCACCTATCTATGAATGATCAACCTTCAGCAAATCACTCATTGCCTTCATACAAATCATTTATATAAATAGCAAATAGTTGAGGGCTCAGTACTGATCTCTGCGACACCCATTAGTTACTGATGGCTCATCTAAATATGACCCATCACTGGAAAAGACATTCTCCAATATGCAATATTTTTAAGTATGTATCATATCTATTTGCTAAGTGAAGCACCTAGTGTATTTTAAATGGCCCATTTATACCAGATTCATGAGCTTAACCTGTGTAAGGGTTTCATTGCCATTATGAGCCATCTGGGGAAATAAAAGACTTGAAACTCAGAATTTTAGCTGATGCCTTCCCAAATAATTATTATAGTCAGAAAACTATTAAATAATGCTGTTGTTGGTTCCTCATTTAGAGAAATAAACTAGTAGAACCGTATGAAGTTGAGGATGGTAATATAATTCTTTTGGAAAAGAAGATTCTATATTTGACATATAAGAAGGACATTCTGGTAATAATCAGATTTTCCTGCTTTGTGATTCCTGCAAATTGTGCTCAAGATATCTTTCACAGCAAGTCCATGCAAGGGTCAGGTTTTTAAAAAAATATTGTGAATGCAATAGACAAGATCTCCATACACAGACTACACCAAAGATCAGGACTGAATATGGGTCACAGGGGCTATGTGAAGCCAGTACATCTTAATCACCACTACATCCAGTGCATCTCTTACTGTATGTAAATCTAAAATAATATGATTTTATTATTTTAACATTTCCCCTTTCTCTTTTATTCAAATGCAACTTTCTTTGGATAGAAAATCTTGCAGTTATGGGCAAGAATCAGTCGCTGACCCATATTAGCATAATGGTGAATAGTTTGGTTCTTCCTGTCCTGCTGTACAGTATGAAATGATCCTCAGTTCAGAGAATTAACAACAAAAAGGCAATTTTACTGGGGGAGGACAGAGGAAAAGTCACACTGATCAAGCAGCAGATAGTCATCACCAGCTGGGGCTGCATTATGTTGTTAGGATAGGATTGAATAAGGTTGATTTTACATCTAATATTGTTATACATGCAATAAATGTATTTAATGCTGACATTGTCTGCCTGCAGTGAAAATAGTTTCATTCTCGCTTACAAATTAATGAACACAAACATTACATCACTATATTGAATACGAAGGATGTAGCTAACCAACCAAATAAGGGCTACATTTTTATTTACCCTTTCCTGTTTCCTTTGACCTCATAACCATTCTTCTAGATATTACTGTCCATGTGAATTTCACATATTGATATAATGTTCAGGTTAGCAGAAACAAATTTATCAACCTACATTAATCTAAGCCCATTTTCTGTGCAAAGTCAGGTCATTACAATGGGCTTAAAAACAAGTGCTGCTGACAACTAGCACCATATGAAGATCCCAAGACATGAGTCTTTGAAATAGTATGAAAAAGCACAAATTGACTGGACACCAGAACCTAATGAGGGCACTTGAAAGTTCAGCATTCAGAAGATTTAAGCAAGTTTTGATCAAGAAAGTATCTTACTAATGGTAATGCTGTTAAGATGACAACAATCTGATGTGAAGTGGAAACATCTGTCACTTGAAGGATTAGTTTAACCTGCTGGCTTGTCCCCCTTCCTCCAAAGTTACATAGTTTGTAGTTACCCCAGAGAATAAAGAAATAAAGTTTCTGGGTCATATTGCTTGCAAAATTGTGACATCAGTGGAGTGGTTAAGCTACTGGGCTAGAATCCAACGGCCAGAATCATTGATCTAGAGAAATGAGTTCAAACAGCTTGGAATTTTAATTCATGCAACTAATTTCAAGATACAAGATTCATTCTTCAGTACACAGGTGTAAAGGAGTGCAAAACGATTGTTATTCCGGATCCGATGCAACTCATAACAAACACAATGAGCAGGATAGATAGATACTTTATTCATCCCCATGGGGAAATTCAACTTTTTTTCCAATGTCCCATACACTTGTTGTAGCAAAACTAATTACATACAATACTTAACTCAGTAAAAAATATGATATGCATCTAAATCACTATCTCAAAAAGCATTAATAATAGCTTTTAAAAAGTTCTTAAGTCCTGGCGGTAGAATTGTAAAGCCTAATGGCATTGGGGAGTATTGGGCATTGGGAAGAACACAATAAGCAAAATAATAAGTATCAATCTACAATGTGCCGGTAACGTAGAGTTATTGTATGTATGGAAGACCAGGGTGAACTGCCTTAATGACTTTCGTCCAGTAGCCCTCACATCTACAGTGATGAAGTGCTTTGGGAGGTTGGTAATGACGAGAATCTACTCCTGCCTCAGCAAGGACCTGGACCCACTGCAAAATTTGACTGTCACCACAATAGGTCTATGGTGGAAGGGATCTGTTGGTTCTTCATGCAGCCTTGTTTCACCTGGACAATATGAATACCTATGTCAGGATGCTTTTTATTGATTACAGCTCAGCATTTAACACAATCGTTCCTACAGTTCTAATCAAAAAGCTCCAAAGCCTGGTCCTCTGTACCTTCCTCTGCAACAGGAACCTCGACTTCCTAACCAGAAAGCCACAGTCTGTGCAGATAGGAAACAACATCTCCACCTTGCTGACGATCAACACTGGGGCACCCCAGGGATGTGTGCTTAGCCCACTGCTCTACTCTCTCTACACATGACTGTGTGGGCAGGCACAGCTCAAATTCCATTTAAAAATTTGCTGATGATATAAATTGCTGGTAGAATTTCAGATGGTGATGAGCGGGTGTACAGGAGCAAGATATACCAGCTAGGTGAGTGGTGTCACAGCAACAACCTGGCACTCAACGTCAGTAAGACGAAAGAGCTGATTGTGGACTTCAGGAAGGGTAAGACGAGGGAACACACACCAGTCTTCATAGAGGGATCAGAAGTGGAAAGAGTGAGCAACTTTAAGTTCCTGGGTGTCAATATCCCTGAGCATTTAACCTGGACCTAACATATCAATGTGGTGACACCAGCTATGAGCTTGAAGAAATTTGGTATGCCACCAAAAACACACACAAATTTCTACAGATGTACATTTCAGAACATTCCAACTGGCTGTATGTCTAGTATGGGTGGGGGCTACCTCACAGGATCGAAAGAAGCTGCAGAAAGTTGTGAATTCAGTCAGCTTCATCATGGACACTAGACTCCATAGTATCCAGATATCTTAAAGGAGTGATGCCTCAAAAATGTGGCATCCATCTTTAAGGACCCCCATCACCCAGAACATGCTCTCTTCTCATTGCAACCATCAGGGAGGAGGTGCAGGGGTCTGAAGGGACACCCTCAACGATTCAAGAGCAGCTTCTTCCCCTCTGTCATCCAATTTCTGAATGGATGTTGAACCCATAAACACTACCTCACTCAACACAATGTTTCGGGCCGAGACCCTTCATCAGGACTAACTGAAAGGAAAGATAGTAAGAGATTCGAAAGTAGGAGGGGGAGGGGAAAATGCGAAATGATAGGAGAAGACCAGAGGGGATGGGGTGAAGCTGAGACCTGGAAAGGTGATTGGCAAAAGGGATACAGAGCTGGAGAAGGGAAAGGATTATGGGACGGGAGGCCTAGGGAGAAAGAAAGGGGGAGGGGAGCACCAGAGGGAGATGGAGAACAGGCAGAGTGATGGGCAGAAAGAGAGAAAAAAGGAAGGGGGGGAAAAAACTAAATATATCAGGGATGGGGTAAGAAGGGGAGGAGGGGCATTAACAGAAGTTAGAGAAGTCAATGTTCATGCCATCAGGTTGGAGGCTACCCAGCCGGTATATAAGGTGTTGTTCCTCCAACCTGAGTGTGGCTTCATCTTGACAGTAGAGGAGGCCATGGATAGACATATCAGAATGGGAATGGGACATGGAATTAAAATGTGTGGCCACTGGGAGATCCTGCTTTCTCTGGCGGACAGAGTGTAGGTGTTCAGCGAAACGGTCTCCCAGTCTGCGTCGGGTCTCACCAATATATAAAAGGCCACACCGGGAGCACCGGACGCAGTATACCACACCAGCCGACTCACAGGTGAAGTGTCGCCTCACCTGGAAGGACTGTCTGGGGCCCTGAATGGTGGTGAGGGAGGAAGTGTAAGGGCAGGTGTAGCACTTGTTCCGCTTACAAGGATAAGTGCCAGGAGGGGGATCGGTGGGAAGGGATGGGGGGGGGG
This sequence comes from Hemitrygon akajei, assembly GCF_048418815.1. Taxonomy (NCBI): domain Eukaryota; kingdom Metazoa; phylum Chordata; class Chondrichthyes; order Myliobatiformes; family Dasyatidae; genus Hemitrygon; species Hemitrygon akajei. The sequence continues at coordinate 18,482,064 of NC_133149.1, forward strand.
GGACGAGTGGACAAGGGAGTCGCGTAGGGAGCGATCCCTGCGGAAAGCAGAAAGTGGGGGGAGGGAAAAATGTGCTTGGTGCGGCCTTTTATATATTGGTGAGACCCGACGCAGACTGGGAGACTGTTTCGCTGAACACCTATGCTCTGTCCGCCAGAGAAAGCAGGATCTCCCAGTGGCCACACATTTTAATTCCACGTCCCATTCCCATTCTGATGTGTCTATCCATGGCCTCCTCTACTGTCAAGATGAAGCCACGCTCAGGTTGGAGGAACAACACCTTATATACCGGCTGGGTAGCCTCCAACCTGATGGCATGAATATTGACTTCTCTAACTTCTGTTAATGCCCCTCCTCCCCTTCTTACCCCATCCCTGATTTATTTAGTTTTTTCCCCCCTTCTTTTTTTTCTCTTTTTCTGCCCATCACTCTGCCTGTTCTCCATCTCCCTCTGGTGCTCCCCCCTCCCCCTTTCTTTCTCCCTAGGCCTCCCGTCCCATGATCCTTTCCCTTCTCCAGCTCTGTATCCCTTTTGCCAATCACCTTTCCGGGTCTCAGCTTCACCCCACCCCCTCCGGTCTTCTCCTATCATTTCGCATTTCCCCCTCCCCCCACTACTTTCAAATCTCTTACTATCTTTCCTTTCAGTTAGTCCTGATGAAGGGTCTCGGCCCGAAACGTCGACAGCGCTTCTCCCTATAGATGCTGCCTGGCCTGCTGCGTTCCACCAGCATTTTGTGTGTGTTGCTTGAATTTCCAGCATCTGCAGATTTCCTCGTGAACACTACCTCAGTACTTTTTTTTCTAATTTTGCACTACTTAATTAATTTAACTAGTTAATATACATATACTTACTGTAATCACAGTTTTTCCCCCATTATTATGTATTGCATTGTACTGCTGCTGCAAAAGCAACAGATTTCACGACATATTCCAGTGATATTAAACCTGATTCTGATTCTGACAAAGTGACACTAGATGATGTGTATATTGTGGGTGGGGCATTATGGGCTGGGTTAATGGGTGGAGATGTTGATCAGCCTGATAGCTTGGGATAAGTAACTGTTTTTGAGTCTCGTGGTCCTTGTGTTTTGGGCTTGATATTCTAAGATTTGAAATATATCCTAGAATTGAAAAGCAACAGTGACCATTACACTCCTACATTTTTAGAAAGCCCATCTTCTTGAAAGTCTTTCAGGGGAAAAAAGTCATTGATTCATGTCCGGCCTGGTTCATAGTTAACTTCATGCCCCTCTAATCTAGCTGAATTTAACTGTTTTCTCAATTAAGGGCAATTAGGGATGGGCAAAATACCAGTATTACAGTGATGTGCAGACCCAGTGAATAAGTAAATGAAGTAGTTCAGTATTAATTATATTAATGTGACACAATCTAACTGAGATGTAGAAACTGTTAAATTGAGACATATCTCTGATGGTTTTTTTGCTATGTTATTTAATCTTTCATGCTTTTTAAATTCTGAGCAACATTTAGCCTCTGTTAACATCACACATGCCAGTCCTAACACTCGGATGTATGTTCATTCCTTTCGTCAACCTACCCTCCAGCCATTGTTATTACATTTGCCTCATTGTTAAGGATTGCTAGTTATTTTCTGTTCTTGCTAAGAGATTGTGATGTGAAATCCAGGAACTTTAATGGTCATTATTACTGATGCCAGCTTTTTATTCTAGAATATATTTCATTACCAGAATTTAAATTCCTATCTACTGTTCTGGGATTTGAACTCATTATAATGAGAGATTACTGGTCCATTTTCATTTTAGTTTCATCCTGCATGCAGTCTGCATGCTAACACTTTTGAAGGCACATTTGGTCACAGTGGAGCACAAGGGAAGGAGAACTATTTTATTGTGCTGCCAAAATGGTCACATTCTGGGGTCACGTCTCAAGTAGAAGCTTGTATCAGACTGCTCCTGAACTTTTGGCCGCAGACACACGACCACACTTAACTTCCAGTTAAGGGGAGCAGCATTTCAAAGTCTTGGTGTGATCAAGGACTGAGCCCTTCACAGGGACGCTACCTAGGGATGAGATATTAATGTGACCTTATCAGTACCATGCAGATCTTGGGAAAAAGCCAAAGGAAAAAAACACAAGAAAGCTAAAGAACAGAGAGGGAATGATTTATATTTTAATGTGGTAATCACAACCTTGTTTACTTGTTTTTGTTCTGCAAAGGGTCAACTAAGTCAGAAGCAGTCTAGTCAGCCTTAACATTTTAATTGAAAACATTAGTTTTAATCAAAGCCGATTCCAATAATTCTCTATTGGAACCTTTCAGTGAACAGGTACTTTGGAAAGAGCTTTGCAGACAGCTGAGTGGAACAATGTAAAACAGTAATTTGGTCCTCGCCCCTTGGTTACCAAAATTTTAAAGGGTAAACAAGATTTTAATGGTTGCCGAAATCTTTTAATCATTTTCCCAATAGTCATGGAAAATATACCAGGCCAGAAACAGAACTGGGAAAAAAAACTCCATCTTTAATCATTTATATACCAAGTAAAGAATGGGAGTTATAATTTCTGTAAAAGTATTGCAGACTGCTGTTTCCTGATGCTGATATGTAATTTGTAACAAATCTGCCTAGTGGTTTACAGTCAAAGTCTTTCAATGACAATCACTTTTACAACATCTGGTTTAAGTGTGGATGGGGTCTCAGAGCCCAGCTCAAAAGCTCAAGCTCAGAAATCTTAAAATAGTGACTCCACAAACTCAATATATTTAACTTGTTAGCCTCTTATGGAATTACAACACAATCAAGGAAATAGATATGGGGATAATGGTGCAAAGGTTGAAGTAAAAGATCAGTTGGAATTAATGGCAGATGCATCCTGCTTAGAGATTAAGTGTATACAGAGATTGTGTGATGAAGCCATTGGTCTGCTTCACAGTCATCCCACTGTAATCAGCAGGATGACCACTTGGTTTAGTATGTTGTTTCCTATATGGTTCAAGTGATATCAGTGACTAAGATTCTCCTCAGAGATAATACTTTCAAAATGGCCACAAGCCAAGTGCTAGTAAATGGGATCAGTATAGATAGGTCCTTGAAGGTCAACATAGAGGGGTGGAGGTGAACAGCCTGTTTCTGTGCTGAATAACACTATGACTAAATGTAAACTTTTAGTTTTGAAACATAAGGAAGGAAGAGTCAGTGAGCCAAGGGTGGTGGTGGTGGGGAGAGGAGCAGGGCCTGCCTGATGCTCAACCCATTCTGGGCTGGAGTTAGCCTTACGGTCAACAAGGCCTTGCTGACCGGCTGGATGCCAGTCTCCCACAGTGGGTGAGGAGGGTTTGGGGTCAAACAGAGAACTGGGGTCTGAAGGGAGATCAACAACCCAAGATAGCGGGCAGTCATTGGAAGCTCTGGCTGCTTCAACACTCAGATTCACGGAGACTGCAAATGATGAAAGGAGTTGAGACTTGTTTATGCTGCTCGACAAACCATTGACTACCAGAGGTGCAGTACCCATGGTCAACCACGACCGGCGGAGGCCACACATACCAGGAAAACACCAGGCAGCAGAGTGAAAACTGGTGTCAGAACTGGAAGAGGACGTTGAACAATGATTGGCTGTTGAGCAGAATATATTTCCATATGTAAACATATTGCAGTCTTATTGGATGAGAGAGCTCCAGAAAGTGGAACAACCATCTTGTACTTGGAGCCAGCAGGAATATGATGAAAATAATTTCTCTGTTAAGCGTTCAGCATTAAAGTGATACGCTCAGGGTCACTCGTATAGGGAAGCAGTTATTCCTCTCTTTAACCCTGACTCCCACTCTGACCTCTCTCTCTTTGACATTTTGCACTATTCAAAAATAGCTCTATTTGTGCGCTCAAGATACATCTTACCTTCCGTTTGGCTCATGACAGCCTTTTGGATCCAATAGTTGTAATTAACATTGACTCAAGAATTCCTGATACTCAGTCCTCCCAGTCATAGACAAGAGTCATGTTCAACGGTTCAATGGTTAAGTTTAATATCAGAGAATGCATACAGTATACAAACTGAAATTCTTACTCTTACAGCCTGTGGTCTTGATGTTTCAATCTCCCTCGACACTTTAGTCGGTGTCATCATAAGGAACTGGGTCATCCATGGGGCTGCACGCCGACGGCGCACGTCTTCCAGGCTGTACCTGGAGATATCAAAACGCTTGCTAGGCTTCACAAAATGGAAACAATGCTTTGGCTCTCTGAGTTCATGTTCACCATCAACCATCCATTTACACTAGTTTTACGTTAATCACAATTTTTTTTATTCTCTCCAGACATTCTCACCATCTCTCCCCATGTCAGCTCCATCAAAGGCACTAGCATTGAGGACATCTTCAAAAGGCAATGCCTCGAAAATGCTGCATCCATCATTAAGGACCCCCATCACCCAGGAAATGTCCTCTTCTCATTGCTGCCATCTAGAAGGAACAAGAACCTGAAGACACACACTCATTTTTTGAGGAACAGCTTCTTCCCTCCGCCATTAGATTTCTGAATGGATAATGAACCCATGTACACTACCTCACTATTTTTTTCTTTTATTGTGCACTCTTTTTGCAATACTCATTTAATTTAATGTATTAATACAGTATATATTTTCTTATTGTAATTTGTAGTTTTTATTATTATGTATTGCAATATAGTTCTGCCACAAATCAACAAATTTCACAACATATGCCAGTGATATTAAACCTGATTCTGATTCTGCCACTCACTCATACCAATTAATCTGCAATCCACACATCTTAGAAACTTGGGGGGTGGGGGGGGGAACAGGAGCATCTCAAATTTTGCAATATTCATCTTCTCTTTCTCTCCTCTCAGTTTTCATTTGTCTCACCCGTTAGACACCTCTGCATCCACACCGCCGTCACTTGGAGCATTCGATCCATCTCAGTCTTCATCCTATTGCAGGCACCTGGTGTTGTTTGCCCTGCCCTTTCTCTGAAACATAACATTTATCTAAATTCTGATGTATGGTCATTACCCCTATGACATTAGCTCTGTTTCACACCTTATGGATGCTGCCTGAGCAGCTGAGTAACTCCAGCATTTTCTATTTACAAAAGCGTTCATTTACGTCAGCTCCTATTACGTAAACAGTGGGGAATATAGATAAACACTCCAGATGGTAAAGATGCAAGGTTTGCTCACTGGTGTATCCAGAAAATTGAACTAAGTGAATGTTTGAACACAAAACAAAAATGTAACAAACTTCCCCTTACCCTTCACTAAATCTATCCCACCATTTCTATTCCTTTAATATATTATTCCCTTAGGCACCAATTCATTATTTTGCTCCAGTCTCTACTTTTTCAGAGCATTTCTCTTTCCGTGTTCAGTCCTCCTACTCTATATTCACTTCTCCTTCTGTATTCGGTTCCTTTACACAACTCTCTCAATTTCTAGCTCCTTCATTTGTTGTTCTTAATATTATTCTCAATATATACTCAGTGGTTTCTTTATTAGGTACACCTGCACATTAATGCAAATATCTAACCAGCCAATCATGTGGCAGCAACACAATGCTGAAAAGCATGCAGACATGGTCAAGAGGTTCAGTTGTTGTTCAGACCAAACATCAGAATGGGGAAGAAATGTGATCTAAGTGACTTTGACCATGGAATGATTGTTGGTGCTAGATGTGGTGGTTTGAGTATCTCAGAAACAACTGAACTCTTGGAATTTTCACAAACAACAGTCTCTACAGTTTATAGAGCATGGTGCAAAAAACCCAGTTAGTGGGAGTTTTGTGGGCAAAAATGCCTCATTAATCAGAGAGGTGAGAGGAGAAGGGTCAGACCAGTTCAAACTGACAGGAAGATGTTGAATTAGACTGTTTAATTATCATTATCTTTACAGTTTAACAATTAATTATCTGCCAGTATTTTTATAACTACTTATATACATGTAACTATTTCGTATGTTTCCTGTCTGTGCTGATGTTCAGTGTGTCTCCTGGTAGTTACATTTGTATGATTCTGGAAACTTCTGGAAAATTCTCGGGTATTTAAGTAGGAGCTATCTATAGGCATAAATAGAGCCAATCATAGGCAGTGCCATCTTCTTTCTTCTTTTTGTTTCCCTCTCCCTTCTCCTACTAGCCTCCGCTCCTGTTACTGTCCATTTTCTGGTTTTCTTTGTTCTATTAACACTTAATAAAATGGCTGTGAAGCAACAAGTTTTGCACTGTTTCTCAACTTCTCAAAGAACTTTGGATTAAAAAGATCAGAATCCAACAAAGGTGGCAGTATCTCAATTAACAATGGGTTACAATGTGCCGAAGAGCATCTCTGAATAAACAACATGTTGAACCTTGAAGTGGATGGGTTACAACAGCAGAAGACCACGATTACTGAGGGCCTGTGCGACTTAGCTGGGAGAACCACTACAGCGCATCTTCAACATGAGCCTGGAGCAGAGAAGAGTACCCAGACAGTGGAAAACATCCTGTATTGTCCCGGTACCGAAGAAACCACAACCAAAGGAGTTGAATGACTTCAGACCTGTTGCCTTGACGTCGCACGTGATGAAGACCATGGAGCGGCTGATAATACAGAATCTGAGGCCACAAACCAGGCACACCCGGGATCCTCTTCAGTTTGCGTATAAGGAGAAGGTGGGAGTGGAGGATGCTATCACGTATTTGCTGCACAAATCCCTCTCTCACCTGGATGGGGTCAGTGGTGCTGAATTACATTCCTGGACTTCTCTAGTGCCTTTAACACTATCCAGCCCAAGATCTTAAGGCACAAACTAACGGAGATGGGAGTAGACTCTCACATGGTGGATTGGATAGTGGACTACTTGACAGATAGACCTCAGTATGTGCGGTTGGGAGACTGTAGGTCTGACACGGTGGTCAGCAGCACAGGAGCGTCGCAGGGGACCGTGCTCTCTCCGGCCCTGTTCACCCTGTACACATCAGACTTCCAATATAACTCGGAGTCCTGCCATGTGCAGAAGTTCGCTGATGACACGGCCATAGTGGGGTGTGTCAGGAATGGACAGGAGGAAGAGTATAGGAAACTGATACAGGACTTTGTGATATGGTGCAACTCAAACTACCTGCGTCTCAATATCACCAAGACCAAGGAGATGGTGGTGGACTTTAGGAGATCTAGGCCTCATATGGAGCCAGTGATCATTAATGGAGAATGTGTGGAGCAGGTTAAGACCTACAAGTATCTGGGAGTACAGTTAGACGAGAAGCTAGACTGGACTGCCAACACAGATGCCTTGTGCAGGAAGGCACAGAGTCGACTGTACTTCCTTAGAAGGTTGGCGTCATTCAATGTTTGTAGTGAGATGCTGAAGATGTTCTATAGGTCAGTTGTGGAGAGCGCCCTCTTCTTTGTGGTGGCGTGTTGGGGAGGCAGCATTAAGAAGAGGGACGCCTCACGTCTTAATAAGCTGGTAAGGAAGGCGGGCTCTGTCGTGGGCAAAGTACTGGAGAGTATAACATCGGTAGCAGAGTGAAGGGCGCTGAGTAGGCTACGGTCAATTATGGAAAACCCTGAACATCCTCTACATAGCACCATCCAGAGACAGAGAAGCAGTTTCAGCGACAGGTTGCTATCGATGCAATACTCCTCAGACAGGATGAAGAGATCAATACTCCCCAATGCCATTCGGCTTTACAATTCAACCGCCAAGAGTAAGATATGTTAAAGTGCCGGGGTTAGGACTCAAAGTATTTTAGTAAACTATTAAGAACTTTTTAAAAGCTATTTATTAATGCTTTTTGAGAGGGTGATTTTAGATGCATATCATATTTATACTGAGTTAAGTATTGTATGTAATTAGTTTTGCTACAATAAGTGTATGGGACATTGGAAAAAATGTTGAATTTCCCCATGGGGATGAATAAAGTATCTATCTATCTATCTATCTATCTATCTATCATACACTCAGTGGCCAAGTCATTAGGTACATGAGGTATCTAGTAAAGAGGTCACTGAACGCATTTGCGTTTCTGCTCTGCAACCAATGACTGTAGCTGTATGTCTCTCACCGATAGTTGTATTGTTCTGCTTTCGGTCCACCAGAGTGTCCAATTCCCCATTACAACCTACTCCCTTAATGGAGAGTTGCCAGCAAACTTCAAAGATCTTAAATGGGGCTTTCTGAGTCACAGTATATACAAAAGTTATGAAGAACACATTGTTCAGAGAATAGAATGAATAATTTATAAGCCTCAGACCAAATAACAGCTGTAATCCAATAATCAGAAACATTGTAATATTTGACTGATTTTCCAGTCTTCCATAAATGTATTCCTGAGGTCAGGATGATTGTTTGAAAATAGGAAGATGACCTAAGTTTGCTAAATACAGGTCAGCTTCCATTGAGGAGAAATGTTTTAAGGAGATCTGATTGAGCACAAGAACTGCTGGATGTGATAAACTTGCGATAAATTGGACAAGGGAGTAATCTGGAATGAAGATACAAAGATCGACAAAGCAATATAGATTGGTTCTATGATTTGGTAAGAAAGTGGTCTGTCATTGTAAGGAAGAAATTGAGAGATTATAATATCCGGAGGTTTGTAATTAGGAAGAATGTAAAAGCAGATATTTTTCAATATCTTGATGGATGGCAGAGCATATTTAAAAGAACAAATGGCTGCTTTTGCTCCTAATTGTTAAGCTGTAATGTTCTTACATTTATTTAGCAAATCTTTTCCTTTTTTTACCTGTCAAATCTCTTACAATTATTTTCATATATTTCTGATTGATTTACTCTAATAATAAACCTACTTCCTGAGATGTTTTTGGCCATTCATTTCTGATCCTTCAACTTCTTTTAAAACGAAGGCTGCTTCTTGGCAAGATTTTAAGCCTTTTTTTAAAAAATCCTACACTACCCTTAACTTCCATAGTTAACTACAGATTAATCATTTCTATATCTCAAAGGAATCTAAATTCATTGAACAAGAAATGATGTGCTGGAGGAACTCAGCAGGTCACACAGTATCTGTGGGCGGAAAGGAATTATCAACATTCAACATTTCAGGTCAACATTACCTGATGTAGGGTTTCAACCCCAAAGGTTGACTACTCCTTTCCTCCCACAGATGCTGCTTGACCCAGCAGATTGTTTGTTGCTCCAGTTTCCAGCATCCACAGTCCCTTGCATCTCCAGAGATTCACTGAGAACTGTGAAATAGTCTTTTAAATGCTTTCCATTGTTTACCAGCCGGTGAACTTTTTAATCTAACTCCTTAATTTACCCTAGCCAAAGTGCCCCTCATCTCTATACACATGACTTTATTTAAATTTAAGATTATACTTTTGCATAGCAAAGAAAATTCTATTATAATGTGATCACTTTTCCCCAGAGGATCTGTTCTTCAAGATTACTGATTAACACTGTCGCATTTTTCAAGGAAAAGTCTAATTGGGCTCGTTGGTTCTGTGATTTATTGTTTTACAAAACTGACCTGAAAGTATTCTCCAAACTACTTTTATCAATTTATTTGTCCAACTTATATTAAAATCAAAAACCCCCAAGACCATTGGGTTAACTTTGCTGCAAGCTTTTCCTATTTCTTGATTAGTTCGGTTGTGCAGTGAGAAGCCAGCAAAGCATTCTAATTAATCTCTTTTACCCTTTCATGTCTCTTACCTCAACCTAAAATGATTCTTCTCTCTGCTCTTTGTGTTTCTCAGCTTCCCCTGCATCATACACAATTATCAGGACAAGTTGAGGACCCTCTTTTCCAGCTTGCCTATCATTTTTATTTATTATCACTATTTTTTTTCTGTCTCTACTAGATCATGTATTGCATTGAACTGCTGCTGCTAAGTTAATAAATTTCACGTCACATGCTGGTGATAATAAACCTGATTCTGATTCTGATTTCTAATCAAGTTGCCTAGAATATTCAACTTACAACTTCAGTCACAATGAAAAACATAAAGTACTGGAAACCTCAGGGAACCAAGCAGCATCTTTGGAGGCAAAGCAATAATCAATGTTTTGCATTGCATACCTGCATCAGGATTGGGAATGTAAAGGGAAGATAATCAGTAGTAGAAGTCAGAGGGACATTGAGGCAGAAGCTGTTAAGTGAGAGGTGGAACCAAATGAGTGGGAGATGATGGGCAGATGATGGGGAATAGGATATGAAAAGTAAACCAGAAGAGAATAAACACAGCAAAGGGCAGTGCCTCAAGAAGGTGGCATCCATCATTAAGGCCCCCTATCATCTGAGGCACACCCTCTTCTCATTGTTACTGTCTGGAAGGAGGCACAGGAGCCTGAAAACACACACTCAATATTTTAAGAACACTTTCCTCTCTGTCATCAGATTTCTGAACACTAGCTCACTTTTTTGCAATTCTTATTTATATTTACTGTATACTTCTTATTGTAACTGATGGTACTTTTTATAGACACAGAAGGTACTGCAGATACTGGAAATCTAAAGCAATGCACACAATGTGCTGGAGGAGCTCAGCAGGTCAGCCAGCACCTATGGATGGGAATAAACAGTCGACGTTTCGAGCTAAGACCCTTCATCAGGACTTTAATGTCTTATTTGCCCCACTAAGATGATGAACTGAATACCAAGGCATTGCTCTGTGCGTTTGGACCTAAGGGCTCAGTTTGGTTCTGAATGCTGTTGTTGCTTACTTCAATTGTTTGCATGATTTGTTTTTTTCTCTCTTTCTCTGTGCACATTGGGTGGTTGGTCTTTGGTTTTTTTTTAATTGGGCTTTTTCAGGATCCTTGCTTTACAACTGCCTGTAAGCAAACAAATCTTAAGGTTGCATCATTTTTACATTCTTTGATAATAAGTGTACTTTGAATCTCTGAATTGCTATGTTTTGCACTGTATTGCTGCCTCAACACTGCAAATTTCATGATATATATCAGTGATAATAAACATGACTCTGATTCTGATATAGATGATGGGCAGATGGAACTGGATAGGGTTGAGGGGTGGGAGAAGGGATAGAAAAGGTATTGATATTAGCTTATTAGTATTGGTGTTGGATTATCATTGTGACTTGTACTAAAGTACAGTGAAAAGCTTGTCTTGCATTCTGTTTATACAGTTCAAATCATTACACAGTGCATTGAGAGAGAATAAGTTAAGATAATAACAAGGCAGAATAAAATGTAAAAGCTACAGTAGAAAGAAAGTGCAGTGCAGTAAAGTATTAAAATGCAAGATCAGAAGGCAGATTGAGGTCAAAAGCCTATATTATTATGCAAAAGGTCCATTCAATTTTCAATTTGCATTTGCACAGTTTGTTGTCCATTGATCCTGTTTACAGTTCCTGTTCGATAGATTAGCTAAGTATGCCCTCAGACAAAGAATCTCAGATTCATGTGTGGTGGTGACATGTATGGACTCTGATAATAAATTTTACTTTGAACTTTGAGCTTCAAGAGACTGATAACAGCGGGATTGAAGTTGTCCTTGAGCCTGGTGGCACACACTTTCGGGTGAACAAGCTAAGAGAGAACCTTAGTGTTCTGGTGGGAGTAGAAAAGGAACACAGGGGGAATAGGTTACATTAAAGTGGAGAATTCACTGTTTGTGCCATTGGTTTGTGGATTACCAATGAGCTGTTGTTATTCCAATTGCGTTTGGCCTCATTGTGGGAGTTGAGAAGGCTGAGGATGGACGAGTTGATGTGAGGACAGGAAGGGGAGTTGAAATGATATGCTCAGGGTAGCCGTTGTAAGCATACTGTGGGTGTTCAGTAAGCAATCACCTAGCCTGCATTCAGTGTCATCAACATGGTGGAGGTCACATTGCAAAAACTGAATGCAGTAGACCAGGTTGGAGGAGGTTCACATGAATCCCTGCATCAGTTGGAAGGGCCGTACATGTCCCTTGGTGATGGTGAGGGAGGAGCTGCAGGCACAGGGGTAGATACACCTCCTGCAGGTGACAGGGGGAACTGTCGGGGAGGGGGACAGATGGACAGGAAGGGATGAACAGAGTCACGGAGAGAGTAGCCCCTGTGGAAAGCAGGTGGGTGAAAATGGAAAATGTGACTGGTGGCGAGATCGCAATACAGCTGGTGGAGAAGGATGATACACTGGATGCAAAGGATAGTGTGGGGAAAGGTGAGGACTGAGCAACTCTATCTCTGTTCTGTATGGAAAGAAAGGCACATGGGTGATGGAAATTAGATCAAACTCAGATTCATTCTCCTTGCAACCATTTTAGTAAGGACTTCTGGACAGAAATGTGACCTGCTTCAGTACATTACAAATTCAGAGAAGGATAAACACTTCTGTCGCTCTTTACCGAAATGACAGTCAGATTCAACCTTCACATGTCTGCCTACTAACAGGATGGGAAGAGAGATGTATCATCAAAGGTAGTCACCGAGCCTTCACTTCAAAACGCCCTAAGGATGGCACATTCCCACTCTCAGACAGTGTTACGTAACCCCATTACTTATCATGCAGCATATTGTGATTTTCTAAGAAATTCAATTACTTTTACACCAATGCTGCATTGTAGCACCTTGTTAAAGACCAGAGTCTTGAGCATGTGAGTTTTATGAAAGAGGTAGTCAGTTACTTTGATCCATATGCCATGCTGATTTGATGCAGGGCGGCTAAATTATTTACAAACCCATGCATTGGACTCGTGGAATGAGCCACACACTGGAAACCTGATCTTTGCTGCGATAAACAGTCACCAAATAAACCACTACCATTGTACCTGTTAGTGGAAGGACCTACAACTCCAGATAGAAAGGCCAGACAGAAATACTTGTCTTCCTGTGCTTCAGCAAGGAAACAAGTGTGTGTGTGTGTGTGTGTGTGTGTGTGTGTGTGTGTGTGTGTGTGTGTGTGTGTGTGTGTGTGTGTGTGTGTGTGTGTGTGTGTGTGTGTGTGTGTGTGTGTGTGTGCGTGTGCGTGTGTGCGTGTGTCTAGATATTTAATGATATATATTATGTATTGCACTGTACAACTGGCTCAAAAGAGGAAATTTCTACCTCTTGTTCCTAGTAAAGTGGACACTGAGTGTATGTTTGCAATTTTCTGCTGCTGTAGCCCATCCACTTCAAGGTTCAATATGTTGTGCATTCAGAGATACTGTCAGCTTGAACCAGTCTGGCTATTCTCCTCTGACCTCTCTCTCATTAACAGGGCATTTTCTCCCACAGAACTACCGCTCACTAGAAGTATTCTGTTTTTGTATCGTTCTCTGTAAACTCTAGAGACTGTTGTGTGTGAAAAACCCAGCAGTTTGATACTCAAACCACCCCATCTTGTACCAACAATCATTTCACGGTCAAAGTCACTTAGTCACCTTACTTCCCAGTTCTGATGTTTGTTCTGAACAACAACTCTTGACTATGTCTGTGTGCTTTTGTGCATTGAATTGCCATATGATTGGCTGAATAGATAATGAGCAGATGTACAGGTGAATAAGGTGTATGTCAGTGATAATAAACTTGAGTCTGATTCGGGAACAAAAGGAAATACTGAGATCTGCTACGTACTGCAAGAACCATGCACCCATCCGCACACACTCCTGTTATGGAGAAATTATCCACTTCTTCCTGATCAACCTCATCCATTTTCTTCTTATTGACCTACTATCCACACACCGTTTGCAGACTTTTGGATTCCCCTTTAAGTTAACTGCTTTTTTATGCTTATGTTCTCCATACTGCCCATCTTATTTTCCTTTACACCTTCTGCAGCTCACCATGTTCGGCCTGCTTCTATTGAGATTATTGTGAGCTTTGGTCTATTTCTTGAATGTCAGTGTTAGTCTTGCCTCCAGGCAGGACCTCGCCCTGGGAGATCTGGCATCTGAACTGCAGTTACCCTCTGCCCTGCCAAAGCGTGGGGAGCTCACTGGTGCAGCTATGAGAGTATCTGCCTCACAGCTTCAGTAACCCAGGTTGAATCATATGCTTTCTGTGTGGAGTCTGCAAGTTGTCCCTGTGAACAAATAGGTTTCCCATAGACGCTCTGATTTTCTCCCACATCACGCATCACATGTATGTGTGGGTTGGTAGGCTAATTGGATGTTGTAAATTAATTGCCAATAGTGTGCAGATGATTGGTAGAATCTGGGGGCAGGGTGGGACAGGGTATCCAAAGGAGAGAATAAAATGAGTGTAGAATTAATGCTCGATGGTCAGAGTGGACTCAATGGGTGAAAGGGATTATTTCCTTGCTGCACGACACTATCACCATGACCTAAGTGTTGCAATAAGAGAACTGTCTCTTCTTCAGGCCCTTATGACCCAACTGTTTGAAGCTGAGCAGCTGGGCGATCTAAAGGCAGAATGCCCAAGGCTGTGGTCCTGCTGAGGTGCTTGAACTATTTGCAACTTGTAAGCCTCAAGGGATTGTGAGATTTAAGGAAGACAGATAAGAGCAACTCTACACCACCTTTGATGCAGAATTTGTTGGAGGTGCTTCTAAAATGGCCACCAGTCTCCATTCCCAGTGGCAGAGCTGGTGAACTGGGCCTTGCCTCCCTCTGGTATCCATTGCTTCAGAATCAGAACCAGGTTTATTATCACTGGCATGTGACGTGAAATTTGTTAACTTAGCAGCAGCAGTTCAATGCAATACATAATATAGAAGAAAAAAAATGAATAGATAAATAAATTACAGTAAACATATATTGAATAGGTTAAAAATAGTGCAAAAACAGAAATAATATATATTTAAAAAGTGAGGTAGTGTTAGATGTTAGAGGGGAAGAAGCTGTTCCTAAATTGCTGAGTGTGTGCCTTCAGGCTTCTGTACCTCCTACCTGATGGTAACAGTGAGAAAAGGGCATGCCCTGGGTGCTGGAGGTCCTTAATGGATGCTGCCTTTCTGAGACACCGCTCCCTAAAGACGTCCTGGGAACTTTGTAGGCTAGTGCCCAAGATGGAGCTGACTAGATTTACAACCCTCTACAGCTTCTTTCAGTCCTGTGCAGTAGCCCCTCCATACCAGACAGTGATGCAGCCTGTCAGAATGCTCTCCACAGTACAACTATAGAAGTTTTTGAGTGTATTTGTTGACATACCAAGTCTCTTTAAACTCCTAATGAAGCATACTCTTGCCTTCTTTATAACTGCATCGATATTTTGGGACCAGGTTAGATCCTCCGAGATATTGATACCCAAGAACTTGAAACCACTCTCTCCACTTCTGATCCCTCTATGAGGATTGGTATGTGTTCCTTCATCTTACTCTTCATGAAATCCACTATCGGTTGTTCCTTTGTCTTACCCTTCCTGAAGTCCACAATCAGCTCTTCGGTCTTACTGACGTTGAGTGCCAGGTTGTTGCTGGTTGTTGCTCCACTACTTGTCATATCTCGCTCCTGTACATCCTCTCTTCACCATCTGAGATTCTATCAACAATGGTTGTATCATCAGCAAGTTTATAGATGGTATTTGAGCTATGCATAGCCACACAGTCATGGGTATAGAGAGAGTAGAGCAGTTGGCTAAGCACACGCCCCTGAGGTGCACCAGTGATGATCGTCAACGAGGAAGATATGTTATCACTAATCCGCACAGATCATGGTCGCCTGGTTAGGAAGTCAAGGATCCAATTACAGAGGGAAGTACAGAGGCCCAGGTTCTGCAACTTCTCAATCAGGATTGTGGGAATGATGGTATTAAATGCTGAGCTATAGTTGATGAACAGCATCCTGATTTAGGCTTTGTGTTGTCCAGGTGGTCTAAAGCCGTGTGAAGAGCCATTGAGATTGCATCTGCCATTGACCTATTGTGGCGATAGGCAAATTGCAATGGGTCCAGGTTCTTGCTGAGGCAGGAGTTCAGTCTAGTCATGACCAACCTCTCAAAGCATTTCATCACTGTAGTTGTGAGTGCTATCAGGCGATAGTCATTTAGGCAGCTCACATTATTCTTCTTAGGCACTGGTATAATTGTTGCCTTTTTGAAGCAAGTAGGAACTTCCACCGTCAGCAGTGAGATGTTGAAAATGTCCTTGAATACTCCTGCCAGTTGGTTGGCACAGGTTTTCAGAGCCTTACCAGGTACTCCATCGGGACCTTCTGCCTTGCGAGAGTTCACTCTCTTTAAAGACAGCCTAACATCGGCCTCTGAGACAGAGATCACAGGGTCATCAGGTGCAGCAGGGATCTTCACAGCTGTAGTTATATTCTCCCTTTCCAAGCGAGCATAGAAGGTGTTGAATTCATCTAGTAGTGAAGCATTGCTGCCATTCATGCTATTGGGTTTCACTTTGTCGGCAGTAATGTCTTGCAAACCCTGCCAGAGTTGTCGTACATCCGATGAGGCCTCCAAACTCATTTGAAATTGTCTCTTTGCCCTTGAACTAGCCCTCCAGAAATCATACCTGGTTTCCTGTTACAGACCTAGGTCGCCAAACTTGAATGCCACAGATCTAGCCTTCAGCAGACAATGTACCTCCTGGTTCATCCATGGCTTTTGGTTTGGGAATGTACAGTAAGTCTTTGTGGGCACACACTCATTCACACAGTTTTTAATGAAGTCAGTAACAACTGCAGCATACTCATCCAGGTTTGAAGAGAATCCCTGAATACAGACCAGTCCACCGATTCAAAGCAGTCCTGTAAGTGCTCCTGTGCTTCCCTTGTCCATACCTTCTTGGTCCTCACTACTGGTGCTTCTGGCCAATAGGTGCTAATTCTTCAATGTAGTTGTTGTTGTTCCTTTTCATGCACATTGGGCAGCATTTTTGCCATTTCTGTAGCATTTTGACTGGTTTTTCATGATGCTCGACGCTCAACCCAGCACATATGGAAGGCGCTGGCCAGATGAGAACTCAGGACCATTCACCTCAAAGCATGGTGCTGATGCCACTACACCTCTGGCTGGCTTCCATGGAGTAGGATGTGTTTTACAGAATGTGTTGAAGCACATTCGGGGTGCTGAGCTGGCTGCAGTTGTATAGATGGGAGCCCTTGGGATGTGGCTGTGGGTATTAGTGTGGAGCAAAGTGTGTGAGTGTGTGGTGAATCATGGTGAATGGCTAGAAGTCCAGAGTACCAAAGATGGTTGCCACATTGGTACTGTATGGAGCAGTGTGTGAGGGACTTGTTGATGGGTTTATTCACCTCGACCATGTTAGAGCGTCCTCCAACGTTCTTCTTAACTGTTCCTATACTGGGAGTGGTAGTGGTGACCAAGAGGTTATTCATCATTCTGATCTATATTGCTTTAGAATGGTTCCTGGTGGCATCCAGTCCCCTGGATAGGGAGTAACTCACCCATCTTCTTTATTTAAACTATTCAGGGTCAAAAGTGAAATCAGGGAACTTATTCACATCCCTGCTTGCCCTTGACTTGATTCCAATCTCTAAATGCTAGTAAAAACCACTAGCAATGAATGGTCTCCATCAACTCCAGGCCACTTCAGCTGATGGCAATGGTTCTGCATTTTGTTTTATATAATTATGGGCTAATGTTCTGAAAGGTCAGTGGTCACCGGCCACCATAGTTCCACAGTGATAACTGAAAATAACTTAGGAGTCTCCTAATTTCTAGTCCTGCTACAATCTGCCTTTTAGGATGTGAAATATTCCTGTTGCTTGAAAATCCATCCATATCCTGGCTGAAAAGCTTCAGGGACTCAACTCGTCAGGCTTGTGGATGATCTGTTGCGGAGTGTGATGACTCTCTCTGCAAACATATAGCTCCTGCCAGCCCGCTTCTTTGCCTGGGCTCTTTATATTCATGCCTTCAATCCAGGCTTCCTTATCCACCTCAAATAAATTCATAACTTGACAGAAACTAATTAGTTTAACATCCTCAATGATTTCTCCTCCAATGAACATAATCTAACCAACAGCAAATCTTCAGGCATTAGCACCCAAACACCGGGTATCATTTTCAATCCCCTCCAGGACCTGCCACTCATAGGGACTAGAAATTAATGCAATACTAAAAAATAGGTCCAAAGCCTTTTGAGAGAATAGAGTGTAAACTGCCTCAGCACTGCAAACTAAAACTAAACAACCTTTTAAATTGTTTGTGAAAATGTTGTGGGGGCTTGTTCAACAACACTTCAGTGTGAGATAAATGGAATGTTTTAATGCTGTGATCTTAAGTAAAGATGACAAATGAATCCCCAAAGCCTACAAGCTCAAACTGTGCTAACCTGAAGGCTCTCTATTTGAATGCACACAACATTCAAACAAAATAAATGAATTAATGGCAAACATAAAACTAAATGAAAGTGATCTTATAGCTATTACAGATACATGGTTGCATAGTGATCAAGACTGGAAACTAAATGGCAGCATAGGCAAGATGGAAATGGACTACATAGCCCTGATAATAACAAATGGGGCAAAGACAGTGGAAAGAGGGAACATAGTCTGGAAGATCACAAAGTTAAATTGCTTTCAGATTTGGTTTCAGATTCAGATTCATTTATTTATCACATATGCATCGATTTTGTTAACAACCAGCGTTATCTTGATCAGAATTTGTGAATATTTGCTTCTCATCATGCTTTCCAGTGAAGATAGGAAACAGCAAGGGGCAGAAACATTGGTGTGTGATTGTAGGGTTGTAATAAAGTACAGTGAAACCCCATTATAACATGATCGTTTGGGTCCATAAAATGCCATTGTGAGAAAAGCGGGATCGCGTTAAATCAGGGTTCAAGAAAATCCACATTCAAACTGACCCAATGTTGACCTAACATCCTAAAACATCCCTATTTTCGCCCTATTTGGCCCGTTTTTTGCAAGTTTACCTTCTGGCAAGTAAATTACCTTTGAATTAAAGAATTCTGCGAATAAATTGTTGTTGTTACTGTAGAAATTAAAACACAAATTAATTTTTAGTAAAGCTTTTTGATACTCAAAACAGGACCGGAAATTGGAAGGCCTTCTGAGCGAGCTTGAACGAACCACTCGTACAGGGAGTGATGAAGGCTAACATCTTTGGCCGTCTTCAGGCGTTTGGCTTTTAGTCCTGCTTCTTCTTCAACTTTGCAAAGCGACACGCATAACTTTTCTTTGTAAGATTTCCAGCCACGAAGTGTTGATTCCGGTATCCCTAGGTCTCGTGCAACTTGAGTTTGATCAAAACTTGAGTCTTGATCACGTCACATGTGCAAAGCTTATCTTTCACAGAAAAAGATTTTCTTTTTCTAGTAGTTTGCTCCACTTTGAGCAAAAAAAAGGTCCAATGACTCACGCAAAATGCTGGTAGAACGCAGCAGGCCAGGCAGCATCTGGTTGAGACCCTTCGTCAGGATGAACGGAAAAAAGAGATAGTAAGAGATTTGAAAGTGGAAGGGGGGAGGGAGAGACCTGAAATGATAGGAGAAGACAGGAGGGGGAGGGATGAAGTCAAAAGCTGGGAAGTTGATTGGCAAAAGGTATACAAGGCTGGAGAAGGGTGTGTAAGGATTGACATGGACATGGATGAACATGGAGTTCAATGACTCATCGCATTATATCCGAATTCACGTTAAATCGGGGTGCACAAAATCAGGGTTTCACTGTACATAGCATAACTCATGAAATCAGAGGTCATTTTACTACGCTAATGCAATAATCATAAGAACATAATAGGAACAGGAGTCGGCCATCTGGCCTGGCGAGCCTGCTCTGCCAGTCAATAAGATCACGGCTGATCTGGCCATGGACTCATCTCCACCTACCTGCCTTTTCCCCATAACCTTTTATTCCCCTACTATGCAAAAAATCTAACCAACCTTGTCTTAAATATACTTACTGAGGTAGCCTCCACTGCTTCATTAGGCAGAGAATTCCATAGATTCACCACCCTCTGGGAAAAGCAGTTCTTCCTCATCTCCATTCTAAATCTACTCCCCTGAATCTCGAGGCTATATCCCCTAGTTCTAGTCTCACCTACCATTGGAAACAACTTTCCTGCCTCTATCTTACATAGAAACTTAGAAACGTAGAAAATAGGCGCAGGAGTAGGCCATTCAGCCCTTCGAGCCTGCACCGCCATTCAGTATGATCATGGCTGATCATCCAACTCAGAACCTTGTACCTGCTTTCTCTCCATACCCCCTGATCCCTTTAG
Organism: Hemitrygon akajei; assembly: GCF_048418815.1. Classification (NCBI taxonomy): domain Eukaryota; kingdom Metazoa; phylum Chordata; class Chondrichthyes; order Myliobatiformes; family Dasyatidae; genus Hemitrygon; species Hemitrygon akajei. The sequence goes on from NC_133149.1 coordinate 18,502,108, forward strand.
CCACAAGGGCTATATCTAACTTCCTCTTAAATATAGCCAATGAACCAGCCCCAACTGTTTCCTGAGGCAGAGAATTCCACAGATTCACCACTCTCTGTGAGAAGAAGTTTTTCCTCATCTTGGTCCTAAAAGGCTTCCCCTTTATCCTTAAACTGTGACCCCTCGTTCTGGACTTCCCCAACATCGGAAACAATCTTCCTGCATCTAGCCTGTCCAATCCCTTTAGAATTTTATATGTTTCAATACGATCCCCCCTCAATCTTCTAAATTCCAGTAAGTATAAGCCTAGTCGATCCAATCTTTCTTCATATGAAAGTCCTGCCATCCCAGGAATCAATCTGGTGAACCTTCTCTGTACTCCCTCTATGGCAAGAATGTCTTTCCTCAGATTAGGGGACCAAAACTGCACACAATATTCTAGGTGCGGTCTCACCAAGGCCTTGTACAACTGCAGTAGAACCTCCCTGCTCCTGTACTCAAATCCTTTTGCTATGAATGCCAACATACCATTTACCTTTTTCACCGCCTGCTGTACCTGCATGCCCACCTTCAATGACTGGTGTACAATGACACCCAGGTCTCGTTGCATCTCCCCTTTTCCTAATCGGCCACCGTTCAGATAATAATCTGTTTTCCTGTTCTTGCAACCAAAGTGGATAACCTCACATTTATCCACATTAAATTGCATCTGCCATGAATTTGCCCACTCACCTAACCTATCCAAGTCACCCTGCATCCTCTTAGCATCCTCCTCACAGCTAACACTGCCGCCCAGCTTCGTATCATCCGCAAACTTGGAGATGCTGCATTTAATTCCCTCGTCTAAATCATTAATATATATTGCAAACAACTGGGGTCCCAGCTCTGAGCCTTGCAGTACCCCACTAGTCACTGCCTGCCATTCTGAAAAGGTCCCGTTTACTCCCACTCTTTGCTTCCTGTCTGCCAACCAATTCTCTATCCACATCAATACCATACCCCCAATACCGTGTGCTTTAAGTTTGCACACTAATCTCCTGTGTGGGACCTTGTCAAAAGCCTTTTGAAAATCCAAATATATCACATCCATTGGCTCTCCCCTATTCACTCTACTAGTTACATCTTCAAAAAAATTCTGTAAGATTCGTCAGACATGATTGTCATTACCTATCTCTTTCATAATTTTATATGTTTCTATAAGATGTCCTTGCATTCTTCTAAGTTCATGGGGGACCTTAATCTACACACATACTGAGAAAATCAGGAGTTGGTGCAGATGACAAATGATGAAACAGGTTTTCAAACTCACAGGATCTAGTGACCTACATCCTGACATTCTGAATAAGGTGGCAATGGAGACAGTGGTTGCATTCAATGTCACCTTCCAGGATTCCAGACACTCAAGCACATTTCCCAGACATTAGAAAGCTGTAATTAAAGTTGCTCAATAAGGGGGAGAGTGAAAGCAAAGAGCTATAGGCAAATTAGCCTGAAAGCTGCTGAAGGAAAACACAAGAATCAATTATTAATAAAGTGCTAACAAGGCTCTTAGAAACCATTAATAGAATGGGGCAGAGTGAACAGAAAGTTATGAAAGAGAAATCACTTTGAACACATTTGTTAAAGATTTTTCAGCTTGTAAGTAGCTAAATAGATATGGGTGAATGAATGGATAAAACTTCAGTGGGCTTTTAATAAGATGCCACATAAGAGGCTAACAAAATTACACCACAAAAGATCAGAATACTCCAAAGAAACAAAGACTGGTGAAAGGACATAGAAAATGGACAGTTGGATTAATTGCTACATTTTGGAGTTCAGAGGTGGGGTGCTGCAAAGGTCTATCTAGGGCCCCAGCTGCTCACAATGTTTATCAATGATTAGTTAAAGAGGCTAAGTTATATCCAAGTCTGTTGATGGTGCAGGCCCAGATGGCAGTCAGCTGAGGAAGCAGGAGATATTAGTGAATTTCAGCAAATGGGAAAATATATAGTAAATATAATAATAATGTGGTGAAAAGAAGCCCACCCACATTGTAGAGAACATAGAAAGGCAGAGTATTATTTAAATGGTTAAAGGCTGAACACTTTTCAGTGGGACCTAAGTGTCATTGTATACAAATCACTTGAAATTAACATTCAGAGACAGCAAGCAATTACGAAAACAAATGATATGTTGTTCTTCTTTGCAGAAGGATTTGTATGCAATTGTAAAGTATTTTGCTGCAATTACGTTGAGCCCTGGTGAGAATATGGCATTCAGGTCTACCTGAGGGTAGATGTGTTTACATGAGAGAGCAAGCAACAAAGGTTCATCAGTTTGATTCCTTGGAGAAGAAGATTGTCCATGAGAAGAGATTAAACTATGTTCCAGAGGTTGGAAAATTGAGTACTGTTCTCACTGAACTATATAAAATTCTGAAGAAGCTTGACAGGGTAGATGTGAATTCAATTCTTCTCCTGGCTGGGAGGCTTACAACTAGAGGTTAGATTCTGAAGGCAGACATTAACTTCAGAACAGAAACCAGTGAATCTATGGAACATTTTACCTAAAAGGGCAGTGGAGATTCAGTACTGAGAACATTTAAGAAAGAACAGGCAGATTTTTCAATATTCTGTGAATGAAAGGTAATGGATTTAGCGCAGGAAAGTGGTGCTGAGGGATAAGAATGGCCATGATCCTATTCAGTGGAATGGCCTTCTAATTCAATTTTTTTATATTTTTATATTTTATATGGCACCCCACTCAAGCGTGATCAAGTAAAATTTTACACAGCACAAGAGAGACGAGAGGGCAGGAGAACCAAGCTTAACCACAGAGGCAGGTTAAGGGAATAAACATGTTAATACATGACTTTTGAAATGGATAAATACACTAAAACATCTCTTAACCAAAAGGACTGAATTATACTCTGGAGTTTAATGGCTAAATGGAACAAACTAAATATTTGAGTAGAATGCAGACACTCTATGAAGAGTTGGTCAGAAAAACTGAAGCAAATCAAAGAAAAGCCAGTGGAATTGGCAGTGAAAGTGCTCATTAGAAGGTTTGAAAGGGAATATAAAATAGAGCTAACCCAGAAAAGCATTATCCATTAAATCTTCAGTGATGTGAGTAAAATAACTTGCAGAAATGTATTATAAGGGAAAGAGATTGTATTTGATGTCAAAATGTAGGTTAAAAGGGAAATGTCAAGTCCCTACCTAATCAGACATGTTTGAAACCATTGGGTTTTTATGACAATCCAACAGTTTTCATGACCACTAACCTTGGTGCCTGCTCACATGAGAGTAGATTTATTAAATTATGCGATCTCTTACTGTGAACTCACAACAACTCAAGCTGCTAGTTTCTTCTTAAAACCACGTTGGGAAAGTTTAGCTATAGAGGATGAGCATAACATCAATATAAAAAACTCCTTCACCTCAGTAAGAGTGTAATCAGATGAGAACTGTAAAAGATGCAAATGACTTCAGGATGAGCATGCATTTAGTAAATATTCATAATAATTATTTCCTCCAACTGTTCACATGGAATGTGATGAAGACATGAACCCAAGTATGCCTACATACCAAATAAAATCAATGAGGTGATAACAAACATAATAAATGTTTTGGACAGAGTAAATTGACTCATATAAAATGTTTCTTTTTTCAGAAATAAATGGTGAGATGGTATATGTTGTGTGTGTGTGTGTGTGAGAGAGAGAGGGGGAGAGAGAGTGTGTGTTTGCACATTTAAGTATCTACATGAATGGTGTTTGTAGTGTGTATGTATGTCAGTACTGAGTGTGTGTGTGTGTGTGCACGTGCAAGTAAGTGTAACAATGATTGGGTGGTGAGAGAACCACCCACAAGGATGAGCGAGAACATCGGGAGATGCTGACTAGTGAGACAGTGATGCTCGTGAGAGGTATCCTCGCCCACACAGGACTTGGGTAATGCTGAACTCAGAGATTTTCTGTCCGATTAGATTTTATTTCAATTCATCCTGCTTCACACACTAAATGCCAGTTTTTCAGATGTTACAGACAATAAAAAGAAGAATTCCAGCAGATCGACTAAGTTGAAAGAGAATGTAGGAACTGAGAAGTGGTGAGTGGAAAGGGAACACATTCATTCTCAAGCATTATCTGTGAGTTAGATACAGAACCGTTGAGATTTCTGAATCATTAGATAGCAGATTATCAGAGTTTTAGGTTAGGATATGCTAATGTGATTCTATATACAAATAGTAAGATAAACAGCATTCTCATTGGAACACACACAAAATACTGGAGGAACTCAGCAGGCCAGGCAGCATCTATGGAAGAAAGTACACTGGACATTTCGGGCCGGTTTTGCTTTGGTTTCATGGTTCCATGAGCAAATAGTGCCTCATATCTGCAAGTATTCACAACGTGCTTCAATTTTCCTGTGAAATCCTGGAGTCGCAGTCAACTAGTCCTGCTTGCAAACTGTGGAATTTAAATTCTGACCTTCTAACCTTAAGCGTTCAATGTGAAAGTGCAAAGTTAAGTCTATTTACACTTACAGTGGGAACCACACAAGCAAACTGTGCCAGGTTGGACTCACACAGGGACAGCTGCTACATTCATTTTGATGACGAGGAACTGCTGGTGTGGACTAAAGATCAAAGGTACAAAGGTTCAAAGGTACAAATTTAATGTCAGGGAAACGTCAGAATCAGAATCAGGTTTATTATCACCGGCATGTGATGTGAAATTTGTTAACTTAGCAGCAGCAGTTCAATGCAATACACAATCTAGCAGAGAGAAAAAAATAAATAAAATAATGATAATAATAATAATAAACAAGTAAATCAATTAGGTATATTGAATAGATTAAAATTGTGCAACAAACAGAAATACTATATATTTTTTTTAAAAAGTGAGGTACTGTCCAAAGATTCAATGTCCATTCAGGAATCGGATGGCGGAGGGGAAGAAGCTGTTCCTGAATCGCTGAGTGTGTGCCTTCAGGCTTCTGTACCTCCTACCTGATGGTAACAGTGAGAAAAGGGCATGCCCTGGGTGCTGGAGGTCCTTAATAATGGACGCTGCCTTTCTGAGACACTGCTCCCTGAAGATGTCCTGGGTACTTTGTAGGCTAGTACCCAAAATGGAGCTGACTAGATTTACAACCTTCGGCAGCTTCTTTCGGTCCTGTGCAGTAGCCCCTCCATACCAGACAGTGATGCAGCCTGTCAGAATGCTCTCCACAGTACAACTATAGAAGTTTTTGAGTGTATTTGTTGACATGCCGAATCTCTTCAACCTCCTAATAAAGTATAGCTGCTGTCTTGTCTTCTTTATAACTACATCAATATGTTGGGACCAGGTTAGATCCTCAGAGATCTTGATACCGAGGAACTTGAAGTTGCTCACTCTCTCCACTTCTGATCCCTCTATGAGGATTGGTATGTGTTCCTTCGTCTTGCCCTTCCTGAAGTCCACAATCAGCTCTTTTGTCTTACTGACATTGAGTGCCAGGTTGTTGCTGCGACACCGCTCCACTAGTTGGCATATCTCACTCCTGTACACCCCCTCATCACCACCTGAGATTCCATCAACAATGGTTGTATCGTTAGCAAATTTATAGATGGCATTTGAGCTATGCATAGCCACACAATCATGCGTATACAGAGAGTAGAGCAGTGGGCTAAGCACACACCCCTGAGGTGTAACAGTGTTGATCGTCAGCGAGGAGGATATGTTATCACCAATCCTCACAGATTGTGATCTTCCAGTTAGGAAGTTGAGATCCAATTGCAGAGGGAGGTACAGGGGCCCAGGTTCTGCAACTTCTCAATCAGGATTGTGGGAATGATGGTATTAAATGCTGAGCTATAGTCAATGAACAGATTCCTGACATAGATGTATAAAATATACACCCTGAAATGCTTTTTCTCTGCAACCATCCACAAAAACCCAAAGAATAAACAACAGTTAAATGTTAGAACCCCAAAGTTCCTCCCAGCTCCCCCCTCCCGCACGTAAGTGGCAGCAAGCAATAATTCCCCCTCCACCCACCAGAAAAGAAGCATCGGCACCCGCCACTGAGCACTCAAGCACGAGCAAAGCAACAGCAAAGACACAGACTTGCAGTTACCCCAAAGATTTCACCCAGTATTTGACATACCACAGGTTCTCTCTCTCCCTAATAAGGGAGAAAGAGGTGTCTCTGTGGTAAACTATGTGTATACCTGTCTGGACACGCCCCTCTGCTGACTGCTCCTGTGGCTCCTCCCACAGACCCCTGTATAAAGGCGATTGGAGGCACTGCTCCTCCCTCAGTCTCCAAGATGTCGTGGTCACGTTTGCAGCTAATAAAAGCCTATCTTTTGCCTCACGTCTCCGAGAGTTATTGATGGTGCATCAGTCTCCATTTTCCCAGTGAGTGAGGAGGCATAACAAATAACTTGCTGGTTTATGATGTTAAAAGTCCGCTACATCACTTTTTTTGAGCTTTGTGCCCAAAACACTGGGCACACAGTCGCAGATATCCCAACTCCCATGACGACACACGGGTCTCCTGTCATGACACCAAGTCTCGATCTGGCCGTCTCCAGACTTACCAAGATCCCAGGCTTCCAAATCTGAGCCGGACTCTTAGGCCGAGCCTTTGGTGTGCTGAGCAACAACAGCCAGTTGTGAAACCCCAAGAATGGGTCCCATTCCTGCAAAGAACCAAAGTCAGTGTGTAACTCCAGGTCAGGGTCTTCAAAAGAACTCTGAAGGGGAAATAGAGATATTAAAGATGGAAATAGAATGGTTTCCAAAGATGCAAGCAAAGGAGTCGCTGTTAGGCATCATTAACCTAATCTCCACCTTCTTTAGTTGCCTCAGTTTACAAAATAATTTGAAGTACTGAACAATTTTGTCTTACTTGAAGAAATTTGATTGTGGCTAAGCTGAAGAGGGAGTAGGAGGGATGGACACCAGTAAGCAAAATCACAGCTACAGGGTTCATCTGGAATCACCAACCAAGTGTTGTCATTTACATCATGTCAGGACTTGTGTTTTATGTTTTGGGGTCTTGATGTTGCAAGTGTTTACTGCCTGTTCCTTGAGAAGGTGCTGTTGAGTCACTAGAGCTGAGCAGCTTGTTAGGTTTCATCAGAAAACAACTCCATCGGTAGGTATGAGTCATACATTGGCCAAACAAACTAAGAATGGCAGATTTCCTCCCCTGAATTGGATCAATTTGGTTTTTAACAACAAGTCAAGAGTGTATGGCATCATCATTACAAAGTCTGTTGTTGTAATTGAACAACCTCCACAGCTACCACGGTGAGATTTGAACCCAGGCCTTTTGCCATGTAAGTCCTCCAGATTCCTTGACACAAGAGATTCTGCAGCTACCAGCAGGTCAGGAAGCACCTATGGAAGTGAATAAACAGTTCACATTTCAGGCCAAGACCCTTCATCACGATTAGAAAAGAAGGGGGAGGACACCAGGATAAACATGTGGGGGGAGAGGGAGGAGAAACAAGCTGGAATGTGATAGGTGAAGCCAGGAGGGTGGGAAAGGTAAAGGGCAGGAGATGAAAGAATCTGACAGGAGACGAGAGTAGATTCTGGGAGAAAGGGAAGAAGTGGGGGGGGGGCAACCAGGGGGAGGTGAAAGGCAGGTAAGGAGAAGAGATAAGAGTCTAGAATTGGGACTAGAAGAAGAGGGAAGAGGAGGAGAAAACAAAAAAAGAAAAATTATCCATGCCATCAGGTTAAAGGCTACTTTGACGGAATATGAGGTGTTGCTCCACCACCCTGAGGGTGGCCTCTTTGTGACAAAAGTGGCCATGGACGGACATGTCGAAAAGCAAATGGGGATAGCAATTAAAATGTTTGGCCACCAGGAAATGCTGCTTTCAGCAGATGGAACAGAAGTGCTCGACAAAGTGGTCTTCCAATTCATGTCTGGTACTACCGAAGTAGAGGAGGCTGCGTCAGGAGCATTGGATACAATAGACAACCACAACAGATTTGGAAGAACTGTTTGGGGTCCTGAACGGAGGTGAGGGAGGAGGTGAATGGGCAGGTGTAGCATTTCTGCCATTTGCAGGGATAAATGCCGGGAAGGAGATTAGTGGGAGGGACAAATGGACAAGGAAATCACAGAGGGAGCATTCCTATGGAAAGCGGTGCGTGCTGAGGATGTATTTGGTGGTAAGGCATTGTTGAAGATGGCAGAAGTTGCAGAGAATGATGCATTGGAAGCGGAATCTCATGAGGTGGTAGGTGAAGACAAGAGGAACTCTATCACTGTTAAGGCAGCGAGAAGATGGGCTGAATGAGGACATCTAGGAAATAAGGAGATGTGGATGAGAGCAGCATCTATGGTGGAGGAAGGGAAACCCTGTTCTTTGAAGAAGGAGGACATCTCTGATGAACTGGAAAGAAAAGTCTCATCCTGGAAACAGATGCAGCAGAGACAAAGGAAATGAGAAAAAGGAATAGCATATTTGCAGGAGACAAGGTGGGAAGAGGTATAGTCAAGATAGCCGTGGGAATCAGTAGCTTTATAAAAAATGCTGGCCAGCAGTTTGTCTCCAGAGATGGAGACAGAGAGATCGAGAAAGGGCAGAAAGTGTCAGAAATGGACCAAGTGAATTTAAGGGTAGGACGGAAGTTCAAGGCAAAGTTGATTAAATTGCATGAAGCAGCACCAATGCAGTCATCAATGTCGCACAGAAAGAGTTGGGGAGAATTACCAGGGAAGGCTGGGGACATGGACCATTCCAAATAGCCAGCGAAAAGGCAGGCATCGCTGGAGCTGATGCGGGTGTCCATGGGAGTGGGAAGAGCTGAAGGAGGACCAGTTCTGCCAGATGGAGGAGGGTGGCAGTGGAGAGGAACTGGTTGGGTCTTTTGTCGAGAAAGAAGCGGAAGACTTTAATGGCTCCTTGATGGGAGATAGAAGTGTATAGGGAATGGGCATCTATGGTGAAAATAAGGCGGTCAGAGCCGGGGAATTGAAAGTTCAAGAAGTGTTACAGATGTAGGTGGGAAGGGACTGAATGAAGGGGGATAGAATGGAGTCAAGGTTTGTGGACACGAGTTCAGTGGGACAAAAGCACGCAGAGACACTGGGCTCAAACCAAACAGTCAGGTTTGTGGATCTTGCGTAGAAGGTAGAATTGAGCAGTGCAAGGCAAGGGAGCTTTGAGTTTGGTGGCAGTGAATGGGAGATCTCCAGAGTTGATGAGGTTAGTGGTAGTGTTGGAGACTATGTTCTAATGGTGTGGTGTGGGGTCTTTTCAAGGGGTAAGCCAGAGGAAGTGTCTAAGAGCTGCCACCTGGCCTCATCAAAGTAGAGGTCAGTGCACCACTCTACAACAGCACCCCCTTCGTCTGTGGGTTTGATGACAAGATTGGGATCGATGCAGAGAGAATGAGGGGTGCAGTGTGATCGAGGGAGTGAGGTTCAAGGATGAAGAGGAGTACTGAAGTTGAGCCAGTTGATGTCTCATTGGCAATTAGAGATGAAAAGGTCCAGAGCAGGCACAGAACCAGAGTGGGGTGTCCAAGAAGAGGAGGATGATTGGAGACAAGAAAAGGGGTCATTGGTATGGGGTGGAGAATTCTTGATAAGAAGTGGGCTTGGAGATGAAAGAAAAGCTCAGAGTCATAGTGGGCATGGAACTCACTGAGGTGTTCTACCTCACAGAGGGGAAGGTTGGAGAGAATGGTCATGACATGGTAGAGATTAGAGCTTGGAGTGAAAGGGGAAAGAGGGTTGGTGCTGTCAGAGGAGAGGGGATGGTTCCAGATTCTTAGACCGTGAATTTAGCCATTGTACCACTAAAATAATCACCACAGACTTCCAGGCCGGTTTCTTTCAGCAGACTCCTGCAAAGAGAGTGTGGTCTTTCTTCAGAGGTGAGGATAACTTCCCAATGAGCACAAATTCTGAGGCCATGTATATATTACCAGAAATAGGCTTAAGGGTACTCTGTACAACACCAACCGAAACAATATCAGTCAGCATGGGCTTGTCTGTTCAAACAATATTCTCAGTTTCACCTCGGAAACAGTGAGCCAAAACAGGTCTTTCGTGATGGTCTGTCCCTGATGTCTATTAATTAAATTCAAAGCTGGGAATATAGAGAAAACCATCTAAATGTAGAGTTAGATTCAGTAAAAGGCAGTGGGAGGAATTCTGCTTCTCATTCACAGAGAATTGGTTTGGAAATTCAATGTGAAACGGTCAGCTTTGCAGATGATACCAGACAGAGAAATAAATTACAATTAGGGAAGGCATTCTAGGAATTATAACATGAGTTGAACACAATTTGCAAATCTGCAAGATCACTGCCGATGAAATGTAATATATGTAATTATAAAATGTAACACATTGGAACAAGCACCCTGTGTAGAAATACAAAGGATGAAACAAAGAGACTGTAGGAGTCTGAACAGATTCATTGCTAAAGATGTTGAACCAGAGTAGTCAAAAGAGCAGAATATAGTCTACCGTTAAATCCAGTTCTAATCACTAAGATGTAAAGGTCTTTCATTACCCTGATTTCTCTTCTTGTACTTTCATTTAAAGTAATAATGCATGTTACTTTTTTTTCTTTTTCATTAAGAACCACATATACCATTATCAAGTTACTTTGTGAATCATAATTGTACTCTCTTAACTCCAAAAATACTCAACCTTATTATTTGAGATTATGATGGGATGGCTAGTAGCAGGACAAAGGGAAGTAGCTTACAAACATGTTCGGCCAACATTAAAAAGTTATCATCATCACCAGGAGGACAAAAATCTGTTCTCATTAAGGAGAAAATAAATACTACTAGGGGGAAAGGAATAGAGAATGGAATATTAGAATCCCTCTGAAGAGATGAATTTAGAGGGGCTGAATGGCCATTGTCATCTCCAACTGGCTTTTGATCTTGATTTCATTGATCATGACTTCTGTAGGGCATCTTCCATTTCATTTTGTGCTCTGAGATAAGTACTATCAAGCTATCTGTCCAATTAACTTCAAGCAACTTAATCCTGGTTATGATCAATTCATATGGAAGCATTTACTTCAGTGGAATTGGTCCGATGACATGTCTAACAATGACTACTGCACCTTGGCATCATTTCCAATATTACACAGCTGTAAAGTATTTATTTATATCAGAGTCCTCAGCCTATCCTGACTTGCTCTTAATTACTTTCCATCACCTGGAATTAATGAAATAAGTTCCTTGCTTCCACTGCACCTGTACACAATTCTTTATTCCATGTGTTTTGATATTTTAAATCATATTTTTACATTTCATCAGCCATATCTGATATTTGTCATCATTTCTTCAAGGACACTTATCATTTCTTATAAGATGCATCTTCCCTGTTAAATTGAGTGACCTTCAGCTACACATTATATTTTATGATTCAAAGAAATTTTAATAATAGCTCTTCCAATAATTATATTTCTTTTCTTCATCTCCACTTCCTCTCGAAACTATTTTCAATTTGCTATGTCCCTCCCGATAAACTGAGATGCAAACATTGCAATGCACAGACTCCATCAAGTCAAGGTTAATATTGAACCACATTTCCCAGATTCTAAATGTTCAGAATAGCAATTGATAAATATGCATCTTTCACTTAATACATTTAGCATTTACACAGAGGCTTTTAAAAGCCCTTATTTCACGCACCAAAAGAGTTTCCTTATTACTAATCTGCTTTTCCTGCCCTGAAATGATTTAATAAAAACACAAAATGCTGGCAGAACTCAGCAGGCCAGACAGCATCTATGGGAGGAGGTAGTGACGACGTTTCGGGCCGAAACCCTTCATCAGGAGTGAAGTAACATGGGATGGTCGAGGGGAGATAAAAAGTGGGGGGAGGGATAAAGTAGAGAGCTGGGAAGTGATAGGCTGGAGGGAAATGGGCTAGGGGGAAGGTGGAGAATTATGGGAAATAAAAGAGAAAGAAAGGTAGGGCTGAGGGGAGATTATAGTGAGGGGGGAAAAGAGAGAGAAAGAGAACCAGACTAAAATAATAGATAGGGATGGGGGTAAGTGGGGGGCAGGGGTATCAACGGAGGTCTGTGAGTTGGATGTTCATGCCGGCAGGTAGGAAGCTACCTAGGCGGGAGATAAGGTGTTGCTCCATTGACAGCTCGAAGGTTGATGGAGCAACACCTTATCTCCCGCCTAGGTAGCCTCCTACCTGCCGGCATGAACATTCAACTCACAGACCTCCGTTGATACCCCTGCCCCCACCCTTACCCCATCCCTATCTATTATTTTAGTCTGGTTCTCTTTCTCTATCTTTTTTCCCCCCTCACTATAATCTCTCCCCCAGCCCTACCTTTCTTTCTCTTTTATTTCCCATAATTCTCCACCTTCCCCCTAGCCCATTTCCCTCCAGCCTATCACTTCCTAGCTCTCTACTTTATCCCTCCCCCCACTTCTTACCCCTCCCCCCCAACCATCCCAAGTTACTTCACTCCTGATGAAGGGTTTCAGCCCGAAACGTCGTCACTACCTCCTCCCATAGATGCTGTCTGACCGCTGAGTTCTGCCAGCATTTTGTGTTTTTATTTATTTCCAGCATCTGCAGATTCACTCATGTTGCCTCTGAAATGATCTAAGTTGTTTTTCAAGCAACACGAGCGTTTCTGCATCCACGGTTACTCTGGAGTTCACAAGAAATACAGACAACGTGCCTCAGCAGTCTCATTAGTTTGCTTAATATGTCCCATTTGATTAAATCAATAATTCAGATTTTCTTTAATATTTGCTGTTGCCTAGTGGTTTCCTCTTTCTCCTCCAATCTGAATTACACTTTAACCAAATTCCAAATGCCACTCTGTAGATTTTCACTGCTCTGTATGCACAGTTCCTTTTTGATTCACTAATTAACCAGTGAAACAAGTTGTTTCGGGAATTGACTCACTAGAAGATATCATAGCTCATCTTGTTTGCCTTCAACTACCTTGGGTGTTAGCTGTTAAGAAATTCTGGCAATCAATCTTCAACAATTAGACTTAACAGATCCAGACCCAAAGGGAGGTAAATTCCACTAGTGGAGAATTTTGTGGACCACATTCAAAATCATCTGTCCCTCTTAATCATTCAAAATAAGTCAAAAGGTTCTTGAATGAACCTGCACAACTCTAACCCTGCCTCAACAACAGAACACTATGGACCACCTCTTGCACTACCATAGGCATTTTCTGGTTGTGTTTTGTTTGGGCTAATGTCTTATTTTGCACAGTAGTTTTCTTCACTGTCTGGTGTAACTTGTGTAGGATTGGAAGATGTTGAATCCCTGTGGGTTGAGTGAAGAAACTGCAATGGTAAAAGGATCCCGAAGCAGTTATATACAGACATGCCAACAGTACCTGGGATGCGGACAACAGATTACAATGGGAAATAGAAAAGGTGTGGCAAAGGGGCAATGTCGTGATAGTCATGGGAGATTTCAACATGCAGGTTGATTGGGAAAATCAGGTTGGTAATGGATCTCAAGAGAGTGAGTTTGTTGAATGTCTACAAGACAGCTTTTTAGAGTGGCTTGTCGCTGAGCCTGCTAGAGGATCAGCTATATTGGATTGGGTGTTATGGAATGAACTGGAGGCAATCAGGGATGATGATGATGATGACATCGACTCAGGCCTGAGAGGCCAGAGTCGGGCATTTTCATGCCTTACAAGGTGCCAAATGAGAGACTGTGTGGCACGCCACTCCTCACACAGACATTTTGCAGTTTTTTTCTTTATTTTACAAGGTCGAGTTACGAGCTCAACACTCAACCTGGCACGGATGAAAAGCGTACTCAGGAACAGCCCGACTGGATTCGAACCCAGGAACCTCCATTCTGGAGTCCGACACTGATGCCATTGCACCACCAGCTGACCAGTCAGGGAGGTTAAGGTAAAGGAACCCTCAGGAGTCAGTGATCACAATATGATTGTGTTCAATTTGAAATTTGATAGGGAGAAAGTAAAGTCTGATGTAGCAGTATTTCAGTGGAGTAAGGGAAATTACAGAGGTATGAGAGAGGAGTTGGCCAAAGTAAGTTGGAAGGAGATGCTGGCAGGGATGACAGCAGAGCAGCAATGGCTTGAGTTTCTGGGAAACATGAGGAAGGTGCAGGATAGATGTATTCCAAAAACTGAGAAATACTCAAACGGTAAAATAGTACAACCGTGGCTGACAAGGGAAGTCAAAACTAATGTAAAAACAAAAGAGAGGGCATATAACAACACAAAAATTAGTGGTAAGACAGATGATTGGAAAGCTCTTAAAAACCTACAGAAAGCAATTAAAAGAATCATTAGGAGGGAAAAGATGAACTATGAAAGCAAGCTAGCAAACAATATCAAAGTGGATAATAAAAGCTTTTTCTAGTATGTAAAAAAATAAAAAAAGAGATGAAAGTGGTTACAGGACTGCTAGGAAATGAGGCTGGAGAAATAATAGTGGGGGACAAGGAGAGGGCAGATGAACTAAATGAGTATTTTGCATCAGTCTTCACTGTGGAAGACACTAGTAGTGTATCAGATGTTGAAGGGTGTGAGGGAAGAGAAGTGGGTGCAGTTACTATTACAAGGGAGAAGGGGCTCAAAAAGCTGAAAGACCTCAGGGTAGATAAGTCACCTGGACCAGAGGAACTGCACCCTAGGGTTCCACCCTTTAAGAAAGGAGGAAGGCAGCAGAATAGAAATTGTAGACCAGTTATCCTGACCTCAGTGGTTGGGAAGATGTTCGAGTCAATTGCTAAAGATGAGATTATGGAGTACTTAGTGACACAGACAAGATAGTACAGTACAAAATCAGCAGGATTTCCTTAAGGAAAAATCTTGCGTGACGAAACTGTTGGAATTCTCTGAGGAGATTACAAGTAGGATAAAGGGGATGTAGTGGATGTTGTATATTTGGACTCTCAGAAGGCCTTTGACAAGGTGCCACACATGAGGCTGCTTACTAAGTTAAGAGCCCATGGTATTACAAGAATGTTATTGGCATGGTTAGAGTATTGGCTGATTGGTAGGAGGCAGCAAGTAGAAATAAAAGGATCCTTTTCTGGTTGGCTGCCAGTGACTAGTGGTGTTCCACAGGGGTCGGTGTTGGGACTGCTTCTTTCTATGTTATATATCAATGATTTAGATGATTGAATAGATGGCTTTGTTGCCAAGTTTACAGATGATACAGAAAATGGTGGATGGGCAGGTTGTGTTGAGGAAACAGGCAGGCTGCAGAAGGACTTAGATTAGGAGAATGGGCAAGAGTGTGGCAAATGAAAGACAATTTTGGAAAATGCATGGCCATGCACTTTGGCAGTAAAAATAAATGTGCAAACAATTTTCTAAATGGGGAGAAAAATCCAAAAATCTGAGATGTAAAGGGTCTTGGGAGTCCTGTGTAGAACATCTTGAAGTTTAACTTGTAGGTAGAGTCGGTGGTGAGGAAGGCAAATACAATGTTAACATTTATTTCAAGAGGTCTAGAATACAAGAGCAAGGATGTGTTGCTGAGGCTTTGTAAGGCACCAGTGAGGCCTCACCTTGAGTATTGTGAACAGTTCTGGGCTCCTCATCTCAGAAAAGATGTACTACCATTGGAGAGGGTATAGAAAAGGTTCACAAGGATGATTCCAGGAATGAAAGGGTTATCATATGAGGAACTTTCGATAGCTCTGTGTATGTATTCACTGGAATTTAGAAGGATGAGGGGCGATCTCATTGAAACCTTTCGAATGTTGAAAGGCCTAGACAGAGTAGATGTGGAAAGGATGTTTCCCATGGTGGGGGAGTTTAGGACAAGAGGGCACAGCCTCAGGATAGAGGGACGTCCATTTAAAACAGAGATATGGAGAAATTTCTTTAGCCAAAGTGTGGTGAACTTGTGGAATTTATTACCACAGGCAGCTGTGGAGGCCAGGTCATTGGGTGTATTTAAGGCAGAACTCGATAGGTGCATGATTGGACACAGCGTCAAACATTACAGGAAGAAGGCTGGGGAGTGGGGCTGAAGAGGGGAAAAAAGGACCAGCCATGATTGAATGGCGGAGCAGACTTGATGGGCCAAATGACCTAATTCTGCTCCTATGTTTTATGGTCATATATATAATTTATATCCTGTGTGGAGTCTGAAATTACGTGCCTGTGATACTGCAGCAAGCGAGTTTATCATTGTTCCTGTACCTCACTGTACTTGTGCATGACAACAAACTCAATTTGAAGTGATATACTTGCCACAAGTAATGTCTTAAATTACCCACATGTTGCATTCCAAAATGTTACAGACAACCTCCTATATATTCAGAATCAATTCCTCAGATGCAAATGAATACTCTCGACCCTGTAAATGTATCTCATTTACTCACAAAAATCAGATCTTGTCTCAAATGTATTGGGGTTAAACTTTCATCTCATTATCCAGGCATAAAACAGGGAATGGAGAACAGACAATTAGTCAAACAAAAATAGCAAGTGTTTGAAATGCCTGCTAGGTAAGACAGCAGCTGTGGAGAGAGAAGCCACATTGGTGTAGTTAGTTAGAGCTGCTACCTCACATCTCCAGTCATTCAGGTTCAATCTTGAACTCTAGTGCTGCTTTCATGGAACTTGCATGTTCTTCTCACAACTTTATAAATTTATGGCTTTCTCTCACACTCCAGACATGGGCAGGTTGGTATGATTGGTGGGGGGAGCTGATGAAAAGTTGGAAGAATAAAATGGGATTAGTATACTGTAAGTAGGTGGTTGATGGTCAACACTGCCTTCATAGGACAGGGGTTCCCAACCTGGGGTCCACAGACGCCCCCCCCCCCCTCAGTTAATGGTAGGGGTCCAGGGCATAAAAAAGTTTGGGAACACCTGTCTTCAGCCAAAGGAATCATTTCTATTCTGTATGATCCTCATAGAGTAATAGACTACTACAGCAAGAAAAACAGGCCCTTTGGCCCATCTAGACCATGCTGACCTGATCTTCTGTCCCATCTACCTGCACCAGGACCATATCCCTCCATATACCTTCCATCCACATACCTATCCAAGCTTCTCTTAAATACCAAAGTGTACTCGTATTATCTAACTTTTTCACTGGCAGCTCATTCTACACTCGCACTCCCCTCTAAGTGAAGAAGATCCCCCTCGGATTCTCCTGAAATGTTGCAACTTTCACCCAAAACCTATGATGTTTAGTTCTTGTTTCAGCCAACCTCAGTGGGAAAAGCCTGCATGCATTCATTGTAAGTGTGCTCCTCATAATTATGTAAATGCCCATAAGATCTGCCCTCATTTTCCTGTGCTCCAGGGAATAAGCTCCTAGCCTATTCAACCTTTTCCTGTAACTCAAGTCCCCAAGTCCCACCAACATCCTTGTAAATTTTCTCCGTATTTTTTCAATCTTTTTGATATATTTCCAATAGATAGGTGACTAGAACTGCACACAATATTCCAAATTGGGCAACACCCATATAATTTTAACATAACATCCTGACTCCTGTACTCAATACTTTGATTTATTAAGGCCAATGTGCCAAAAGCTCTCTTTATGACTCTCTCTACCTGTGACACCACTTTCAAGGAATTAGGACCTGCATTCCTTGGTCCCTCTGTTCAACAGCACACCATAAAGCCCTGCCATTCGGGTTTGTGCAGCACCTCACTCTGTATTAAATTTCATCTGGCATTTTAAAACTTATTTTCCATCTGGTCCACATCCTGCTGTAAGCTTCAATAGGCTTCCTCACTGTCCACTACACTCCCAATCTTGATGTCATCCCCAAATTTGCTGATCCATTTTACCTCATTTTAATCTAAATCATTAATTTGGATGATAAACCACAATGGATCCAGAATCAATCCCTGCGGAGCCTCACTAGTCACAGGACTCCAATCAGAGAGACAACCATCTGCTACCACTCTCTGGCTTCTCCCGTGAAGCCAATGCTGAATCCAATTGACTACTTCATCCTGACTGCCGAGACTTTTAAGTGTTTGAACCAGCCTCCTATGTCGGACTTCGTCAAAATTCCATGTAGACAATGTTCACTGCCTTCCCTTCATCAGCCTTCATGGTAACCTCCCCAAAAATCTCTGTGAAATTGTTTAGCCATGATAAAGACATATGGAATGTCCCTAATCAGCTCCTGTCTATTCAAATACTTATAAATGCTTTTACTTATAATACCTTCCAATAATTTACCCATAAATGATGTGAGGCTTACCAACTTATAATTTTCTGGCTTATTCTCAGAGCCTTTCTTATACTTTAGAACTACATTAATTATCCCGTACTCCTCCAGCACCTCACTTGCGACTAAGGACATCTTAAATATTGCTGCCAATTCTGCACTAGCCTCCCACAATGTCTGAAGGAACTCCTTGAGATTTATCCACCCTAACTTGCCTCAAGGCAGCAAACATCTCTTCCTCTGTAATCTGGATACAGTCCTTGACTGCACTACCCTTTTGCCTTACGATTATTGTCACTGTGTCTCCCTCCTGAGTAAATATGGATGCAAAAAAAATCATTCAAGTTCTCTCCCAGCTCTTTCGATTCCATGTAAAGATGATCACGCTGATCTTCAAGAGTTTCAATTATGTCTCTTGCTATCCTTTTTGCTCTTAACACAACTATGGAAAACCTTAGGATTCTCCTTCATCTTGCCTGCCACAGCAACTTCATATCTTCTTTTAACCCTCCTGATTTTTGTCTTTTGCGTTGTCTTGCATTTCCTATACTCGTCAAACATCTCATTTCTATACACTGTTTATACCTGTTATACACCTCCTTCTACTTCTTTACCAGGGCTACACTATCCCACAATAGCCACAGTTCCCTTAACCTGTTAGCCTTGCTTTTTATTCTAAAAGGACTTTCAGATTCTGTGCTCTCAATATAGCACATTTGAAAGCTTCTCACTTAACAAGCATCTGCTTGTCAGAAACCACCCAATCCCAATCCACACCTGCTGGATGTCTTCTGATGCTATTAAAATTGGCCTTCCTCCTGTTTAGAACCGTAACCAGTGGACCAGTACTATTGTTATCCATAACTAGTGGAATTATGATCACTAGATACAAAACGTTTCACCACACACACTTCTGTCACCTCCCCTGTCTCATTCCATAAGAGGAGATGCAGTATCGTGTACTTTCTAGTTGGGACCTCCACATATTGATTAAGGAAATTTCCCTGAACACAGTTGAGAAGCACTATCCCATCCTATCCCTTACCAGTATGGAAGTCCCAGTTAATATGTGGAAAATTAAAATCACCTACTATCACAGCCTTATATTTCTTGCAACTGTCTGCTAACTCTACAAATTTATTCCTCTACTTCTCAGCTGACTATTGAGTGGTCTATAATATCTGTTTATTTAGTTAAGGATACAGTGTTGATCAGGCCCTCCTGTCCCTTCAACTCACACCACCCCAGCAAACCCTGACAACCCCGATTTAACCCTAGCCTAATCACAGGACATTTTACAATAACCAATTAACCTACCGGGTACGTCTTTGGACTATGGGAGGAAACCAGAGCAGTCAAGGTAAACCCATGCATTCCATGGGGAGGACAGACAAACTCCTCACAGAGGACACTGGAATTGAACTTTGAACTCCGATGCCCCAAGCTGTAATCACACTGCACTGAACACTACGTTACCGTGGCACCCTATAGTCCCATTAATGTGGTCATACTATTTTATTCCTCAGTTCCACCCATACTGCCACAGTAGATGACATTCTCCTCTCCTAAGCGCTGCCTTGATATTTTCCCAGATCAGTAGTGCCACCAAACCCCCTTTAATCCCTCCCACTCTATCATGGCTGAAGCATTGGAACCCTGGAACACCTTGATGCCAGTCCTGCCCCTCCTGCAGCTAATTCTCACTAATGTCCAACATCATAATTCCTGTGCTGATCCATGCTTGAGGTTCATCTGCCTTGCCTACAATATGCCTGGTGTTGAAATAAATCCTCTTTGATTGTATGGTAAACTGAGTATATGATCCTCATATTTCACCTCTGTTTCCTCTCCATTTTCTCAATAGGTTGCACTTCCACCATGGGTCTGATTTCCACTTAAATCAAATTCCTAATGCAGTATTTTCCACATTTCCAAACTTTTATTAAGCTAATCACTCTTGTGCTTCTGGCTGAAATTTAAGAAGTTGGTCATACATCTGTAAATGTGTTATTTTGTGTTTACAGGATAAGATTGTCCTTAATCTTGGAACCATATTCAGTTCCATCACAGATCTCACTCCTTTTTCATTTAAGCACTCAAACTGCTCTCCTTGTCCTTCAATGTATTTCCAACAAAATATGTAACTGTTCTGGAAAATGACTTCATGCTGCATATTGTAAAATAGAGATGCCAATTAAAAGGAATAATTACTTCCCTTTATCCTGTTCACCTTGATTCTTTGAATTCAGTCCCACCAATTAGTTCATTTCTCTTTTTCTTGGCAGCTTGACTGTAAGAGCTACCATACTGTGCAAAAGTCTTAGGCACTTTAGCTATATATATATGTGCCTAAGACTTTTGCACAGCACTATAGTAACTTTATGTATTGCACTGTACTGCCGCAAAAAAAAACCAATTTCATGACATATGTGAGTGATAATGAACCTGATTTTAATATGGTTATCTGTTGTGGACTGAGTGTGGGAAGGGGTGCACGGAGAGGGGAATCAATGGTTCGGAAAAGGGTAAGGGAAAGGGGGGAGGGGGAACTCCAGAGAGACATTGTTTGTAATCAAATTATCTTGCCCGGTGCCTCAGGGCTGGGTTTCTGCACCCAACCCCTGGCCCTGGCACTCCTTCTCTGTCACCTGTCCCACACCCCTCCACTTTTAAACCATTCCCAACATCCTTTCCTCCCACCAGATTTACAAACTTGCTCTCTGACCCATGTTGACAAATAACAGTACTGTTATATATATGTGCCTAAGACTTTTGCACAGTACTATGGATATGTCAACACAAATGGCTGGTAATTTGAGAAATATCCTCACATGCTGGAAATAATCTAATTTATTCTGTGTAACCAGTTTACTTGAGGGAACACCTGGAGTGTTCAGTGTAAGAACACTATTGAATGCGACTCACTTGCAGACTTGTTAAGTGCCTCACTGAAGTCCAGTAAGTATTTCAAATCAAAGGTTTAAGACCGTTCTGCTTGAGGCCAACACAGCAAGAACATGTAAAATATTGCACTTCCTCCATCTGTTTCCAAAGCAATTTTACAAGTAAACATTCTGTTATACAAACTGCACACAGGCTGACAGCATATACACTAAGTATACAGTATATACTATGTATAGGTGGCATATTTACTGCATCCAAATGTAGTATAAAATGTATCAAACACAGCTGGTGTGTGCATGAAATTCTGACAATATACTCTTACGGACCTAATAAACACTATATAATAATGTGCATAGTCAGTGTACACTTATTTTTATGGGAGATGAGCAGCACTGTCAACGCCAACATTTTTTCCCATCCCTAAGTATCCTTAAGAAGAGATTAGACTTGATAAGTAGCTGGATCATCTCCTGTTAGAAGTAGTCATTGCCTTTGTCATTTGCTACTTTTCAGTCTATACCTGAATGTTGTATAAACTTCGCTGCATGCAAGCATAGGCTGCTTCATTTGATGAGGGTTTATAAATAAAATTATATATTGTGCAATGATCAATGAATATTGCTACATTTGACTTCAGAGTGGAAGTAAAATTAGACGGTTGGACCTTAGACACTGGATGTGTCTAATGATGTCCTGAGGCTGAGATGATTGATCTTCATCAACTATAACCAGCTTCCTTTATGGGAGATATGTCTGTCCCATTGCTTGTTATTCTAATGCTTTCCACTAACTGCAGTTTCAACTGAGCTTCTTGATGCCCCCTGATACCAGTGGCAGTCAC
This sequence comes from Hemitrygon akajei, assembly GCF_048418815.1. Lineage (NCBI taxonomy): Eukaryota > Metazoa > Chordata > Chondrichthyes > Myliobatiformes > Dasyatidae > Hemitrygon > Hemitrygon akajei. The sequence continues at coordinate 18,523,990 of NC_133149.1, forward strand.
TTTCCCCTCACATCTGGCAGTCAGCTCTTAGGTCCAATTTTGTTTGTGATCATTTCTGGAGCCAATGATTCTGGCAAAGTACAAATGGCACATCAGTGAGTTGTTTATTGTTGACTGAACACTGCTTGTTATTACTGTGGTTTATTTACTGCATTTCAACTATTCCTCTGACCACCTTTATTCACATTCCTGAATTTCAAGCACATCAGGCAAAACACTTAAACCATTCCTGTGGTGTCATTTTCCTATTAATATTTTATATCTTCAGTTACATCCTCTAATCCAATTGTACATATCTTGGTATATTGCTATTTTATCATATTCAAAACCCAGGAGAAAATTTACCATCCAATAAACTGAAAAATCATTACCCTCTAAAACTGATCTAAAGTTCCCAATTTCATTCAACATCACAATGCATTTTCATTTGCTTTTGCTTCAGCTTCTCGGGGCCTTATTTCTGAAAGTATTTCACTGTCTGCGCCCTTTCAAGATTGTACTAAATCAAGGCACTAGTTGAAGAGCATTAAGTACATTTAGTACAACAGTCTCACACTTGTCTGACAGGATAATAGTTTTGACCTGGGCTGGAATTTGTGGAGCACACACAAAATGCTGGAGGACCTCAGCAGGACAGGCAGCATCTATGGAAAAGAGTACAGTCAATGTTACAGGCTAAGATCCTTCAGCAAGGCAGAATTTGTGGACTGAGATGTTCCAATGTAGGTTTTATTCCCTGGATAAATAGCATTGCACCTGAACATCAAGAATAAATTTGCTTCTTTAAATAAAAATTATTTTTATCAAGTGGTTGAACAGGAACCTTTGTCATTAAATGTTATCAACGTGTATTTCATTAGGAGTGAGATGAGATTTGGTATGTCAACAAAGTACTATGGATATATGGTGGAGAGCATTTTGGCTGTTGCATCACTGCCTAGCCTGGAAGCTCTAATGCACAGAATCACAAGAGGCCCCAAAGTGTTGTAGACTCCAGTACCATCTCAGGTACAACCTTTCCCATTATCGAGGACATCTTTAAGAACTGGTTTCTCAAGAAGATAGCATTCATCACTAAGAGCCATCTACTATCTGGGGCATGCCGTCTTCTCATTACCATCATCTGGGAGGAGGTGCAGGAGCCGAAAGAGCCATACTCAACTATTTAGGAACAGTTTCTTCCCCTCTGCTATTAGATTTCTGAACAGTCCATGAACCCATGAATACAATCTCATTGTTCATTTCTGCACTATTTATTTATTTTGTAATTTTTTTGTTATCTTATGTCTTGTTGCTCTGCACTGCTGCAGAAAATAACAAATTTCTCATTATATGTTATAGTGTTAATAAATCTAATTCTGATTCTGGTTGTTTTTCAGAGCAGAAGGGAGAATTTGCTCTGTATCCCTCAACCCCTAGAAGCGAGAAAGTTTCTTGAATGGGTTAACTCTTGGTGGTTGCAAAGGTATACTCAATGTCAAGCTGTGGTCATCTTAGACCTACTATACATCATCCATCTATCAGCTCCTTACCCGCAAAGATCATTCCACATTACTCAAAGGGTTGGTTTCACATTAAACAGAAGTGCAAGAGGATATGAAGGGAAATAGAAGAAGGACCTGTCGCTCTACCATTCAAATTCGAAGCTGATCTGTTAACTTGTCCCATTTCCTCCTTTCTTCCTGCATCTCCTGATCCACATTGGAATCCATCTATATATCTTCTCAGGTTCAAATTTACACAGTAACTGAGCATTGGCAGCTCTCAGAGGCAGAGAGTTCCGAAGATTTACAATTCACTCACTGAAGACATTGTTCCATATCTCAATTTTATGCAGCTAACCTGAGGTTACCCATCTATACAAATCTCATTTTAATTCCCCCACCGCCATCCTGCTCCAGTTTCTCTGACAGAATATGGAAAGCAAGGAGGCAATTAAAATGACCAGTTAGTAGTGAAGTGGCTTTCAGTTAGACAACATTGGCACAGCCATAACCCATAACCCACAGCCCTTACGCCAAAGATCAGCAGGGAGTATGGACCTCTAATTCAAGCAATCTTGTGAATCTACACTATATCACAGCCAAAGCATGTATCCTTTCTTAAACAGATACCAGGTGCATCTTTCAGTAATGCTATTTTTTGTGCTCTCCAACCAACCATGCAATAAAATCTGACATTTCCTTTACCTCTGTTCACTTTGCAAAATGAAGCTGGAGAATGCTGAATATTCTCACCAAGTCAGTCAGTATCTATATAGAGAGAGAAAAACAGCAAATGTCTCACATTGAAAAGCTGGTGTAAGAAATTTTAACTCTGCCACTTTCATCACCAGTTCTGCCTGACTGTTGGAATGTTTTCATTTCAGGTTGGTAACATTTTGCTTTTGGATTACTTTCAGTTTTTTGGATTTTGTCTACGAGGACATCGACATTCCTCTGAACACTGGGGTTTACAGGTCTGGGTCTGAGAGTCCACGAAGGCCCAATGTCTGCGAGTCTGAATCCACTCGAGACACTTTTGGGCTGCCCCTAGTAGATCCTTAGCTTATGCTGGTTGTTAGTGCAAATAATGTGTTTCATTCTATGTTTTGATGTACGTGTTATTAATAAATGAATCTGAATCTGATTCACCTGTCATTGATATGGACTGAAAATAGCTGAGCCACTTTCAACACCAAGAAACAACTCATTTATTCTTGCTTCCTGTTGTTCTCATTAAGCAATCTCTAATCCACTATCCCTGTGAGCCCTGTGTGTTGCCTTATCAAATGCAGATCCGATTCTATTACATTCTGTTATGCCCTACAAAAGACTCTATTAGACTTGTCATGCACAATTTCCTTTTTGTAAAACCATATTGACTCTGCCTAATCATATATATCTTTCCCAATGCTCTGTTAACACTTCTTTAAGAATGGATTGTAGCAGCTTCACTGCAACTGATGTCAAGTTAACAAGGCTACCATCTCTTATTGTCTTCTTCCTTCATTTCATGAAGTGCCACCAGACCATAAGATGTAAGAGCAGAATTAGGCTAACTTTGGCTTCTCCTTTCCTTTTGGGGCATTTGAGGAAACTCTTGCAGCATGTTTTGCTTCTTATATTTGCTGGATCATACTCATTTTATTTCATTGCTCTGACTTTTTTAATCAGTGGCTTCTAAAACTCTCTTAATCTTCAAGCTTATTAGTTTTCATTTCTGTAACTCTTCAGTCAACCAGGAATGGACTATTTTAACCACAATGCTTTTATTTTTCGAGCTAATGCATACAATTAGAAAACAATTATTTAAAACTGATCATTTTAATCTAATTTCTCAAATTACTTACAACTCACAACAACTCATCCCCATACCCGTGTAATTGAATTCAACAGTAAGTTTATTATTCTTAACACTGACATTGAGTGACTCACTCTCTATCTCAATGTAAATTGCATTTTATTATATTTGATCTTCCACAGGGAATCTTGCAAAATGAGATGAATGGTTAATCCTGTTTTACCACACAAGGCAGCATCTAAGTTAGTCTGTTATTCTCCAGGCTACATAACTCCAGGAAACTGCTCTGAAACTGTATTATGAATTCAGCTTTTGCAAATTTGATTTGTTGGAAATATGAGCTGCGCCCACCACCCATGATCATTGTATTACCTTGGTGAACTAAGTTCCATTTCAGCAGAAAACTCTTCCTCATCCTTGATTATCGCCTTGGTTGTGATCATCAGAAACCACAGGCCACTGTGAAAAATAAACAGTGTTGCTCCTCTTGAGGTCCACATTTGAATTGCATTGCAATAATGGATTCAGTCATGAATCAAAAATCCTATTATCCACATCTGGTAAGAGGAGATGCTGTAATCATGATCATCTGAAAAGAAGACTGGTTTCATTGATGTGTACCACGGGGAAAGTCAACCGCCTTTTTGCATGGTCAAAGATCTCTTCCCCCAAAACAGCATCAACCACTCAACATGGCTTTATTCATCTCACTAAAGCCTTTGACTCCATGAAATATTCTCATCAAATTCAGCTGTCCACAGAAACTCAACACCATCTTAATGGTGTACGTATGCCATGATCCTAACCAACAGAACAAATCCCCATGAAGGCTTCTGTCATAGAAGGCCGCAATGAATTCCAATAATTTGTTCCAATAAAACTCTTAAATTTGTCCAAAAAGGTTGAATTTTAGAACAAGACCAAGTAGAATGTAAAAAAGTACCAATTTCTTGGTTACATCGGAAACACTGATCAGATAAATTTGGGTTTAATTTATTTATTTTTTGTGGTGTAATATATAATTGATGTAAAAAATTGTATTGCACTAATCTTAATCGGACATTTATTGTATTTGTCATACTCTCAAGACATAGTCTTGACCAATTTTTTCTTCAATTTTAATATTCAAGTCACGTTCCCATTTTTGTCTTGATTTATGGACTCCTTGTTTAATTGCCTGTTTTTGAATCAAATTATACATACAAGAGATAAATTTTTTAATCTTTCCTTTTTGAAATAAAGTTTCTATTTCATTGGATTTCGGTAATAGCATTGTTTGACCTAATTTTTCTCTTAAATAAGCCCTTAGTTGAAAGTAACAAAAAAGAGTGTTGTTTGATACTTTATATTTATTCTTTAATTGATCGAATGACATTAATATACCTCCTTCAAAACAATCTCCTATATATCTAATCCCTTTTTGAAACCAATTATATAAAAGTTGATTATCCATTGTAAAAGGAATAAGTCTATTTTGAATTAAACTTCCACATAATCCAATATTATTTTTACTAGGTGATATTGAAGGGATAAAACCGATATCCAAATTGAATAAATATCAGAAAGAATTTATAAAAATTGCATTGGCAGTAGCCAAAAAGGCTATTGCAGTTACTTGGAAATCAGATACATATTTAAGTATCGATCGTTGGAAGAAAGAAATTTATGGCTGTATTCCACTTGAAAAAATTACTTATAATTTAAGAGACAAATATGAAACATTTTTGAAAATTTGGCACCCTTATTTACAAAAGATAGGATTAAATATATAGGTGCTCCGAAGATGAAATAATTGGTTACTTGGGGAAATAAATAAATATATATACTTAAGTTATTACGAACTCCATGGAGCATGTGGGGATCTTCCAATATCCAGGCATTCCTTTTTTTTTCTTTCTTTCTTCTTTTTTTTTCTATAGGGATGTTAGGGGGGAGGGGTTAAGGGGAGGGGGGATGGGTAACATACATTTTCTTTTTCATACACTTTTATTCTGTAATTACTTGAAAACACAATAAAAAAAGTTTAATAAAAAAAAGGCCGCAATGTTGCCTCGATTTTTTAAATCTATTTTGCCACATCACTGTATCTCACCTCCATCAAACTTCCCATGAGTGTAGTCAATCACCAGAATTTATGCAGAACTGTTCTGCCTTCAGAGACTAGACTTCAGAACTAATGTCACCCCAACCTCATTAGTTCAGCCGCTGGGTGCAAACAACACTTGCAATTGTGTGCACTCAGAGCCCATTGTGGGGGGTTTTTTCACTGAAGCTAACAAAAGGGTGGGCATTGCATCCAACATCTGCAAGAAAAAGGTTCTCAACTGCCCTATAGCATTTAACAATATGATCACCCAATAATGGAATTATTTGTAGTGACACCCAAGTGACACATTAAGAGGAATAGATAGAGTGGACAGCCAGCACCTCTTCCCCAGGGCACCACCGTCCTATACAAAAGGACATAGTTTTAAGGTAAGGGGTGGGAAGTTCAAGGGGGGATATTAGAGGAAGGTTTTTTACTCAGAGAGTGGTTGGTGCGTGGAATGCACTGCCTGAGTCAGTGGTGACACTAGTGAAATTTAAGAGACTACTAGACAGGTATATGGAGGAATTTAAGGTGGGAAGTTATATGGGAGGCAGGGTTTAAGGGTCGGCACAACTTTGTGGGCCGAAGGGCCTGTACTATGCTGTACTATTCTATGTTAAGAAAGCATGGAACAGTCCTTTCACAGCAGATACAACTTACTTTAAGCAGAAATCGATGACAAAATTTACCACTGCCTTTGATGAATTGAGAAAGGGAATTCGTATGCCCTCAATGAACCTCAGGATTGCATATAATGAGTATATGTACTTTGATAATATATTTACTTTGAACTTTGAAAGAGGTATGTGAAAATCAAGATCTCAACCCTGGCCAAAAACATATTGTCAGCTTGGCACCAATGTTCTACTGAGACCAGGATTACCTACTGCAGGCACCTCAGGGCCCTGGAAAGGTGCCACAAAATCCTCTAAATTTACTGGAAGTATATGCAAACCAATATTAGCATGTTCTTCTGGGCCAACATTGCCAGAGTCCCTGTTTGCTGGTTTTATTGGGTTGGTCACATCATTCAGAGTTTCACACCAGTCTCCTAAAATGCATACTCTCTTCTGGATTCTGTCCCAGGAAGAGATATCAAGTTCAAGTTTAATTGTTATTCAAACATACACATGTAAAGCAGTTAAACAAAACAGCTTTCCTCCATTTGGTATAAATCACAGTATATACAGTCAGTACATACACACAGCACATATAGTTATGATAGCACATATTGTCACAAAAAAAACTTTAGCACAAGTTCCTGAGTGGCATGGCCTGAACCCTGATGGTGCATAGAAGTTGTTCTGGAGCCATGTTTCTGCAAGAACAAGTACGGAGCAATTCCTCACCTTGTGCTGGGTCAGCTGCAGACAAACACAATCCAGCCTGTCTTCCACAGAGCGAACACTGAAGAGCAGCATTGGTGGGAGAGTTGTCCTGGGTGGCTGTGACACATGCTGTCCTGGCATGAGGGCCTGGTCCACAAAATAACCAAAGCCATGCAGCGCCCCTGCCATCAGTCTCACCAATGAACCAAAGAACTGGACTTGCAGTATCTTATATTACCAATGTTCAACTTGCAATCAAAAGACAAATGCTTAAGAGACACAATTGCACCATACATTGGGCCTGAACAGGCTGCTGTGACCATGTGTGGCACCACCTTCCAGGTGAAAGAGGAAAAGAAGATCACAAAATCACAAAAACACAAAATCCTGGTGATTGTTGAGCAGAAGGAGCACTTGGGGATAGTACTGGGAGCCTTGCATTGGACGCAAACAGAAGCAAACACAATGGTATCCTCAATCACAGAACCCACAAATTTAGAATGAAAGCAAGTCATTCTTAATCTGAAAGGATTACCAAAGAAGACAAAATATTGCATTGGACACAGTTCGACTAGAAATGAAGTCATGTTGTTTTTTGTATTGTGTTGTAAGAAGTATGCTATTATGTTGTTTCCATTCTGTTTCTTACATTATGGTAGTGACTGCAGATTAAAAGTTTCTGGATCAAAACGAAACACACTTGGAAATTGACCTTCCTTTCTGGATTTGGGACAATATAAATCTGCAGCCAAAAGTTTGAAAGGATTTTCTGACAGACTGAAGCAGTCAGGGATTTGCAAAAGGAGTTAGATAAAAGCTAGAAATGAACTACAGCTAGAGATAAAATTTAATAGAGGCAAGTGAAAGGATTGCCCATTAGAATGAAAAATGGTCAAATACTTGTACAAAGGATGATGTAGAAATCGCAATTGAAGTGGAAACAGGTCTGGGCTGATAGTACACTTGATATTTAACATGTCAAATCACTCTGGAGCAGCTATAAAACAAATAGATTGCTGAAGTACATTGTTAAATCAGTTGAGTAGAAACTGCAGGGTGTCAAGCTTCAATATTACAGTGCTCTGCTCAGGCTTCACCATGGGTAGCCAGCCCAAGTCTGGTCAAACCAAGTGAGCTGAAGAGTCATATGAGGAATCTTGTGTTGAATGATTAAAGAGCAAAAATGACTGGGAAGTGTTTAACAGGCCTGGATGGGACAAATGTGTTTCATTACTGAAGGGGGCTCTGCCACATGAGGAACACAGAAACATAGAAAACCCACAGCACAATACTAGGCTTTCCTATAGCCCTCTATTTTTCTAAGCTCCATGTACTTATCCAAAAGTCTCTTAAAAGACCCTATCGTATCCGCCTCTACCACCGTTGCTGGCAGCCCATTCCACACACTCACCACTCTCTGAGTAAAAAACTTACCCCTGACATCTCCTCTGTACCTACTCCTCAGCACCTTAAAACTTTGTCCTCTTGTGGCAACCATTTCAGCCCTGGGAAAAGCCTCTGACTATCCACACAATCAATGCCTCTCATCATCTTATACACTTCTATCAGGTCACCTCTCATCCTCCGTTGCTCCAAGGAGAAATGGCCAAGTTCACTCAACATATTCTCATAAGGCATGCTCCCCAATCCAGGCAACATCCTTGTAAATCTCCTCTGCACGCTTTCTATGGCTTCCACATTCTTCCTGTAGTGAGGCGACCAGAACTGAAAGTACAGTTGCACTTTGCATCTCTGCATTTTGTATTCTCTCACCATCTAAATAATAGTCTGCCCAATTGCATCCTATCAATGTCTCGCTGTAACCTCTGACAGCCCTCCACACCATCCACAACACCTCCAAACTTTGTGTCATCAGCAAACTTACTAACCCATCCCTCCACTTCCTCATCCAGGTCATTTATAAAAATCACAAATAGTAGGGGTTCTAGAACAGGTCCCTGAGGCACTCCACTGGTGACCGATCTCCATGCAGAATATGACCCATCTACAACCTTCTGTGGGCAAGCCAGTTCTGGATCCACAAAGCAATGTCCCCTTGGATCCCATGCCTCCTTACTTTCTCAATAAGCCTTGCATGGAATACCTTATCAAATGCCTTGCTGAAATCCATATACACTACATCTACTGCTCTTCCTTCATCAATGTGTTTAGTCACATCCTCAAAAAATTCAATCAGGCTCATAAGGCACGACCTGCCCTTGAGAAAGCCATGCTGACTACTCCTGATCATATTATACCTCTCCAAATGTTCATAAATAGTGGTAAGCTGTGGCAGTGCGTCTGCGAGTTTCAGAGTCCGGGGCCAAGGACTGGATACCTGGAGGTGATCCACCCTGGGGTAGAGGCTTGGGTGTGTGAGGGTATGAAAGTGTCTTGTTTTGCTGTTGTTGTCTTGTTTCATTCTGTTATTGTTGATGATGCTGCTAATGTTGTTGTGTGCCATGTGTTGTGCTGTTGTTGTGTTGAACACTGTGGGCATGCTATGTTGGCGCCAGAATGTGTGGTGACACTTGGTGGCTCTCCAGAGCACATCCTTTAATGTGTTGGTTGTTAGTGGAAACAATGTGTTTCACTGCATGTTTTACTGTCTACAGTACACGTGATAAATAAGTCTGATCTGATCTGCATTTCCTTTTCAAGCTGCCATCTCACCTTGTCCAGGGACAGGGCCCTGGGTAACACGACACGGGCTTCACTGACAGAACCTTCAGGAGAGTGGGGAACAAGGGATTGTGGTGGGAGAGCCACACTGCAGAATGAGCTATTCATTCATTTAATCCATCCCCTCTGCATTCAAGCTTTGAATGGGTCTGGTATAGGCCGGTGACACCTGGGGCCACCCCTGTTCTTCTCATTAACCCTGTTGAGCTCGTCGGGGAAGTTTTAGATGACAGAAAACTATTGATGTGAACTGGAGTTGTGTGCCTCACATTGTCAAGCAGCATTTAACTGAGATAAATGGGCTTTCATGCTTGCTTGTGGAGCCAACATCTTGCAGTCATGTATGATACTGAGGAACGTTGAGAGACAAATATATTTAGTGGTCTTTGCACATAGATCACTCATTTGCAACAATTCTAAAAAACTACATCAGGCGAACCACATTTATAGCACCATTTAGTACAAATCCTGTCACAGTGCAGGCCACTGGTCCAACTGCAGGGTTTCGTCTGGTCATCTGATTGTCCTGCCAGCTAGTGTGGCCACTTTAGAAGAGATCAGTGCCAGTTCCAGACTGACACAGAGATTGTCATCGTTAGGAATAAAGATGTGATAGCATATAGTCATGACCTTCTGATACTTTTTCAGTTGCCGGGGCATTCTTTTCAAATACTTGTGGGATGTGATCAGCTTCAGCATTTATTGCCCATCCCTAATTAACCTTGAATTATGGAGGAAGTTAAGAAGCAACCACATTAATGGGTCTAGAGTCAAATATGGTGCAGGCCTTGGCAGATTCTTCTCGCAAAGAGAGTTCACAAACAATGCTGTGGTATGCTGAGATTCACACTCATGCCTTCAGATCAGGTGTGTGGATAATAATTCAGCAACTATGTCATGAGATGACAAGTATTTTATTTATTTATTTCCAGCACAGAGCCTATTTTCACCTTGTTCCTCCCTGACTGTGAAGAAAAGGTCAGATGGTGGGCAAGTGGGGATATCTGGTTGAAGGGAGCAGCGGGAGTAGTGGACTACTGGTCTTGACTGGTCTCACTTTCACACGGCCCTCTTACTGGTCAAGGCTGGGAGTGCCCTGTGGAGAAGTGGCCTGTGCTTGTGACAGAAACATTGAGGCTGCAGCAGTTGTTGACAGTGCCAGCAATCATTCAAACCAGATGGCACAGTTTGGTCACAACCACCCCTGGTACTTGTATATCTCCCTGTGCACTGGCCTTTAGAGACTGAGCTATAACTCAGTGTTCCATTACCATCCGACCAATAACAGGGGAAACCATTTACTTCATCCACGTCCCCCGCTGTGTTTAGGACAGTCATCCCATTTGTTCCATTTACACCCTGTACCCGTGAAACCCATGCATGATCATCAACTTCCATTTTATTCCAGGACTGATGAAGGGTCTCAGTCCGAAACGTCCACTGTACTCTTTTCCGTAGATGCTGCCTGGCCTGATGAGTTCCTCCAGCAATTTGTGTGTGTTACTTGGACTTTCGGCAGCTGCACATTTTCTCTTGCTTATGAGCTCCCATTTTATGCTTTGTGATCATTTATCTACAACAAGGGTAATGAACAACACACACAAAATGCTGATGGAACACAGCAGGCCAGGCAGCATCTATAGGGAGAAGCACTGTCGACGTTTCGGGCCGAGACCCTTCGTCAGGACTAACTGAAAGGAAAGATAGTAAGAGATTTGAAAGTAGTGGGGGGAGGGGGAAATGCGAAATGGTAGGAGAAGACCGGAGGGGGTGGGGTGAAGCTGAGAGCCGGAAAGGTGATTGGCAAAAGGGATACAGAGCTGGAGAAGGGAAAGGATCATGGGATGGGAGGCCTCAGGAGAAAGAAAGGGGGAGGGGAACACCAGAGGGAGATGGAGAACAAGCAGGGTGATGGGCAGAGAGAGAGAAAAAAACAAACAACTAAGTATTGTCAGGGATGGGGTAAGAAGGGGAGGAGGGGCATTAACGAAAGTTAGAGAAGTCAAAAATAACAAATAAAGAATAAAGAATAAATTAATTAATTAATAATAAATAAAGAAATAAAAAAAGTAATGAACAATATCTAGGTAACCTACCAGCAGTTGCTTGGGATGTGAAAACAAAGCAGAGCACCTGGAGGAAAGACAGCAGGTTACAGAGAAAACCCAGGGTCAGAATCATTTCCACATGCCAGGAGCTGTGAAGTAGCAGCATTACCGCCTGCACACGCACACGACACAACATCAGCACATTCACCAACTACTGCTTCCCTACCACCCAGCGTTTGACTTTCGGCTGCAGCCACCTGACAGTTGTGAAGGTAATCTGAATGAATCTCATCCATCCTGCCCGCCTGCCCCTGCTTTCATCGGCGTAAGTTGCCCATTGCAGCTGTAGAGCACTGGAAGAAAGAAATGACTCTTGCTCATGTTGTTTACTTGGCTTTCTGACCTGGCCGCCTCTCTCCAAAGAATTAAGCACAAAATGTGAACTGACACATTAACACAGCTGGAGCTGACACTTAACCGCTTTCAGATAGAACATTAACAACAGCTTCCCCACCATAAATCCACCCCTCAGCACTCCCACCCCTTTCCATTTTGGGTTGAGTTCAATGATACAATGTATGACTTAGGAAAGCAAAGGAAGACGAGGAGTGGATTCCTGGCTCAAAATCAACACCACAATCTCACCAGGAGACACGTCTTGCTTGTCAGCCGTTGCTCCACCACTTCTGCCCTCTCCCACCTTTTTATATTGGCTACCTGCTTTCTTTCTTTCCAGTTCTTATGAAGGGTATCGACCCAAAGCATCAGCAATCTATTTCCCCCCATAGTTGCTGCCTGACCCACTAACCTCCTTCATTCAGGTGTTGCTCCAGATTTCCAGCATCTGCAGCCTCTTGAGTCTTCATCACAACAATAATGTTTTACTGGAGTTTCTGGATCTTACATTATAACAATAATTACAAGTGTAACTCCATCAACTGGAATTGGCATTGATTTATTATTGGCATGTATATCAAGATACAAAGAGAAACTTAATTATCATGCCATCCATTCAGATAATTTCAAAACGGAAGCACATTGAGGTAGTACAAGGGGAAAGCAAGATTGAAGAGATTATTAAGTGCCTCTGCCAACTGAACTGCACAGGATTTAAAGACCTGGCTGAGGTCTCCATCCAAGCTAGATATTTTCCTCCCTTGGGTTGTTCTCCAGAAGGCTGATCTGATACCTACAATAGTGTCTGTGAGTGCAAGTGCATTGGAGGATATTGCTGTCATTTCATTGACCTGTTCAAAAGGTTCATAAGATGCACTGAGCTTTAATCTACCAGTTTAAATTACAGTATCTTTAATTAACTTTAAAGCACCATTGGATGCTGGCGGTGCCATTTAAAAGCAAGTCTTTCTTTGCTTTTATGGCTGAGAGCTTTAGGAATGCTCATGTGCACAAGAAGGGAAAATGTCAGCTTGGCATCTGCTCCTTGCATCCCACACTCACATCTGTTTCCTTATGAATCTTGGCAATAACTGGCTCTGTGTGTGTTTCATCAATGTTACAATGCAGACACTCCACCGCATACTTCAACCAATATACTGCCTCTATATTGGAAGGGAAACTTCATCTGCAAGCTTTCTGTTGAAATGTGTGGAGTAGGAAGAAGAAAAAATCTAAAGTAATTTACTCTTAATTCCAAATTGTTCCATTTGTACAAAATTCTAAACATGTTTGTACCTTGGAATTCTGTTCTGTGGAAATAATCTCTTTAATCATAGTAATCCTCGGAGTCAGTTTGCCCCTATACTGAACCCAGCCGATAAATGTCAATCATCGTGCATTTCCTGTTGTTCACAGCCATTCCTGCAAGCATTCCTTAAAAAGTCTATTTTCTGTCCATTATTATTTAATAGATTTTGCCATTTGCTTAACCTTCTCCTTATAAGCTCAGGAGTGACTGCATTATCCCTCTGCAGCTCTGAACTGCGATAGGTGAGTACAGAGAAGGTATCTGAGTTATCAATGCAAATTTTCACTAACTGCGATGCACTCAAAGCTCCACCAACAGCAATCTGTGCCTTTTTGAAACCCAGATTCTCAACAAACCTAACTGTTGGAAACAAGACAGCTTTGTGTCACATTGAATTGAATTGACTTTATTATTTACATCCTTCATACACATGAGGAGTAAAGATCTTTATGGTACGTCTCCATCTGAATGTGCAATATGCAATTTATCGTCTTTTATAATAAATGTTATGTACAACAGGATGGTCAATATAACACAGAAATACAGTTGTATCAGCATGAATTAATCAGTCTGATGGCCTGGTGGAAGAAGCTGTCCCGGAGCCTGTTGGTCCTGGCTTTTATGCTGTGGTACCGTTTCCCGGATGGTAGCAGCTGGAGCAGTTTGTGGTTGGGGTGACTCAGGTCCCCAATGATCCTTTGGGCCCTTTTTACACACCTGTCTCTGTAAACATCCTGAATCACAGGAAGTTCACAACTACAGATGCGCTGGGCTGTCCACACCACTCTCTGCAGAGTCCTGCGGTTGAGGGAGTTACAGTTCCCATACCAGGCAGTGATGCAGCCAGTCAGGATGCTCTCAATTGTGCCCCTGTAGAAAGTTTTGAGGGCCCATATCAAACTTCTTCAACCATCTGAGGTGAAAGAGGCGCAGTTGTGCCTTTTTCACCATACAACTGGTGTGTACAGACCATGTGAGGTCCTCGGTGATGTGGATGCCGAGGAACTTAAAGCTGTTCACCCTCTCAACCCCAGATCCATTGACGTCAATAGGGGTTAGCCCATCTCCATTCCTCCTGTAATCCACAACCAGCTCCTCTGTTTTTGTGACATTGAGGGAGAGGTTGTTTTCTTGACACCACTGTGTCAGGGTGATGACTTCTCCTCTATAGACTGTCTCATTATTATTTGAGATTAGGCCAATCAGTGTGGTGTCATCAGCAAATTTAATTAGCAGATTGGAGCTGTGGGTGGTGACACAGTCATGGGTATACGGAGAGTAAAGGAGGGGCTTAGGACAGAGCCCTGAGGGGCACCTGTGTTGAGGGTCAGAGGGGCGGAGGTGAGAGAGCCCACTCTTGTGACCTGTTGGCGATCTGACAGGAAGTCCAGGATCCAGCTACACAAGGCTGGGTGAATCAAACACATGTTTGATTTTTCATGCTATGAAGCATAACATGTGAGGTCCATTGGGCAAAAGCTCAATTTACGCGGCTGAAGATGCCACAAACTTCCTGAATAGAGGAGCGTCCATTTATAAAGGAGATGAGGAGGAATTTCTTTAGCTGAAGAGTGGTGGATCTCTGGAATTCATTGCCACAGGCAGCTGTGAAGGGCAAGTCATTGGGTGTATTTAAGGCAGGGTGATAGATTCTTTATTTGTCAGAGTATGAAAGGATACAGGGAGAAGGCAGGAGATTGGGGTTAAGAGGGAAATGGATCAGCTGTGAACAAATGGTGATGCAGACTCAATGGGCCAAATGGCCAATTCTGCTCCTATATCTTATAGTCTTATGGTCTTATGGAAATTTAGATTGGTTGACTGCTTTGTACAGCACCTGTGATCAGTCTGCAGGGGCAACAGGGAGCTGCTTATAGCTTGCAACTTTAATTCTCCATCTTACTCTTTCGCTGAGCTATCTGTCTATGGCCTCGTACACTATTGCAATAAAGCTGAATGGCTCCTCTGAACTTTCTTTTGAATTCTACAGGCAACTTGATTTCTCTGCATCAGGACCTACCATTTCTGTTCCAGATCATCCATCTGTAATGTCAGCTCTATTGCACAGCTAGACCTGCTGGGAGTCTACCAAAGCTCTTCATTTATCAGCTTTTGCCTCCCTTTCTTCATGTTTGTTTTTTCTATCTCTCCTTTCCTCTTATGTCTCTCTCCCTCTCTTTCACTTTCACTATCTCTGGCTCTTTTTCTCTCCCTTTTCTTCTCTCCCTCTTCCTCTCTCTCCCTCCCTCCCTCTCAATGGTCACCTTCCCATCCTTTTCTTTAATACGCATATGAATCTATCAATTGAATCCAGTTGCTGCAATACTACCTCACTTGACCACATCCTTCAATTTTGTTTCTTGTCTTCCCCCGTCCCTTAAGAAACTTTCTTCCCTTTTCCAGTTTAGGGAAAGGATCTTTGACATAAAATATTAAATCTCCGTCCACAGAAGCAGAGTATTTCTAGCATTTTATATTTTTACGTCCAGAGGATAGATGGGTCAAGTGAATGGGTAAGGATTAACAAGTGGGACATCATGCAGAAAAATGAGGATTCATCCGCTTTGGTGGAAAAATGGAAAAACTGAATTTTTTTAAGTGATTGCAAGATTTGGTGTTCAGTGGACCTGGAGTCCTTGTTCACAAATCATTGAATGTTAACATGCAGGTGAGGCAAGCAATTAGGAAGACAGATTGTAAGAGGATTTCAGCACAAATATAAAAGCATCTTGCTACAATTATGTTATATTTATGACTGTCTGGGCTAAATCCTGACCGCCAGTGCTGTCTGTGTGTTGCTTTCACATTCTTCTCTGACTATGTGGGTTTCCCAGTGTTCTGGTTTGCTTCCACATGCAAACGATGTCTGGGCTGACAGGTTAATTGATCACTGTTGATACCTCTATTGCAGATAGGTGCCAGAAGAATCAGTAAGGGGATGAGTGCAGTTAAGTGCTTGATGGTCAGTGCATGACTACCCCATTTTGCTGGTCTCCCTACCTGAGTAAGTATTAAACTTGTGCAACAAAGCCTCGAGGGATGGAGGGCTCACCATATGAGGGGAAGTGAAGCAAGCTCTGCCTTTATCATTAAGCCAGTGATTCCCAACAGGGGTGGTGTGTGTCCTAAGGGGGTATTAGGGGAAATAGTTGTTGGGGAGGGGATGGTAGGTGGCACCCTAACTTGAGGCACGAGACCTGACCGACCGTTAGTAGAGCAGGCACTTCCAAGAAAAAAGGATGAGAAACTGGAACACTGGAAGAACCATAGCTCTGCAGGCAGTGAGCACTCGTTGTCACAAATTGTCTGAAACTCGCCAATCGCATCCGACCTTACCAACCAAACAGACAATATTGGGGATGCATAAATTAGCAACCAGGGTGCCCAACAGTTCCCCTTGACTCGTGGCATGGAATGGGTTGCATCAGTCATGTAAACCCTCTCAACTTTTTCTACAGATCTATGGAAAACAGGTCACACAACATTACAGCGCTGGCTGGAACCAAACGGTGAAATAGAGCCAAAAGGTGAATATGCCAACCCCATGGATTCCTCTTGAGATGTTCAAAGTGGCCTCAGCTTCATGTATGTGACCAAGAACCATCTTTGCAGATCATGAGACCTTATGTGATTGGTCAATTGGGCTAAATTAAGTAGTATAATGGTAACTTGCCGAACACCAGCTCTATCCCGACTAACATTCAGATTCTAATCTGAATCCTTGTCAGTGGAATTTTCGTTGTTACGGTTGTCTTTACCTTTGCTTCATCGTCCTTTTTGTGTTGCTACCATCATTCCATCCATGGCAACTTACTGCCATTGTCAACATCCAACAGGCATTCCCAGTTTGTGTTAATTTTTAATTTTAATTTAGCCCTATTAGTGATGGATAAATACGTATGGTGCAATTTCTATGAGTCTGAAGGTGGTGGAGCTTTGAATTCTAATTCTGCCATGAAACAGAAACTACAGAAAGTGTGTCAATGCCATGTTATGTGCCTGAAGTATGGTTTTATTCCATTCCCATCAGATCAGCGACACCACATGTGTCTTATTTGTAATATTGTACTGTCTAATGAAGCCATGAAACCATCAAGATTGCAGGAGCACTTCTATAAAAGATTCCCTGAAAAGGCCACTTATGGTATTACTCAGTTCCAGAAGATAAAAGAAGCATTTGAAAAGCGTTGCACACTCAAGCCATTTGCTGAGAAAGCTAAAAATGACCTTAATAGTGGTCTCATTGCATCTTATAACATTTCCAAAATGATAGCAAAGTGTGGGAAATCTCATACAATTGGTGAAAGATGAATAATGCCTGCTGTATCAGAGGTGCTCACCACTGTTCTCAAAATGGATACCGGTATTTAAAAAGCAATTCCCCTGAGTAATAATTCTGTAGCTCAGCATATTGACAAAATGAGTGAAGACATTAAGTATCTACTGTGCACAGAGCTACAAAACACGAATTTGAGATACAACTAAAATTTGAGTCAACTGTATGAGACAACAAGGCATTGTTAATGGCATATGTATGGTTTATCAAAAATGGAAAAGTTTATGAAGAGATTCTCTTTTGTAAAAAGTTAAAAACAAATATCAATGGAGAATCTATCTACAATGAGCTCAAAATGTATATTGAGGATAAAAGTATTCCAATTAGGATCATGATTTCTTGTGCAACAGATGGAGCACCATATATGACAGGTCACCATGCTGGTTTAGTGGCATTTATGAAAAAAGAAATTCCAAGTCTGTTTGTAATCCATTGTGTAATTCATTGTCAATATCTCGCAGCCAAAAACCTCAGCCAGCAACTTTTATCAAGCATGACCTGCAATATCTGCTCTCAACAAAATAAAGCTCATGCGTTTAAAGAGCAGAATATTTCACCAATTGTGCCAAGATAATGAAGAATTTGAACGATTGCTTCTTCACAGTGAAGTGCGTTGGCTGTCAAAAGGCTGCTGCTTAAAATGTTTCTTTGATCTTTTTGACACTGTGGTTAAATTTTTGTTCAAAGTCGACAAGACCTTGGGAAACAAGATTGAACTTTTACGTGAAGATGTGACATACCTAGCTGATCTTTATTTCAAAATGAAAATTCTAAGTATGTAACTGCAGGGTGAGACTTTCAACTTAATCCAGGCAAAAAGTGCAGTGGCATGTTGATCAACAGGAACCCAAGAGTGCAGTATGTCACGATGGAAGTAGGAATAGATGAAAAGACAATGAACTTACTGAGCAGGGTGGAATGCTGCTGAGAGGCTGGACCAGGTGGCTTCAGGAATGAAATCACCTGGCATTTGTAATAGCTGCCCGTATACCAGCTCTGCCATGGACAACTGGAGGCCATCTTTAGGAGCAGTGCGGAGGCCCAGCAGGACTCATGGGAGATGATCATGCCAACACTCATCAGTCAGGGAAGCCCTCAGGGCACACAGGCACCTGATGGTAGCCCCTAATAAGATCAACTTTGGAAAAAGATAAATTTTCCAGCGAAATATGCCGAAAAGTCTTGGATGTGTGGGACTGGGTAATGATCAGGTGTGGTGGCCTCATTAAGACATCAATCATGGGCGGAAACCACCATCGGACTCAGGGACCATCTGGAGGGGCAAAGCCCAGGGGCTATTCGACCATCGTATAATGCCAAGTCTCTCCATGTTGGCAAACAGCCTTTGCGATTTCCAGCTTTCCTTGGTCCAGTCTACACACGCGGGCATGGACTGGTGGGAAAGTTGTGAAAATATGGTGTTTGACCCCATGTTTAGTGATTTTAGTGGAGAATGTGGGCTTGATGAGGTTTGGGAATTCAGCAAGCAGTGGAGTAAAGTCCCTTGTGCTTGATAGAGTCCTTGTGGGGAACTTACTGGGGGAAGCAGGGTAACGACCCAAAGTCCTTGACATCCACAAGGCAGTAGTTCTTAAAATCGGCTTCCAAATCTTGGGCACACAAGAAATCTGCATCGAGCAGAGGTCTAGCCACTTTAGCTAAGAAGAAGTCCCATGTGAAACATTGCCCACTGAACCTGTTGTGTCCCATAACTCTGGATACTGCTGCCGTTGGCGGTCTCCAGTGAGGAATCGTCACTCTTTCCCTTCTGATCAATAGGCAGTGCTGGCAGCACACTTACTTCAGCACCCATGTCACCCTGAAAGGGTGTCTGTAATGACTAGTAGGTGACCCTGGCAACTGAAACCCACAGCGTTCACAGACCTCTGACGTCCCAATGCGCTGACACTGTTGAAGCTGCAAGGCGGTCAGCACTTCCTAGTGTTCATACCAAAGCGAGCACGGTAAAAACACAGGCCCGGTGTCGTCTGTATCTCAGCTGTGGGCATCCTTATGTCAGGGGCCTTTTTAACTGGGCTTATTGAGATAGAGAAAGGAGGAGGAATGATGTATCACTGCCGAGCTGAGTGTAGACTATCAGCCAGCTTAGCAAGCTCCTTATAGTCCTTCAGGGGTGCATTCATGAGGGCTATGCAAACTTGATCAGGCTACATGAAGAGTTCTTTAAAAATAAAACAAGGTTGGTGATTTCCCAGCATGTGGTCCATTAGCTCCAAAGACTTATCATTGCTGTGGCCAGGCAGGAGGGTAACTGTTTGGTGTAGTCAGACTCTGATAGTCCAAAAGTCTGTAAAAGGTGAGTTTTCAGTGATCAGTAGGTTTTCTGATAGACATGTTCAGGTAGGTTTTCTAGTAGACTCACCACTTTCGCAGCCTTAGAGTTGCTGAGCAATACTACCACATAGAAATATTTGGTGTTGTCAGCAGAGATTTCTCACAGAGCAAGTTGGGCCTCAGCATGTACAAACCAAGTGACGGCATTTTGCTCCCAAACGCCGACAGTTTCAAAATGACTTCATTCTGGAATCATCCTAGAGCATCGGGATCACCAATGAAGGTTTTTGCAAATGAAAACGGCATGAGGCGTTTTATGTTTAGGAAAAACCATAACAGTTCATTTATTGCACTCCAACACGGAACACAAAATGGGGTAAAAACTTAACGTAATTATGTCATCATGTCAGATCA
Source organism: Hemitrygon akajei (assembly GCF_048418815.1). Classification (NCBI taxonomy): domain Eukaryota; kingdom Metazoa; phylum Chordata; class Chondrichthyes; order Myliobatiformes; family Dasyatidae; genus Hemitrygon; species Hemitrygon akajei. The sequence goes on from NC_133149.1 coordinate 18,544,169, forward strand.
GCCTCTTAAAATGAAACCCCAACTCAATGTCGGTGGTTGTGAGTTATGTACATTTCACCCAATTACAATACCCGACAACTGCATTAATATATAAACACTCATATGAAATTTGTGGAAATTATGTTTACCTTGGTAGGTGTCCAGAAACGACAGACAAATTATCAAAATAAGGGGTCCATTAGTCAGAACAATGGTAAGAAGAATTTTTCAGCGCAAGTATACTGATCTCTTGGAATCTTTTACCTAATAGAGCTGTAGTTCGGAAACTAATTTTAATCGAGACATTGGCTTAGAATGTCATTATTTTTTGGCTAATAAGGAAAATGCACAGAATGGGATTGAGACAGAAGTGTGGTGCTGAGGCAAAAAGCCATCCGTGACGTTATTTGTGAAGAGGTTGCATGTTCTCCCCTCAACCTTGTGAGATTCCTCTGGGCGTTCCAGTTTCCTCCCACATTCCAAAGACGTACGGTTAGAATTAGTGAGTTGTGGGCATGCAATGTTGGCACCGGAAGCTTGGCAACACTTGCAAGTTGCCCAGCCCAGTTCTTATTGATTTGATTTGATGCAAACAATGCATTTCACAGTATGTTTCAATGTACATGTGACAAATAAAGCTAATTTTTTAATCTGCTCTAACACTTTGGGGATTCCTATTCAGTGCAGACTCCATGGAGTTACCTGCAGGGACTAGAACAAGCAGCTGGAATCTGACCTGAATGTTGGTGGGGGAGGGAATTATCTCCAGCCATTTTCCTGAGCCCAAAATATCCACTCCAAGACTCCTGACAAGCAATTGACCTCCTGAATCGACCTACTGGGCCAAATGATACCAATCACCCACAGGACAATGTTCCTTTTGCACTGAAGTTTATTGAGTTTAATTATGGATTGTACTGTCAAGTAACAAGTGGTCTTGCCTAGAAGTTGGAATTCTACTTTTTTGTGTGTGTTAGACATGTGCCCACTGAAACATCTCAAAAAATAACAAAATTGGGCAAAGGCATGTTAAAAGCAATGGGGTGTTTTGTGCAAATATTCAGCATGACAACCAGAGCTCTGTAATTCTATTTTGGAGTTAAGATAAGAAAAATATTTTGCATAATTTATGTTTATCATGCTTATTTGGATCCAATTTCTTCACATTTATTGCCTCAGATCGTCTTTTCCTTCGACATTCCCTTGGGTTTGAGGGTGATTTGCATTCACTCCAATTGTGAAGCTCTGAGGAGACTGAAGAAGCAATTTTGGTGACTACAAACCTTTCCACAGGTGGGGCAGCAGGTGCCTGTTGGGTGAGTTGGATGGATAGTTCATCCTTCCAGATGTGTCACACAGAGAAGCTAATTCTTGCCAATCATATCAAACCAGCTAATCTCATCCTGTGTTGGTTGCATAAAGACTAATGTATTAAGTAACTCAGTAAGATCACCTCTCAATTTATGCCTCAATGTTCTCAGCACCTTCCCAAGAATCTCTTTTCTGCATTGAGCATTTTAGTTCAAAGATTCCAGAGGTCAGGAGAGGTGGTGGATTTCTTCATTCATGGTTTGAGCATAACTCAGATAAACAGCACCATGGACAGATTACTAGATGTTTGTGAATAATAATGTCAATTGAATCAAATAGTTCCTATGACTGGAAATATTCTATTTTACTCTGAAGTCTTCATTTGTTTTAATTAGTAATCAAATTGATATCAGAGGTGATTTAGTTGATAACTTAAAGTTAATCCTGTCAAAGCAGTGCTGGGTCCCAGACAACTTGCTGTCCACCTAGTAGGAGTTTCAGAGAGCTGCTTACCTTCCTTGAGTGACTGCAGTTTACACCGACTTCCACTGATTAGATCTTCAGATTGGAAGAGGCTAGTTTCAAACCCCTGACTTCAGGCTGAAAATTGAAGGATATCTTAAAAGATTCTCCACCTGTCTCAGGTATGTGGAAATATCGCTGGAGGGAGATACCATTTTACATGATTCCGAGCTGCTTCGCCTAATAAAACCAGGTTTGCACTCAGACTGTTTTCCCACTAGTTCTACAGTGGGAAAAGATAGGTGGAAACCGGTTAAGCTGTAAGTCACTGACAGAAGTTGTTGTAGGTGCTGATGACATTTCTAGGCCTGTAGATGGTGGGAAGGGGGATAGGGAGGTTTTAGGAATTTAGTGGATGCAAGCAGCTTGGGACTGCGGCTTATAAAGTCAACTGGGCCTACAGTTTGAGTTGTAGGGACATCCAGGCTAATGTTCTGACAATCACACCATTGCAGGAGGGTCAGAGCTGGTCAGAGGAGTCTGAGACATCAGCATTGAGGTAGCTGTGGTGAAGAGATGAGATATGGATGATAGATGGACAGAACCTTCAGAAGCCACTGTAAGGAAAATCCATGGGATGATTGTGGACACCTTGAAGTCCTCATTAGTGAATTAGAGCCCTCTCTCATTATTTCCAAAGGTTTCCACTCTCGAATTAAAGCCTACATCAGCGTGTGTGGACCGAGTATTCACAGCTTAATTAGTCTTAGTGTATCTGTGCTGTGGCATATCTTGCACTTATGTGTGTCAGTGGTGTACTTGTGTGTTTTAGTTTGCACACAGCCACCTGTTCCCCTGCTGTTTAACTGTGGTGTGTACAGGTCAGTGGCCAGTGCCTGATGGTAGAGAGCAAATACCAGCCAGTCATTCGCCCAATTACGCACTGCCTCCTCTCTCTTGTCATCTCACTCACAGCTTTCCCTGTTCAATCAGATATTGAATATGAATGCTGATTATTTACTCTCCGGAGATCAGGAATGTGATTAATCAGGGATGTAATCAGCTGATGTCAAATATCTGAAGGAAAGGACAGTACTGCAGCACAGGGTCTGAGTTTGACCTTGACCTGAGATACCGTTTTTGCATGGGGTTTGATTCTGTGACTGTCTTCTGGTCCTCTGCTTTACTTCCACATCCCCAAAATGTGCCGATCAGCTAAACGGCATCAGTAAATTATCCAGCGTGCAGGATTCTATAAGGCGTGAGAGGATAGATTGCAGGGGTAAGGGAAGAAAAGGGAGGATGCCTCTGATGAAATTGATGTGCCATGTGCTGGGGCCGACCCAATGGGCTAAGTGGCCTCCTTCTGTGCTGTGAAGTAAGATAACAGAGTGGATAAATGTTACATTTCTAGCTTCATGTGTCATGTCCTGATCGCATCACCTTTTGCTTAGCCCCCTGCTCTGCTTGCTTTACACTTATGACTGTGTGACCAAGTTTGCTGATGACACCACTGTCATAGGCTGAATCAAAGGTGGTGACAAATCGGCATATAGGAGGTGTAAAAACAACAACCTCTCACTCAATGTCAGCAAGACCAAAGCACTGATTATTGACTTCAGGAGGAGGAAACTGAAGGTCCATCTGTCAGTTCTCATCCGAGGATCAGAGGGTGGGAGAGTCAGCAACTTTAAATTCCTTGGCGTTATCCTTTGCCCAGAATATAAGTACATTATGAAGAAAGCATGGCAGCACCTCTACTTTCTTAGAAGTTTGCAAAGACTCAGTGTGACATCTCAAACTATGACAAACTTCTATAGATGTGTGGTGGAGAGGTTATTGACTGGCTGCATCTCAGCCTGGTATGGAAACACCAGAGTCCTTGAATGGAAAATCCCACAAAAAGTAGTGGGTGTGGCCAGTCCATCACAAGTAAAGCCTTTCCCACTATTGCGCATGTCTATACAAAGCATTGTTTCTGGAAAGCAGCATCCATCATCCAGGCAATGCTTTTTTCTTGCTGCTGCCATCAGGAAGAAAGTACAGGAGTCTCAGGACTCACACCACCAGGTTCAGGAATAGTTATTACAGCTCAACCATCAGGCTTTTGAACCAAAGGGGATAACTTCACTTGACTTCACTAGCCATATCATTGAAATGTTCCCACAACCTATGGACTCACTTTCAAGGACTCTTCATCTCATGTTCTTGGTACTTATTGCTTATTTCTCTATTATTAATATTTCTTTCTTTTTGTGGTCTTTTGTACACTGGTTGAATGCCTAAGTTAGTGAAGTTTTTCATTGATTCTATTATTGTTATTATTCTATTATGAATTTATTGAGTATGCCTGCAAGAAAATGAATCTCAGGGTTGTATATGGTGATATATGTGTACTTTGAACTTTGAACTTTGAGGTAGGCGAGAGGTGAGTTTTATGTCTTGTTCCCGTATGCTGTTTGTGCCCAAAGACTCCAGTTTCAGTAAATCATTATTGACATACAGTAAAACATAATTGTTTTGGCATTGGTTCAGTGTATTTTGAATTATTTTTGAATGACCCTCTCCAGTCCAGTAAAATACCAATGGGCTCAGTGCAGTTACCCAGAAGCTTTCCGTTAAAACAGCAGTTCAAAGAGCAAAAGGTGAGAAAGAATAATTCTCCATCTCAATCATTTAATCATGATACAAAAACAATGTTCTGTGGTTTTATTTGAAACAATATTGCCTTTCATGTGTCTTGGAGATGGGACATTGTGAAGGAACTCAGAAGAACTAGAACCAGTGTCATGCAAAAGAAATCATGAGTTGTTCCACAAGACTCTGATGACTTGGTTGGTTTCACCTTGGTTGCGATGACCTGAGATAATTGCCAGTGATCTTGCAAGGCAGTTTCCATGTCCCCAACAACTGCCTTCCAGTTGTTCTGGAAATTATTGCAGAATTCATACTCCCAATCATCGTCATATGATTCTATTGGGAAGCTTGTAAAAGCGATGGGCAGATGGGAATGGAATCAAGCATTGCTGATTACCTAATAGGCTGCTATTAGGATGCACAAGAATTAGGGAAAAAGTGGACATTGGAGGAAGACAAATCGCACCAAGCATATCATCAGCATTACTATTGTTCCTGAATCCTATAAACCAACAAGAATGCAGTGTCACAGCCACGGTCTCTGCTGTGGGTTTTATGTGCCTGTGCAGGCGGGCCGTGGAACAGGTACGGGCAAGCTCGCTCGTGAGTATACATGTTCTAGCTAATTACTGTTCCATTATGATGGTATTTAACTCCCTGCTTTCCATTCTAGTCTTGTTGAGACTTGACCAAAAGTGCAGCAAAGTTTACTCTCCCTGCTTAACCTCATCCTTGTCTTTGAAAGACTGATGCTGGAAAGTTATTGCTTCCAAACACAGTGTTGGCATTTAACTTTCAGTATGAGACTTTTAGTTAACAGCTGTTGGGCTGGCATTTATTGTTTTTCTGTTCCTTTAAATTCCATAACAGTTCTCATTAAAGTCAGTGAATTGTTGACCCACTTCAGTGTCTCTCTGCACTTGGGCCATATCCGCACATTTTGACATGCACTGTAAACCCTGCGGATTTCATCCAACATAAAGACCACGCATTAATCTCAGGAACATCACCTGCAAAGCAGATAGAGAGCTCCAGAAGTGGAAAGAATGAGAAACAAGTTTCTCATATCAGCATGATGTGGTGATGAAATAGATTAAGCAATCAGCACAACGATGCAGCCTTGGCTTATATTCCACTGAGTGCAGAAGACTAATAAATGATCTGATGAAGGTGTTTAAGAATATGGTCCCACAAGAGAGAAACTGGATTGAACTTTCTAAGTAAATACCAACAGTTTCACACAAAAAAATTGCTGGTATTAATGAATGTACTAAAATATAAATTCAATGGTTAAGGAGATTAAGAGATATAAAATTAATAATTAGATATAAGAAAGTTATCACAATCTGATAACAAGTGGCTGGATGAACTCAATGGGTCAGGCAGCATCTTTGAAGGGAGAGGGTTAGTTGACATTTCTCACTAAGACCCTGCATAGTGCAGAGGGAGATAGTCGGCATAAAGAGTGGAGGTGGTGGGGTGAGGCGGAAGCTGGCAAGAGATAGGTCGATTCCATAATCTTCACATCTCTGTTGTCTTCGTCTATCACTTTCCAGCCTCTGTCACTATTCCCACCCCTCTCTCCTCCATTTGACTCAATCTGCCCAACCACCTTTTCCTCGCCTGGATCTATCAATCACCCCTCTCCCTCCATCTTTATACTGGCTATCTCCCCTCAGTTCTGAAACATAGACTAGGCTGCCTGACCCACTGAGTTTGTCCAGCAACTTGTCGTTTTCTTTGCTCCAGATTCCAGCATCCGCAGTCTGCAATCACTTGTGGAACAGTGGCTCGGTCTTGAGGGGCTTCATGCTGGCCTTCCAATTTTCAGAATGAGCCACAGATCCCTTGTCAGTTTGCAAGCTATTATTGATTGCCAAAGGTCTATTACCATCTCTCAAAATAATGTAAAATATAATCCAGGCCCAGAATGAGAGTAAGTTCTGGGCTCAGAACCCTTCCTGTAAATGTTGTTACCCTACTCAATCCACCTCCTTTGCTGAAGTGCTACAGAACGACTGTCAAAAGCCAGCCTCCCACTGAGCAGGTAATAGACAACTGCTTTGCAGTCAATTCTCTGATATATATTTTTAAATCACATCACTTCAGTCAATGACACCTTGCATCTAATGGAACAAGTTCTCAAACCGTTTTATCAGGATGTGGCAGCACTATGAATCAAGTCTCATATGTTTCATATTTATATGGAGGGGCTGAAAATGACACAAGTACAGATAGACCGACAAACAAACACACACACACACACACACACACACACACACACACACACACACACACACACACACACACACACACACACACACACACACACACACACACACACCACACTCATGCTGCTGTTACAGGAAATGTCAGCACTGACAAAATGTGATATTTACTTTGGAGTGAACCCAACCAGTTTGTCTGTGTGGGATACAAGATCCGCTCTCTCACCATGCACAGTGATTAATGCCAAGCAGATATAACGCTTTAACAATGACAGCAATCTCCACCCTTGCAACTCCACCACTTCAAAACAAGATCCATTCTACTCTCTTGCTGAAAATTGGTCAATTGCATCCCAGGTAACGCTGATCACAGCCTTGGTTTAACTTCTATCAATAGTGTAGAACATAAAGCTGGGATCAGGAGTTGAGATTTAGGAGGCTGCGTTTGGGAGCTTAAGATCAGAAACCTGTGTTTAGAAGCCTCTATTTAGAAATTGGGTTTTGGGAACTCAACGGTAAATAAGTGTAGAAGGACTGTAGTGGAATCAATAGAGATTTCAGTGGTGTGTAAGAGGGAATTGGGAAAAAAGGGGAAATGTCTCTGATGAGCCTGTTCTTTTGGAAGCTGTTACTGACTCCTTTGTTGAGGTAGCAGGCCATCCATTGATTGTGTCATTCATGGATGTTGAGTCCCAGCTATTGTGCAAACTGGTCCACTAGCTGGAGCAGTACGATAAGGAGATCAACCTGTAGTAAGCTACCCCTCTCCACACAGCTGATGAACCCAAAGGAACGGCAGAGACTGATACAGTTCAGCACCAGCAGCATCGCAGGAGTTGCCAATCAGTGTTGAAATCAACATAGGACTGCCTCAGGGACTCCAGCTCTGGATTTTTCCTCAGGGTTTACTCCTGAAGCCTTCCCCATGAGTGGGCATAACTGCAAGGCAACAGGGGTTTGAGATCAGGGTCTTCCTTCTAGATGAGCTGCCAACCATGGCTGATGAGCCCTATCTACCTGAAGCGACTGGTGTTAAGGTGCCACTAACCCACCTTGACCCTTCTCCAGACAGTAGAAACAGGCTTAGTCGCTAAGCCATATGTGAAGGCCAGGAACTGGACTTGGTTATCAGAGACTATTTGAAGTGCACGCCATTTAATAGGTAGTGGGAGCTTATCCCCACTACTCCTACTGCTATTGCAACCTTAAGGTAACCTCGGATCCTTAAGCATCTTTGTTGTAAAAAGTCAGTTAATGGAGTGGATGTGGTAAATGGAGCCTGGCCAATATGGGCAGTTCCTAAGCCCTTTCCACCATCCTGTTAGTCTTCTCTCCAGCAATACATACAAAATGCCGGAAGAACTCATCATGTCTGGCAGCATCTATGGAAGGAAAAGAACAGGCAACATTTCAAGCCAAGACATTTTATCAGGACTGGAAAGTAAGAGGGAAAAGCCAGAAAAAATTTGTCTGTGGAGGAGGGAGGGAAAATGCACAAGCTGGTAAGTGATAGGTGACTCCAGGTGAGACGGGAAATATAGGTGGGTGGGAGAATTGATGAACCCAGGTACGACATCATGGATTGGAACCATAGATTCTGGATTCCGAGTCTGAGGTCTGGAGTCCCCATTTGGGTGTCTGGGTTCAGAGCCTGGAATCAAGGTCTGCACAGTAATTCAACTTCAGAAGCATGTGCTTAGGTATCCTATTTAGGAATAAGGCTCCAGCAGCCTTTATAGAGCAAAATGGTTTACTGGAGTCCGAGTTCAGGAAGTCAGATTCCAAAGCTTGTATTGAGAAGTCCAGTCAGACTCATTGCATTAGGATCTGGTATAGCACTCTGAATGTGCGAAGCTGCAGAGAGTAGTGGATTCTACACAAATACATCATGGGCAAATCCCTTCCCAACAGTGGTAGCATCTACAGAGGGCACCGTCTCAAGAAGGCACAAGCCAACATCAAAGATGCCCAACATCTGGGCCGTGCTATCTTTTCACAGCTACCATCAGGCAGGAGGTACAGAAGCCTGAAGTCCCACACCACCAGGTTCAAGAACAGTTACTTTCCTTCAGCCAGGTGGTTCTAGGGCCGACCAGCAAAACCTTAATCATTATTTCAGTACAGCAACACTATGACCACTCTGATCACCTTGCACTAAATAGACTGTTTTTTTGCTCTGCTGGTGTTCTTTCTTGTAAAAATTGTGTATGATATATATTTTCCTTGTGAATGCGGCCTGTTATATACCTGTGATGCTGCAGCAAGCAAGTTTCTCATGTGCTTACGTGTATTTTTGCATGACAATAACCTTAACTTTGAATTTGAATTTGATAAAGAGCCAGGTCAGGATACCAGGAGTGAAAACACATGATCAAGAGTCTGGTTTCTGGGAGTCCTGGCTTAGGAGCCTGAGTACATGATGTACGCCTAGGAAAGTTTCCAGGGTGCAAGCATGGGCAAGGTTTTTTTTTATGTAAGACCAGCAGTTGCCCAAACTGCAAGTCTCCCCTCTCCATGCCACCAATGTTGTCCAAGGGAAGGGCATTAGGACCCATACAGCTTGGCACTGGTGTCATCGCAAAGCAATGTGTGGTTAAGTGCCTTGCTCAAGGACACACACGCAAGCCTCAACTAAGGCTTGAACTAGCGACCTTCAGATAACTAGCCAAATGCCTTAACCACTTGGCCACGCGCCAACACAGGAGCCAACATAGAGTAGCCAGGAATCAATTCCTCTAGTTCTGGAGAGTGGATACTCGATACACCAACCTGGAATCAGGAGCCTGGATTTAGGATCCAGGGTTTTGGAGAACAGTCAGGAGAATCATTATTGCGGATCCCAAAAGCAGAATCCCTAGTTGAGATTCTGCAGTAAAATTAGAGGATCCCATGATCAGGATTCAGTGTTCTCAAGTTCTTATGCTGTGAAGAATCTGTTTTTAAATGAATCTTCAAAACAAATAGTAAACTGACGAGAAGGAGCCACTTCCATTCCCAGCTTCCAGTATCTATCTGACTGCTCACTGCCACAGAGAAGTAACCGTTGTTTCAAGTAAGCTGGATTCAACCCAGAGACTTTGAAGATGGGAATGCTCTGTCCCATGAAGAATGAAACCATCATCGCCCTTTAGGTACTAATAAACCCAGAATGATCCCTACCCACTCATCTTGGTCAAGCATTTAGTAGGATAAAGTTCCCTTGAGAACTTAATTAATGACTTAACTGATGCAGCAGTGAGAGGAGACCAGGTTAAGTTACAGCTAGTGCAATCAGAGACCAGGGCATATTTATCTAATTTTCATGCAGTTTGAATTCCAAAATTGGTTTTAGTTCTCAGCATCTTGCAAGCAAACGGTGGACAATATTATTCCTTGTACACATGTGAGGGCAAGTGGGGGGCAGGCTCCTTCACGTGACAGTCAAGGTGAGTTTTGTTGGAAGCCATATAGAGTTAAAGAGAGCTGTATGCATGAGTGTTATTTAAAATTAAATAGCAAACTTGCATAGAAATGCAGACAGGAGTGATGACTGTACACACATGGACCGTAAAACACAAGAAACAGCAGCAGGAGTACGATGTTTGACCCCTCAAGCCACACACACAAAATGCTGGAGGAACTCAGCAGGTCAGGCAGCATCTATGGAGGTAAATAAACAATTGATGTTTCAGGTTGGACGCATCAGCCCAAATGTTGATTGGCTATTTCTCTCCATAGAGGCTGCCTGATCTCCTGAGTTCCTCCAGCGTTTTGTGCGTGTGGTTCTCAGGACTTCCAAAATCTGTGGAACCTCTTGCATATTTGACCCCTCAAGTTAGCTCTGCTATCCATCAAGGTTAAGGCCTTTCCACCTCAAAACTATTTTCATGTCTTATCCCCATATTTATTGACTCCCAAATTTTCCAGGAATCTGTTGATCTCTACATTGGATGAGCTCACTGATTGAACCCATGCAGGATAACTTGCAGGACCATATCACAGTCAGAGTCAGAGTTTGAGTCCATGGATTTTGAAGTTAAGGAGACAGGATTTAAAGCTGTATTCAGTCCTTAAATTGGCAAATTGTTAAATTGGTCTACTATTGTCACGTGCACTGGGGTACAGTGAAAAACTTTGTCATCCATACCTCAGCACTGGTTTGGGCACGTCCCACTTCCTTAAGTAAAGGACTAGTTCTTTGTTTTTATTGACATTGACGGGAAGTATGTTACTATGATGCAATCATGGGACAATTTACAACAGCCAATTAATCTACTCAATACAACATAGAGTCATAGAAAATTACAACATAGGCCCTTTGGCCCCTCTAGTCTGTGCTGAACTATTTCAACTGTCTACTCCTATCGACCTGCACTGGGACCATAGACCTCCATACCCCTACCATCTATGTACCTACCCAAACTTAGCTTATATGTTGTAATCAAGCTTGTATGCACCTTGTGCTGGCAGCTCATTCCACACTCTCATGACCCTCTGAGTGAATGTTTCCCCTCATGTTCCCCTTAAACTTTTCACCTTTCACCCTTAACCCATGACCTCTGGTTTTAATCCCACCCAAACTCAGTGAAAAAGCCTGCTTGAATTTGCTCTATCTATATTCCTCATAATTTTGAATACCTCTATCAAACCTCCCTTCAATCTTCTACATTCTAAGGAATACTGTCCTAACCTACTCAAATTTCCCTTATAACTCAGGTCCTCCATACCTGGCAGCATCTTTGTAATTTTTTTTCTGTACTCTTTCAACCTTACTTACATCTTTCCAGTAGGCAGGTGACCAAAACTGTACACAATACTCCAAATTAGGCCTCACCAACGTCTTCTACAACTTTAACATAACATCACATCTCCTGTATTCAATACTTTGATTTATGAAGGCCAGTGTACCAAAAGCTTCCTTTATGGCCCAATCTACCTGTGACGCCACTTTCAATAAATTATGGACCTGTATTCCCAGATCCCTTTGTTCTACCACACCCCTCAGTGCCCACCTATTCACTGAGGAAGACCTACCCTGGTTGGTTCTACCAAAGTGCAACACCTTACACTTGTCTGCATTAAATTCCATCTACCATTTTTCAGCTCATTTTTCCAGCTGATCCAGATCCCTCTGCCATCTATGATAGCCTTCCTTGGTGTCATGCACAAATTTTCTGATCCAGTAAGCCACTTCATCATCCAGATCATTGATATAGATGGCAAACAACAGACCCAGCAACGATCCCTGTGGCACTCCACTAGGCACTGGCCTCCATTCAGGGAGGCAACCATCTACTACCAGTTTCTGGCTTCTCACACAAAGGCAATGTCTAATCCACTTTACTACCTTATCTTGAATGCCAAGCGACCGAAATTTCTTGACCAATCTCTAATGCGGAACCTTGTCAAATGCCTTGTCAATGTAGACAACTTCCATTGCCTTGCCTTCATCAACTTTCCTGGTAACTTCCTGTAAAAACTCTATAAGATTGGTTAGACATGACATACCACGCATGAAGCCATGTTGACTATCCTTAATCAGTCCCTGTCTATCCAAATACTTATATATCTGGTCCCTTAGAATACCTTCCAATAACTTTCTCACAACTGATGTCAGACTGACCAGGCTATAATTTCCTGGTTTATCTTTTGAGCCTTTCTTGAACTGCAGAAGAGCATTGGCTATCCTCCAGTCCTCTGGTACCTCTCCTCTCAAAGGATGATATAAATATCTCAGTCTTCTGACTGTGGGAGGAAATCAGAGCATATAGAAACACAGAAACATAGAAAACCTACAGCACAATACAGGCCCTTTGGCCCACAAACCTGTGCTGAATATCTCCCTACTTTAGAACTACCTAGGCTTTACCCATAGCCCTCTATTTTTCTAAGCTCCATGTAGCTATCCAGGAGTCTCTTAAAAGACTCTATAGTTTCCACCTCCACCACCGTCGCCTGCAGCCCATTCCACACACTCACCACTCTCTGCGTAAAAAACTTACCCCTGACGTCTCCTCTGTACCTACTTCCAAGCAATTTAAAACTGTGCCTCCTCGTGTTAGCCACTTCAGCTCTGGGAAAAAGACTCCTGACTATCCACACAATCAATGCCTCTCATCATCTTAAACACCTCTATCAGGTCACCTCTCATCCTCCATCACTCCAAGGAGAAAAGGCCGAGTTCACTCAACCTATTCTCATAAGGCATGCTCCCCAATCCAGGCAACATCCTTGTAAGTCTCCTCTGCACCCTTTCTATGGTTTCCACATCATTCCTGTAGAGAGGCGACCAGAATTGAGCACAGTATTCCAAGTGGGGTCTGATCATGGTCCTATATAGCTGCAACATTACCTCTCGGCTCTTAAACTCAATCCCACGATTAATGAAGACCAATACACCGTATGCTTTCTTAACCACAGAGTCAACCTGTGCAGCAGCTTTGAGTGTCCTATGGACTCAGACCCCAAGAACCCTCTGATCCTCCACACTGCCAAGAGTCTTACCATTAATACTATATTCTGCCATCGTATTTGACCTACCAAAATGAACCACCTCACACTTACCTGGGTTGAACTCCACCTGCCACTTCTCATCCTATCGATGTCCCGTTGTAACCTCTGACAGCCCTCCACACTATCCACAACACTCCCAACCTTAGTGTCATCAGCAAATTTACTAACCCATCCCTCCACTATCACATCCAGGTCATTTATAAAAACCACAAATAGTAGGGGTCCCAGAATAGATCCCTGAGGCACACCACTGGTCACCGACCTCCATGCAGAATATGACCCATCGACAACCACACTTTGTCTTCTGTGGGCAAGCAAGTTCTAGATTCACAAAGCAATGTCCCCTTGGATCCCAGGTCACCTTACTTTCTCAATAAGCCTTGCATGGGGTACCTTATCAAATGCCCTGCTAAAATCCGTATACACTACATCTACTGTTCTTCCTTCATCAATGTGTTTAGTCACATCCTCAAAAAGTACAATCAGGCTCGTAAACCCACACCTTCCACGGGGAGAATGTACAGACTCTATACAGATTGCACCGGAATTGAATTCCGAATTTCAAAATGCCCCAAGCTGTAATAGCATTGCACTATACTACATTACCGTGATGATAGATAGTCAGTGTATCTGATCCCGGCGAAGGGGAGTCAAGAACTGCAGGGCCCAGGTGTACAGTAAAAGGGGAAAAAGTTAAAGGAGATCTGAAGAATAGTTTTTCCCATGGAGGATGATGGTTATCTGGATCTGATGGGGGAGCTGGTAGAGGGAGATGCAGTATTTAAAGCTTAGAGGGGAAAAGAATAAAGAGATATGGGCCCACTGCAGGCAAATGGGGCTAGTGTATCATAAACACAAGAAATTCTGCAGTTGCTGGAAATGCAAAGCAGCATGTATAAAATGCTGACGGAGCTCAGCAGGTCAGGCGGTATCCATGAAGAGAAACAAACAGTCAACGTTTCAGGCCAAGGCTCTTCTTCAGGACTAGAAAGGAAGGTGGATGACGCCAGAACAAAAAAGTGAGGAGAGGGGAAGAAGGATGGCTGGAAGGATAGTTAGAAGGTGGAGCCAGGTGGGTTGGACGGGTAAAGAGCTGGAGAGGAAAGATTGTAATAGGAGAGGTGAGTGGACCAGAGGAGAAACGGAAGGAAGAGGGGACCCAGGGGGAGATGATAGGCAGGTGAGAAGAAGTATGAGGCAGAATAGGGAATAGAAGAAGAGGGAATGGAGGGTAAAAAGTTCTTTTTGACCAGAAGGTGAAATCAATATTCATGCCATCAGGTTAGAGGCTACCCAAATGGAATATAAGGTGTTGCTCCTCCAACTTGAGGGTGGCTTCGTCATGGCACAAGAGGAAGGTATGGACTGACATGTCAGGACAGGAATGGAAATCAGAATTAAAATGTTGGGCTGCCAGGAAATTCCGGTTTTGGGGATGGAACAGAGGTGCTCAACAAAGCGATTTATGAAGGGTCTCGGCTCAAAGTGTTGGCTGCTCATTTCCCTCCATACATGACCTTCTGAGTTCCTCCAGCATGCTGCTAATGCTTTTAGTGACTTTTTTTTGTGACTGTCTTCAAAAAGAGTGGGAGGATGCTGATGTTTATTCAGGAGGAGTGTGAAATAGACAATGGTAGAAACATCACACAGGAAGCACTAAAAGGTAAAACATCTTTGAAAATGGATAAGTCACTTCATTGACTGAAATGGAAAAATGTGGCAATGAGATGAAGATTAGAGAGGCTAGATTTGCTTACTCTGGGAAAGAGGAGGATGAGGGTTTATTTAATTATGAGAAGCCTGGGTAGAGTAAATAGGATGGATATGTACAGTACTATAATTAGTTAATGGGGTTAAGGGGAGATCCTGTCTCTGGAATTCATGCATACAGGGCTCCTATACACCTGGCTTCTGTCCCCAGCAATCGTGTGGCCGGAATACCTCTACTGTACTCGGTGCTTCTCTGCCCAAGACCTTTCATTGTTTATCCAAGGTTCCAGTGCCCAGAGCTACACATCTGTATCAACTCCTCAGGGCCCTCTTCACTTGGGCTCCTGTGCTCAGGTACTGATCCAGAATCAGAATCATGTTAATTATCACTGACATGTCGTGAAATATGTTGTTTCGTGGCAGCATTATAGTGCAAGGCATAAAAATTACTGTAATTTGCAACAAAAAAAAAGTGCAAGAAAGAAATAGTGAGGTAGTGATAATAGTAATGAGAAAAAGGCATAATGAGGGCCCTTAATGATGGATGCTGCCTTCTTTAAGCACAGTCTTTTGAAGATATTGTCAATGGTGAGGAGACTTGTGCCCGTGATGGAGAATGCTCTCCATGGTACATCTCCTGTTCACACTTCTGTTGCTAGGGCCCCAAGAGCAAATGTCCTCTGAAGACACATCGTGGAACCTTATCTCTGTTCTTCAAGCTCCTCAGCCAGGACTTCTGTTCTCCTGTCTCCTATACTGAAGGCTCCTGAATCTACTCTCCTATACCTGGGGTTCCTTGACCAGGGATTATACCAGGAGTTTCTGAAGCTATATCTCCTGTACCTAGTCTTCTGTACTGAGGCTGTGACAGTATTGCAGAGATGAAATATCAATGTTTACCACTGAAGCTGGTAATGACAGTCCAGAAGAGCTTCTCGATGCACAGGGTGCAGCACAGCCCACTGAGAAACACCTTTATAAATCAGACAGACAAGTAGGGTGCTGTAGGATCTCAAAGAAAGTCCACAAACTGGACCCGCAGCAGATCTTCAGGCTAACTGGGGTAGGCGTGATGGTCCCAATAGTCTCATTTTACACTACATTCCACTTGTCAAACATCAGGGTAGGAACAACAACAAAGTGCCTGCCAAAAGCAGCCTGATAAATAATATTTTGATCTTATTATAGTAAACATAGACAGGGAAACACTGTGAATCTGAATGAAATGTAAACTCATAGCTATTAATGACAACAACAGTCCTCCAAAGGAATCCTTGAATTGTATAATTAATTGCCTGAAGGAACCTTTTCTTTTGCAAATGAGTTTTGCATTGATTCCCCAATACCTCCCAACCTTTGGACCCATGCTCCCTGTGCCAGCAGCTATCAGGGAATGAATTACTCAGTGATATGTGTCCCAAGCCAGCTTTCTTCTGAAGCGGTTTACCATGCCTCAAGCATCTGCCAGCAGACACAGTGGAACTTGATATTCAGCAGGAAGTGTTTCTCATTTAATCCGTGGTTGAGTTCCATCTGAAGATCACATCAGAGGTCACAGTGAAAATTCTTCATGATTGGATATCAGCACAGTCACTGCATTCAATACGAGTTGGGCCCCGTTACTCCGCAACCCAGCCCCTTCCACTCCAGAGAGACAGGAACCTACTGTAAATAAAGCTCCCTCATTTAGGAGGACACAGCATCATCAATGTTTGGCTTGACTCCCAAGATCTCAGGTAAGGTTCAGATTAATTATCACTGAGCAGGCAAATCAGCACTGAAGTGTGGCTCAGATAAGCAGCCTTGATAGGAGTTATTTCAATTGCCATAAGTTCTAATTGGTCATCTTGCATTATGGCAAAAAAGATTCTTAAGGATGATACCAAGTCTTTTCCCCAGACCAAGAACTAAAAAACATATATGTTAAGATATGAGAGAAGATATTTAAAGGGGACCTGTGTAACTCCATAATGCAATGAATCTATGTCAGCTTAATTAAAGTTACCCACTTTAACAGCAGTGTCTTTTCCCTCTCCCTGCTTTCTCACTACTCTGTGGGGTGTAGGGAATTATCCTGTAGCTCACAGATTGGTGAATATATCCACCAAGGACTGCTTTTTGCAATTAAAATGCTGAATAAAGCACAATGGAGAAAATGATTCAAAACATAAATAGACACCAACCTTTGATATGTTAATTATTTAGCTTGCAGTTTCAGATAATTATACATGATCTCAATATTTGAATGATATTAATGCGATGGAAAAAAGGTAGATGTGTGTACATGTTGTCAGTGTCCATGTCTCTCAGTAGTTCTCAAGGCACATCAGAACATAAAAGAGGAGCAGGATTCTAAAAACCCATCCAAAAAGATCAGGGCTGTGCTGATCTTGAGCTTAGTCCCACTTTTCTGCCTGTTACCTCAACTCCTTCATTTCTCTACTGTCCATTGTCCTCTTGGCCTGGAATATATTCAATACTTTATCTCCATAACTCCATAGGAGTTCTAAAGGTTCACCGTCCTCTGAGAACAAAACTGTCTCCTCCCTTCCTTCTTTATCTCATAAATCAATCCTTTGAGCCTTTTATGAATAGTCATCAATGCAAATATACTGTATATCCTAACTTAAACAACTATCAAAGATGCCTACTGATCCATCCACGGAGGCCTAGTGGCTAGCACGATGCTATTACAACTATTATGGATAGGTAGAAGCACATCTGTAATAATTATTTTCAACACTGGGGCCCCACAGGGCTGCGTCCTTTGTCTCCTACTCTACTCCTGGCCAGATTTGCTCTAAATCCAAATGCAAGTTTACAGATGACACCACCATAGAGGACCGAACCTCAAAAGACAATAAGTTAACAATAAATGAGATATGGAGCCTTGTGACAGGGTGTCATGACAACAACCTTTTCCTTAATGTCAGAAAAATATAAAAGCTGGCAGTTGATTTCAGGAAAGGGGGAGGTATGCGATGCACATGTTCCTGTTTGCATCAACAGTACTGAAGTAGAGAGGGTTGAGAGCTCCAGGTTCCTCAGGCTGAGCATCACCAATACCCTGTCCTGGTCCAAGCACTTTGACTCCACAGTCAAGAAAGTTCACCAGCACCTTGATATCCTCAGAAACTAAAGAAAATTGGCATGTCCCAGATAACCCTCACCAATTTTTAAAGATGCACTATAGAAATCATCCTATTCAGATGCATCATGGCTTGCTATGGCAGCTGCTCAAGACCAGAAGAAACTACAGGGAATTGTGAACACAGAAACCAGCTTCCCTTCTATGGACTCTATCTACAGTTTTCACTGCCTCTGTAAAACAGCCAACATAATGAAGGATCCCACCTACCCTGGACTTCCTTTCTTCTCCCCCTCCCATTGGTCAGAAAATACAAAGCTTGAAAGCACATACAAAGTGGCTCAAGGACAGCCTCTGTCTGACAGTTATAACACTATGAAAGGACATCTTGTACAATAAGATGGACTCTTGACCTCACAATTTACTTTATCATGGCTTTGCACCACTTCGTCTACCTGCACTGTAACTGCAATACCATATTCTGTTATTGTTTTCCCTTGCACTGCCTCAAAATACTGATCTAATGAAATCATCTGTCATGCTTTTCACTGTAACTCTGCACATGTGACAATAATAAACAAATTTACCAATTTACAAGGAAATTAAGACCACACATGGCAATTCATGTCTCAGCAAGAGTAAGACTTCCTTTTCTGACCCAGTCCACTTGCTTTCCTAATCACTGACTGTACATGCTGTAATTACTTATTCGTCATATGCATGGGCGTCCAGATCCATCTGTGGCCACTCACCATTTAAAGTTCTGTCTGTCTACGTTTGCTGCAAAGCAAGATAACTTCACACTTCTTCTTCTGTTCAGAATTTGTGTACCCCTGGATGACCAACATTTATTTCCCATTCATAATCGCTCCTTGATCTGACTTGATTTGCCATTTCAGAGATACATTGCTGGGTCAGGGTCAAATAAAGAGCAGACCAAATCCTTCCCCGAAGGGCATTACTTAACCAACTTATTTATGACAATCCAGCAGCTTCTTGTCTGACACTAGCTGTTCTGTGTTACATTACAGATCTGAAGCATGACCTAATGACAGTAGAGCTCCAGAGACCCAGGTTCATCCCTGACCTCAAATGCTACCAATGTGTACTCTGTATGTTCTTCCCACGGCAGCATGTGTTTCCCATGGTTTTCTCTCACACTTCAAAAATGTCTAGGTTGGGAGGTTAAAGGGCTGTTGTAAACTGCCCCTAGTGTATTTGTGCATTGTGGGAAGTAAGGGGAATTAAGAGGAAGTTGATGAGAGTAAAATGAATTAAGATGAATTTAGTGAGAATGGGAACTTAATTATTGCACATGCCCGTTGAACCAAACACAAGGAAATTGGAGTAGAAGGAGGTCATCTGACTCCTCAGATCTGCTCTAACGTACAATACAATCATGGTTGATCTATGCTAGCCTCAACTCCTCTTCTCTCTCTGTTGCCCATAGCCTTTAATACTTTCAAATATGTATTTATTTCCACTTTATATATCCACTTTATATCAACTATCCCCTGAAGTAGAGAATTCCAGGGATTTGCTACCCTCTGCAAAAAGAAATCTCCAAGCTCCTCAGTTTTAAGTGACTATGCCCTTATCTTGCTTGAGACTCTCCCATTGATGAAAAAAATTCTCAGCATCTACTATGTCAATATGTCTCAATAAGATGACAATGTCAATATGTCTCAATAAGATGTCTCTTCATTCTTCTAAACTCCAAAGAATACAGGCCCAACCATTTTAGCCTCTTTTTATTGTACAGTCCTCTCCTCCCTGGAATTGATCTGATGAATCTCCTTTGGAGCACTGCCAATGCTGCTGTATCCTTTTTTTTATGTAAGGGGACTAAAGCTTGCACAGTGCTCTGAGCAAACACGCTGTACATTCACAAAACCTCTCTATTTCTAAATTCAACTTCATTTGCAATAAAGATGCCATTTTCTTTCTTAATTACTCACAGAGCTTGCCTGTTCATGTTGTGTAATTCATGCATTATAACAGGTAGATTTCTCAAAACTTCACTCATTTGCAGTTTCTCTCCATGTAGATAGTAATCTGCCTTGGTTGCCTCGTATTGAAGTGAATGACATCACACTTTCTCACGTTGAATTCAATTTGTCAAAGTTTTTTTCCCAGTCACTCAGTCTATTGATATCCTATTTCAGGGTCATAACATCCTTTTCACAACACACCATTCCACCTCAGAAACTTGGATACCTTATATATGATTCCCTTCTCCAGGTTATTATCACATACGGTAAATAACCAAGAGCCAGGTACTGATCCCAAAGGGACCCCTCCAACTTGAAAATGATTCCAAGTCTCTGTTCTGTACAGTATGTGCTAATATGCTTCCACCAGTACCATGAGTTCTTAATTTATGCACCCGCTGCATCTTGCACCTTGTCAAATGTGTTTTGGAGATTTAAATATGCTACATTTACAGGTTTTCCTTGAATGATTCTTACAGTTATAAGGTTTATTAAAAGGTCATTTTTTTCTGTGCTCTAACACTCTATGACTCTATTAACTCAACTTGAGTTCCACAGCTGTCATGATGAGGTCTGAAAGTATTCCTCTGTAACGTTAGGCTAGCTATCCGCATGACAACCTTATATCTTTGGTGCCACCATCATATAATACATTGGCCTAATTTTTACACATTTATTTAACCTATCTTTATTCCTCTGCAGGCTCTGCTGAGTCATTCCCACACTGTGTTTCACGCCAGTTTTTGCATCATCAGTGAATGCGGTTACAGCATACAGTATTTGCTCATTAATACCGACTGTAAATCATTGGAACCTTAGCACTAATTGATATACTTACGATTCACCAATCTGAAATCGACCCATTTATCTGAACTGTTTCCTTTTAGGCAGCTAAACCTTGATGCCTTCAAAGAAGTTACCCTCAATACCATGAGATTTAGCCTATGCAGTACATTTCTCTGTGGCACTTTATTGGATGCCTCTGGAAACAAAATGCCTCTGGATACAAAATGTCTGCAGGCTCCCCCTTATCCAGCACACTCATCGCATCCTTAAAAAAGTCTTATAAATTTGCCAAACACAAATGCCGTCTCATAAAACCCCATTGCTTGATTGACTAAATAACTTGAAAGTACTATTATCAGGCATATTATACCCATCACACTTCAGAAGTGGTGGTGTTAAAATGCCATAAAGCACTTAATACTATGGTAAAGGAGGTGATGATTCTAAAGGTTGAGAACAGAACTAAGGAAATTAGGATGGAAAATAATGATTTAAAATATCAAGCAGAAACTTTTAAAATGGTTTGACAGAGCCCAAAATATATATTCGATTGAAAGAGCATGACTAACAAAAGACTAATCAGATCCCATTGACATTAAGGAGGAAGAAATGAGAATAGGGATAAAAGGCTCAGTGTTTGTCAGAACAGCAGAGAGCATGACAACGGAAATGCACAGAAATTAGAAGAGATCAAAGTCAATTAGGAAAACAAAGAAGAACTGGAATTTAAAGATCAAGGAGCGCAAAACAAAATCAAGAAATAATGAAATATTCCTAAAATAAACATGGAAAATTAATGTGGGAATAGGGCCCCTAAAGGATGAAAAGGATAAAATCAGAGGCAGCAACTGCAAAATAGCAGAAGGAACTTATAAATGTCAATATCAAAGAAAACTCTAATGCAGCACCAGACATCAACAAATTTGCAAATAACAAGCATTTAAATGGCAAATTAATTCCAGTATCAATAAGTCTATGAAAAAATTACAAGATATATTGAGAATTATAAACAGCTGGTAATGAAAATCTCAAACAAAAACAGAAAATGCTGGAAATATTCAATGTCAGGCCAAATCTGTGAAATGCAAAGTTAAAGTTGAGTTTGTTGTCATATGCACGTTCAATTGTATGCATAGATGGAATGAGAAACTTGTAGCAGAATCGCAGGCACCTAATATCATATAGCAAAAGAGATTCTGCAGATGCTGGAAATCCTGAATTACACACACAAAATGCTGGAGGAACTCAACAAGTCAGGGAGCATTTATGGAGGCGAATAAACAGTCCATGTTCCAGTCTAAGACCCTTCGTCAGGACTGGAAAAGAAGGGGCAAAAGCTAGAATAAGAAGGTGGGGGGAGGGAAGATGTACAATCTGACAAGTGATAGGTGAGAACAGGTGATAGGGAAGGTGGGTGGGTGTGGGAGAGCAGATGAAGTGGGAAGCTGGGAGGAGATAGGTAGAAGAGGCTGAAGAAGAAGGAATCTAAATAGGAGAGGTCAGTGAACCATGAAATAAAGGGAAGGAGGAGGAACACCAGAGGGAGGTGATGGACAGGTGAGGAGAAAAGAAGACTTGAGAAGGGAGCCAGAATGAGGACTAGAAAAAGCGAGAAGGAAGAAGTGGGGATAAATGCATTACATAAGCAATATTCACAAAGAAAACATAAATACAATTCTTTAAAGAAAGAACACAATTAGAACTAACAGAACAAAGTCCACTTTAGTGCAAAATTATCAAAGTGGTCTTAGGGTTTAGGCTTGTGCCAGTTGGTTTAAGAAACTAATGATTTAAGGGAATTAGCTGTTATTGAGTCTGGTTGTGTGGACTTTAGGCTTTTTTTAACCTCCTGATTGATGGTAGCAGTCAGAAGATGGCTGGCCCAAATAGTGGAGAATTTGATGACGAGTGTTGTCTTCTTGAGGCAGCACCCCCAGTAGATTCAACCAATGGTAGGAAAGGATGTGCCCATGATGTATTGAGCAAATTCTACTACTTTCTGCAGCTTCTTATATTCATGCACATTTCAACTGCCATACCAGACCACGAAGAACTAGTCAGGAGAAACAGAGTTATAGCTTCAGGTCAAAGACTCTCCATCAGAACTCAGGAGATTACTTATTGTGTGGAAAATAAGAAGATTATCACACCAAAACTAATAATCATGATGTAAACTGACACTTAATTATTTGTGGGAGGATAGAATGAAAAAGATGTGAAAAGTATACTGAGCCATTGTTTGCCACACAGTATACTATATATAATTCTGGTCATAATATTGCTAAAAAAATATCTGTGAAGAATCCAGGGATGAAACTGGAACAGCTTTTATACATCAGGAGAGAAAGATGACACTGTGTACATTTTTGAGGGGAAAAAACTAAGATTTTGAAGAATGATGTTGAGTTTTTGCTTCTGGGATGAGCAGAACAAGCTGTCATTATAAGTCTGACATCAAGAAATCAAAAAGGGAATTCAGAAGAAATTCCTTTAAGCCAGGAATGATAGAAGTATGGGCTAGTACTGGTGAATTTAACTGTAAGCAAGTGAGGCAAACGAAGAGAGAGAGCAATGATTATTTAGTTTGATAGTTCAGCAAAATTGGTGTGCTAAGTGGCTAGTGTCTTTTTGGTAAATTCATTGTCATTCAAAATGATCCTTGGATGGGCCTCAGGCAAGGCTTTTAGCAGTAGTGCATCATCTGAGGCTACATCCACACTAGACCGGATAATTTTGAAAATGCCGGTTTCGCGTAAAAATGATAGGCATCCACACTATGCATTTTTGAAAATATCTCTATCCACACTGAAACAGAGATTTCAGCGAATCTCCTCCTGCTGCGCATGCGCAGGACACATCCACCGAAAACAAGCGACATGTTTGGTGTCGAATCTCGCCGTAAAAGTGGGCATTTGTGTAGTTACAGACTAGAAAAACTTTAAAAAACAACGGACAGTTGTTGGCTGTCGCGCAGGAGAACTTAAAACTAAAAAATAACAAATACTGGAGCGTACGGAGGCAACCGACAGCGAATTCACGGACTGTATGACCCAGCTGACGACGAACATTGAAAAACTGACTAACTCTGTTGCATTAATAAAGCCCCTTATTAAATGTATAAAACATGACTGCATCAGTGTTATCTTGTATTTCCATACAATTTTACATTAGGCTGTTACACATCTATTGTCAGAGAAGTACTTGCATAAATGGGTAAACCACCTTCATACGAGCAAGGACAGAAAACAGGGCAAAGTGAGTATGCTTATTTATTCAGTAACTTATGGGTCAAAGTATTTGGTGAGTACATTTCTAACTCTTCTGGCTTCAGTCTCGTTGCTGTCTGTTCTGAAATTGTTAGGTTGCGTTCAAGAAAACAATTAAATAGTGTGCTGCCGTCTGACAGCGTTTTCAAAAGTCTCCGGTTATCCCGTCCACACTGATCTGCCCGAGCAGCGTTTTCAAAAATACCCACCCTGGAAAGTGTTTCTGAAAAGCCCCAGTTTTGGGGGATGAAAACGCCGTTTTAGTGTGGACGGAGGGTAAAAACAAAGAGAAAAAGCTTCGGTTACGGATTTATCCGGTGTAGTGTGGACGTAGCCTACATTGAAAAGCTCAAGTCCATATCCCAAGTCCTGATAAAAGAAATTAGGCTGGCATGACAATAGACAATAGACAATAGGTGCAGGCCAGCACCGCCATTTACTGTGATCATGGCTGATCATCCACAATCAGTACCCCGTTCCTGCCTTCTCCCCATATGCCTTGACTCCGCTATCTTTAAGAGCTCTATCTAACTCTTTCTTGGAGGCATCCAGAGAATTGGCCTCCACTGCCTTCTGAGGCAGAGCATTCCACAGATCCACAACTCTCTGGGTGAACAAATGGCCTACCCCTTATTCTAAAACTGTGTCCTCTGGTTCTGGGCTCCCCCAACATCGGGAACATGTTTCCTGCCTCTAGTGTGTCCAATCCCTTAATAATCTTATATGGTTCAATCAGATCCCCTCTCATCCTTCTAAATTCCAGTGTATACAAGCCCAGTTGCTCCAATCTTTCAACAGTCCCGCCATCCCGGGAATTAACCTCGTGAACCTACGCTGCACTCCCTCAATAGCAAGAATGTCCTTCCTCAAATTTGGAGACCAAACCTGCACACAATACTCCAGGTGGGGTCTCACCAGGGCCCTGTACAGCTGCAGAAGGACCTCTTTGCTCCTATACTCAACCCCCCTTGTTATGAAGGCCAACATGCCATTAGCTTTCTTCACTGCCTGCTGTACCTGCATGCTTACTTTCAGTGACTGATGAACAAGGACACATAGATCTTGTTGTACTTCCCCTTTTCCTAACTTGACACCATTTAGATAGTAATCTGCCTTCCTGTTCTTGCCACCAAAGTAGATAACCTCACATTTATTCACATTAAACTGCATCTGCCATGCATCTGCCCACTCACCCAACCTGTCCAAGTCACCCTGCATTCTCATAACATCCTCCTCACATTTCGCACTGCCACCCAGCTTTGTGTCATCTGCAAATTTACTAATGATACTTTTAATTCCTTCATCTAAATCATTAATGTATATTATAAATAGCTGCGCTCCCAGCACCGAGCCTTGTGGTACCCCACTGGTCACTGCCTGCCATTCTGAAAAGGACCTGTTAATCCCTACTCTTTGTTTCCTATCTACCAAACAATTTTCTATCCATGTCAGTACCCTACCCCCAATACCGTGTGCTCTAATTTTTCCCACTAATCTCCTATGTGGGACCTTATCAAAGGCTTTCTGAAAGTCCAGGTACACTACATCCACTGGCTCTCCCTTGTCCATTTTCTTAGTTACATCCACAAAAAATTCCAGATTAGTCGAGCATGATTTCCCCTTCGTAAATCCATGTTAACTCGGACTGATCCTGTTACTGCTATCCAAATGTGCCGCTATTTCATCTTTTATAATTAACTCCAGCATCTTCCCCACCATTGATGTCAGGCTAACTGGTCTATAATTCCCTGTTTTCTCTCTCCCTCCTTTCTTAAAAAGTGGGATAACATTAGCTACCCTCCAATCCTCAGGAACTGATCCTGTATCTATAGAACATTAAAAAATGATTACCAATGCGTCCACAATTTCTAGAGCCACCTCCTTAAGTACCCTGGGATGCAGACCACCAGGCCCTGGGGATTTATCAGCCTTCAGTCCCATCAGTCTACCCAACACCATTTTCTGCTTAATGTGAATTTCCTTCAGTTCCTCCGTTACCCTAGGTCTTCTGGCTATTATTACGTCTGGGAGATTGTTTGTGTCTTCCCTAGTGAAGACAGATCCAAAGTACCTGTTCAATTCGTCTGCCATTTCCTTGTTCCCCATAATAAATTCACCTGTTTCTGTCTTCAAGGGCACAACTTTGGTCTTAGCTAATTTTTCCTCTTCACATACCT
The DNA here is from genome assembly GCF_048418815.1 of Hemitrygon akajei. NCBI lineage: Eukaryota > Metazoa > Chordata > Chondrichthyes > Myliobatiformes > Dasyatidae > Hemitrygon > Hemitrygon akajei. Next base: position 18,570,296 of record NC_133149.1, read on the forward strand.
AAAGAAGCTTTTACTATCCTCCTTTATATTCTTGGCTAGCTTACCTTCGTACCTCATCTTTTCTCCCCGTATTGCCTTTTTAGTTATCTTCTGTTGCTCTTTAAAAGTTTCCCAATCCTCTGGCTTCCCGCTCATCTTTGCTATGTTATACTTCTTCTCTTTTATTTTTATACGGTCCTTGACTTCCCTTGTTAGCCACGGTCACCCCCTACTCCCCTTAGAATCTTTCTTCCTCTTTGGAATGAACTGATCCTGCACCTTCTGTATTATTCCCAGAAATACCTGCCTTGGCATTTCATGATGAAACAATAGGCCATCTCCCTTTTAATTTTGATGCATACAGAAGAGCTTGGGCACTGAACACTGAACACTTGGCTCTGGTCATTATAAATCCTCACATCACCATCACTAAAGTAGATTTTGACATGATTATTTGGAGGAACTAACTCTGTGTAAGTTGATTTTCACAGTTGGCACAACATTGTGGGCTGAAGGGCCTATAACGTACTATAGATTTCTATGTTCTATTACTTCTGTGTTATACTACTGTACAACTTTGTCTGCACTCCAAAAGTATGTTGCTGCCTAAAACCAACCCAGGACAATCACAAGACATCAAATGGCTCCCAATAAAGGCAATTGAGTTCCAAGGAAGTAGTTACAAACAGTGGCAAATCATCAGGAATCTATAATTAATTTTCCACCATATTACCTCATGGACAATGATTGTATGAAGGAAACAAAATAGAAGAATGAGATCTGAATGAGGAGAGAAGTATCATAATCAAATCACCTATGACAGTGTTTTATTTATATCAAATTTGGATTTTCTTGGAATTTCCACATCTCTGAGTGTGGGAAATAAGAGCGTGGGCTATCATTTTGAATCAGATGCTGGTCTTGTTGTCACTTGGGATCAAAAGAACGTTCCCAGAGTTAAAAGAAAATAAATGGGCAGTGCTGGAATTTTGAAATTGAAATCAGAAGTGGTATGAATACACAGCAGGGCAATTAGCTTCCAAAAGAAAAATGGAGCAAACAGTGAGCCTTGACAAAGGATCATACATAAATCGTTTTCCAGCTTTTTTTCTTTCAGAAGCTGACAGATGTTAGAACATTGGTTCTTATTTATAATTTACTCTTCAAATCAATAAAGTTCTTGAGCATTGAAAAACAGGTGTCATAGATTTATTAAGTGTGCAATGCATATGATGGTGCTTAGGATCAGAAGGTAAAAAAAACAAACTGACATTCTAGCTGAGAAGCTTAGATGTTTCAATGTACCAAAATCAAACTACAGTTTGATCAGATGTTACAATTCTTAAATATATGTATCGGCTCTTTAAAAAATTCTTTCTCTTATACAGTCGGCCCTCCTTATCCGCGAGTTCCACATGCGTGAATTCAAACAACCGCGAATCGAGAAAACCTGGAAGTGCTCTTCCAGCCTTTGTTCGAGCATTATTCGCCTCGTGTCTCATTTGTTCGCTACCTTGTTCCTGTGAAAAAATGGCTCCTAAAAAGCAATTAGGTGGTCAAAGCAATTCCTCAAAGGCTAAGAGGAATCATAAAATGCTATCTCTCACCGAGAAAGTAGAACATGTCACAGAAGCATATACCTGTCGATGGCCAAATTATACGTGAAAAAGCTCTTAGTCTCTATGAGCACTACTGTGACGGGGTTGATGGGAGCGAGAGAAAAGTGTTTAAGGCTAGTAAGGGATGGCTGGCTGGCTATGTAAAGTGCTACAGCCTCAAGAACGTAAAGATCACAGGAGACAGCTTCCTATAACAACATTTCTAACTAAAGCATCTGCAATTCTGTAGTCTTGATGTTCAATGCTTGAAGATCCTCGGCCCTCACCGTCCACAGTTCCTGACTTTAGTATTATTGAGCCTCCTCCAAAGCGTCCTTATTCCCTAAACAAGACAGTGTAACAACTACTGTACAGGTATTACAAGTTTTGCTCATTGTTTGATCATTGTTAACCTCGCGTCTTGCTCGTTTGCTGCTTGTGTTGCGAGCGAGAGGAACATGTACGATTTTTTTTCTTGTCAATATTCCCTAAACATTACAGTGTAACAACTATTTACATAGCATTTACATTGTATTAGGTGTTATAAGTAATCTAGAAATGATTTAAAGTATACGGGAGGATGTGCAAATATTACGCCATTTTCTATAAGGGACTTGAGCATCCGCGTTTTTTGGTATCCGCGGGAGGTCCCGGAACCAATCCCTCGTGGATAAGGTGAGCCGACTGTACTCTCTTTGTGCAAGATTGGAATGGAAGACTTGCAGGAGAGAGGTTAGGGGATGTATCATCAAGATAAATCTATGACCAACTTCTACAGAGGCACAGTGGAGAGTATCCTAACTGTGGTATGTGGGATCACAGACTGGTATGGAAACACCAACGCCCAGGAACAGAAAAGGCTACAGAAAGTGGTGAACATAGCCTTCACTATCATCGGCAAAGCCTTCCCAAGCATTGAATACATTTACATGGAGCGCTGCTACAAGAAAGCAGCATCCATCCTCAAAGACCGCCAACATCCAGCCTTGTCCTTGTCTCGCTATTGCCATCAGGAAGGGAAGCCTTAGGTCCCACACCACCACGTTCAGGAACAGTTATTACCCCTCAACCAGCACGGATAACATTAAACACCACAACTCCGAACTGATTCTACGACCTACAGACTCACTTTCAAGGATTCTTTACAACTCAGTATTATGTTTTTATTTGCACAGTTTGTCTTCATTTGTACAAAGACTGTCTGTCAGTCTTTGTCTGTTTATATATAGTTTTTAAAATAAATTTTATTTTATTCTTGTTTTCCTGTTAATCTTGCAAGAAAGTGAATTTCTAGGTAATATATGGTAACGTACTGTATATATACTTTGATAATATGTTTACTATGAACTTTGAACTTTGAAGATGTCTATGGCAGTCTGTGGTTTAGGATGTTTATGACTATCCTGTCCCTTGAGATGGAGACAGAGCTCAGTAGGAAAGGGAAGAGTCCAAGATAGACCATGTGAAGGCAAACCCAGAGTGGAACTCAGCAGCAAGTGTAATGAAATTTTCATGTTCTTCCAATCCAGTTCAGAATATGCAATATTTCTCAGTGAGGCCTCCTTTACGTTGAAGGTACCAATCACAAATTGAGGGTTACTCTGTGCATTTAGTCCATTGAAATGACACTGAGATCCAGTTGCCCATTGCTTTCATACCCCATCTCACTCCTACTATCAGATCATAAGAAATAGAAGCAGAATTAGGCCATTCAGCCCATTGAGTCTGCTCCACCATTCCATTGTGGATGATTCACAATTCCTCTCAACCCCATTCTCCTGCCTTCTTGCCATAAACTTTGATGGTCTGATCAATCAAGAACCTTTCAACTTCTGCTGTAAATATATCCAATGACTTGGCCTGCAGAGTCACCTGTGGCAATGAATTCCACAGACTCACCATCCTCTGCCAAAAGAAGTCTTTCCTCATTTCTGTTCTAAATGGATGACTCTCTATTCTGAGTTTATGCCTTCTCGTCCAAGGCTCACCCACGATAGGAAACGTCCTCTCTGTTATGTTTTGTAATTCCAGAAACTAATCAAAAGAAAAGGATGGGGAGATTGGGATAAACATGTACTTTACCTCATTCTTTACTTTAGTGAGGTGTGCACTTATAGTATAACATGGCAGTGTAATGACGTATGCCATTCACATACTTTGCACATATAACCTGTAATGAATTATGTAAACAACAGTGCTTAATCAAGCCATATATTTACAATATTACTTAAATATTACTGAAATATTGAGTTCACAACACTCCTCCCTGCTTAGCTATAAACTCCAACTCAACAGGGTATGCATCTCAACCGCATACACATATAACACATATAATAGACATGCACAGTATAGGAAATTTTTAAATTGTCCCTTTCAGGCCAAAAGATTTAATCTCCGTGGAGGATTTCTTACTCTTGCAAGATAACATCTTCCCTGACAGAGGTCAGGGAGAGGTCACTCTGCTTGACAGGTGAGACTTGTGGCTGTGAAACAGTTTCAGGTTCTGAGGTCTCCACTGAGTTGGTTGTAGAAGTTGACTCTGGGACTACAAGAAGTGGTTCTGACAGCAGTAGCCAACTTCCTTCTCTAACCGTACTCCTCAACTGATTGATGTGTCGTCTCTAGGTGACATCAGGCACAATCTCCACTATATAGAAGAGTGGTCCAGTTCTGTCCTTAATCTTTCCAAGTACCCACTTTTGATCACCTCTGTAGATCCTCGCCAGGTCTGCTTGGCCAGGAGTGAAACATCAAACCTCCTTGTTTGAGGATCTGCTGTCTCTCCTTCTGAGGTTGGGTTTGAGCAGATCCAAGTGTGAGAGCAAAGGATGACCCAGGAACAGCATAACTGGGGAGTTGTTGATTGTGAAATGTGCTGTATTGTGAAAGGCAAGGAGAAGCAGTTCCAGTGACGTCATCGTCGAGAATGGCAGCTTAAGTCACTAGCTCCTCCGGAAAAACGCGTATTAAGCCCCGTTATTCCATCAAATATTTTTCAAAAAATATTTGAACTGAAAAGAGGGGCAATAATGGGGAAAAGGAACAGAAATAAAAAAAGCGACACTGCGGAGCCTGCATCCGAGAGGAGTGCAGCAAGCGGCTCTCCTACCCGACCGTGTGTGAGCGAGGCGGACGCTGGGCCTCATTCAGGCGAAGCGGCGAATATCTTCGAAATCCTGACAGAAATAATGGAGGTCCAGAAAGAAATAAAGCAGCTGCTCTGGGATATTAAGTCAGAGCTCGCCAGCGTTAATCAAAAAATAGCGGTGGCAGAGACTCGAATTGAGAAGGTGGAAGATCGCGTTCAAAACGTGGAACAGATACTGAGCAAGACAATAAAAATATTACATCACCAAGAAGGTAAACTGCTTGACCTGGAGGGAATATCACGGCGGAAAAATATCAGAATCTACAACGTTCCCGAAGGAGCGGAGGGCTTGTCTTTGACGGAGTTTGTCGAAAAGCTACTGCGGGATGCGTTGGATCTTCCCTCAGTTATGGAGCTGGAAATCGAGAGGACGCACTTCGAGTGTTTTATGACAACGGTCATAACTTCGAGTGTTTTATGACAACGGGACGCGGTTGTACCAGACGGTGGAAGAGGCGACTACAGACATGAAGGCCAGAGGTTTGCCCGTCAGTGTCACCAAAATGAGGGAAGGCCTGACTGAGGAACTGTCCCACTCCGCTTGGGAAATAGTGCGAGAATCGAGAAGGCAGGAGACGGGAGGAGGCCGAGAGAAATACATCAGGAAGAGACCGGGAGTTTCCCAAAGGCAGTCCTCATCCCCTTCAGAAGAGTCATAAGGTTTAGCTAACTTTAAAAATGTTGAGAAGCTAAATGAAAGCAAAAGTACATGGTGATATACCTATCTCGAGAAATACTTATTATAATGTGGATTTTATATTACTTAGTTGTTATTCTTTATTCGCTCACTTACTCCTTTTTCCCCACCAAAATGAGAATATATATATATATATATATATATATATATATATATATACGTATGTAATGTGTGTGTGTATGTATATATATATATATATAGGAGTACACAGGGAAATCTTTTCTGTGTAGTGGATTTGTTCACTGACTTTTATGAATACTGCACTGGGGGCCCTCAACTCACAAGTAGGAAGGGGTTATCCCCCACAGCTAGACATTTCCTCTAGCTCAACGCAGGGTCATCTACTAGTGACCTCAGCCTTGGAATCACACGTTCGTTGCCATTTTTGTTATTATCTGCGTTTCTTGGTTCGTATTTGTTCAGGGAGTAGATCAATTAAGTTTTATTCTAATTTCAATGATACATTGACAGATAAATACAGATGGCTAAGGACAAGGTAAAATTCATTTCTTTTAATGTCAATGGGCTATTAAATCCAATCAAACGTAAGAGAATTTTATCCAATTTGGAACAATTTGATCCATACTGGGAAAAATGGTTTAACTAAATAATGCCTCATAGGCCTGACTTTATTCTCACAAATCAATGAATCTGTTGTAAAAACAGAAGATCACTCCCTACTTGCACATAGTTCTTCCCTTTTGCTTGTTTTTTCTCTCCACTCTTTTCTATAAGTGTGTACCTCAGATAAATACTTTGTGGAGATTTGTGACATATATGATTATATGATATATATGTACAATGTCTGAAATACATCTTATGGAAATGTTTGTTTGATGATGAACTTCAATAAAAAATAAATTACAAAAAAGAAAAAAAGAAAGGCAAGGAGAAAATCGGCAAGCTTGTGATTCAAGTGTCAGTGTAGTGAGTTCTGTGGGCATTGCTCTTTGAACTCTGGACAAACCTTTCTTACAAGCTTTATGTAGCTGAGTGGTATGATGTAGATGTAATATGTCTTATTCCATTCATTTTCAGGAACGATTGAAACTGTTCCACAAACAAAGCTGCCATCCATTGTCACTGACTAAGTGTTCTGGAACACCAGTCCTTGCAAAGATGCTTCTCAACACATCAGCAGTGTGTGAGTCTGTAGTGGAGGCTATTGGGAACTCTTCTGGCCACTTTGTAGCTGCATCCACTATTGTCAAGAAATTTGTGCCCATGAATGGTCCGGCAAAATCCACATGAATCCTCTGCTAGAGCAATGCAACCCAATCCTCGGGGTGGATGGAGAACCACTGCTCTTGGCATCTTCTGGATGTGTTGACAAGCAGCTCTATCCATTGATCAATCTCATCAGACCAAGGTTCAAACCAACACTTGCATTATGACCATGTCTAGATGACTGGCAGGTTGCTCCTGCAGCACTCTAGCTCTCAGCTTGGATGGTACAGTAGCTCTAAATCCCCGCATAAAAATGGGGGAACTGGGATTTCTGCTGCATATTCCAACTATTTTTGGTATCCATGTGGGTCAGAGACAGTGTTGGGTCTTTTCTGGCATCACACACAAAATGTTGGAGGAACTCAGCAGGCCAGGCAGAAACTATGGGAAAAAAGTAAACAGTCGATGTTTCAGGCCGAGACCCTTCAGCAAGACTGGAGGAAAAAGATGAGGAATCAGAGTTAGATAGTGGGGGGGGGGGGGAGGGGAGGAAGAAACACAAGGTGATTGGTGAATGTGGGGGCAAGGGAGGGGTGAAGTAAGGAGCCGGGAAGTTGCTTGGTGAAAGAGATACAGGGCTGGAGAAGGGGGAGGTGCAGAAGTGGAATTAAAATGGGTGGCCACTGGGAGACTCTGCTTCTTCTGGATGGAGTGTGGGGGCTCAGCTAAGTGATCTCCCAATCTAGGTTGGATCTCACCGATATATAGGAGCACCAAGCACAATAGATGACCCAACAGACTCACAGGGAAGTGTTACCTCACCTGAAAGGACTGTTTGGGGCCCTGATTGGTAGTGAGGGAGGAGGTGTAGGGGCAGGAGTAGTACTTAGTTTGCTTGCAAGGATAAGTGCCAGGAGGGAGATCAGTGGGGAGGGACGAATGGAGAAGGGAGTCGCATAGGGAGTGATCCCTGTAGAAAGCAGAAAGTGGGGGGGGGGGTGGGAGGAAGGGAATGATGTGCTTGGTGGTGGGATCATGTTGGAGATGGCAGGAATTATGGGGAATTATGTGCTGGACATGGAGGCTGGTGTGGTAGCAGGTGAGGACAAGAGGAACCCTATTCCTGGTGGGATGGCGGGAGGATGGGGTGAGGGCAGACGTACACAAAATGGAAAAGCTGTGGTTGAGCACCTACACTCCATCCACCAGAGAAAGCAGGATCTCCCAGTGGCCACCCATTTTAATAGCACTTCCTATTCCCATTCTGACATGTCAATCCATGGCTTCCTCAACTGTCGTGATGAGGCCACACTCAGGGTGGAGGAGCAACACCTTATATTCCATTTGGGTAGCCTCCAAACTGATGGCATGAACATCGATTACTCAGACTTTCAGTAATGGCCAGCCCCCTCCGCCTTTACCATTCCCTATTCCCCTTTTTCCTCTCTCACCTTATCTCCTTGCCTACCCATCGCCTCTCTCTGGTACTCCTCCCCTTTTCTTTGTTCCACGGCCTCTGTCCTCTCTTATCAGATCCCCCCTTCTCCAGCCCTTAACCTCTTTCACCAATCAACTTCCCAGCTCTTTACTTCACCCCTCCCTCTCCCAGTTTCACCTATCACCTTCTGTTTCTCCCTCCCCTCATTCCACCTTCTAACTCTGATTCCTCACCTTTTTTCTCCAGTCCTGCTGAAGGGTCTCGGCCTGAAACATCGACTGTACTCTTTTCCATAGATGCTGCCTGACCTGCTGAGTTCCTCCAGCATTTTGTGTGTGCTGCTCGGATTTCCAGCATCTGCAGATTTTCTCTTGTTTCAGGTCGTTTCTGGTTTCCCTCTGGATTATCTCTGCCATAATAGGGAGACGTTTGATTTGCATTAGGGAAAATACGTCACGAGGAATGTCCTCGTTTGCAAATTTTTCAGGTATTTCCTTTTCCAAGAGTAAATAAGACGATATGTCAGTATTTTTCATGATTAGTCATCCTCTTGAATTTGATCTTATAATTGTGTGTTCCAAGAAACAGAGCTCATATTTACTTTCATACTGCTGTTACTAGTGGAACATCCTTCTGTGGATTGAAAATCGACAGTAGTAGCTGATGAAAAGTAATGAGGGTAAACACTCTCCCATACAAGTACTGGTTGAAATATTTTACATCCCAAGGCAGACTCAAGGCTCCTCTATCAATCTGTGTGTAACTTTTCTCTGCAGCACCAAGGGAATGCAATGCAAAGCCTATGGGGTGTTCTCTTCCATCACTCATAACATGTGACATGAATGCACCTATACCATAAGGCAAGGAGTCACAGGTAAGCTTCACTGCACAATATGGATCATGATGTGTCAGTACAACGTCTGCCATTACTACTTCCTTTGCCTTTTGGAAAGCCACCTCACACTGCTTTGTCCATTGCCATTTCTTCCCAAACTGCAGTCATTAATTCAAGGGGTGGAGCACAGTGGCCACGTTTGGGAGGAAACTATTATAGTAGTTGACAGATCCAAAAAGTGACCACAGCTGTGGCCTTGAGGTGTTCTTTGGCCTTGGGGCATCAACCACTACTTGAATTTTCTCAGCACACTTGTGTAATGCATATGTGTCAATATTGTGATCACAGTAAGCGATGCTTGTTTTTAAGAATTCACACTATTGAGTCATGCCCTGAGCCCATAATCTTCTAATCTTTTTAACACTGTCTTGAGATTTTGGAGATGTTCCTTGTCATCCTTACCAGTAAAAATTATGTCATCCAGGTAACACTGAGGGTCTGGACAACCTTGCGGCACCCGGCCCATAGTTTTCTACCGGAGTGTAGGCGCTGATGCTACTCTAAAAATAAGCCTATTATAGAAATAAAACCCTTTGTGAGTGCTTCGGGTGAGGAACATTTTGGACTATTCTTCCATCTCCATCTGCTGGTAGGCCTCAAATAATTCCACTTTTCTGAGTGTTTCCCTCCAGAAAGGTTTGCAAAAATATCCTCTATCCTGGGCAGAGGGTATCGACCTACTTGTAGTACTGGGTTGATGTTGACCTTGAAATCACAATAGATCCTGACAGATCCATTCTTCTTGGCTACTTACAACACTGGCATTGCCCATGGGCTCCACTCAACCTTGGAAAGAATTCCTTCAGCCTCCATGCAATCCAGCTCACTGGCTACTTTATCTCGGAAGGTATAAGCAAGCGGGTGGGCTTTGTAAAACTTGGTGTGGCATTTTCATTTAGCACTATTTTAGCCTTGATATGTTTGAGTTTTCCAATGCCATCCTTGCATCATCTAGTACCTTTCTTAATTTGCTTTCAGTTGACTTCACTGCAGGAGATGTGGAATGCAAATATTGGATAGATGTCTAATCAAGTTGTAGTTGCCTCAGCCAGTCATGTTCCCACCATGCTGGCCATCCTGTTTTTACCACATACAAATTTAATGTGGCTTGTTGGTTGTTGTATTTCACTGTTATGAATGTCATTCCCACAGGAGTTATCTTTTCTCCAGTATAAGTTCTCAGTTGGATATCTGCATGCTTCAGTTCAGTATCTTTGAAACGCCATTCAAACATGTGTTGTGGAATGACTGAAGCAGCGGAACCAGTGACCAATTCCATTTTAACTGATTTGCTGTTCACTTCTGGTGTAAGCCATATTGCTTGTCTCCTGTTAGCTTTCACATTTTAAATCTCAAAGCTCCCCAGTCCTGTGTTGCTGTCATCATTATCAGATTTTTCATCAACAGCATGTGATTAGTGCTCTTTTTGATACTGCAACTTCACTTTTTATCTTTTTTTTTCTTTCCTGTGTAGTCCATTTTGCGTTTTTTTTCTGCATGTTGGGAATTTGTTGTCTCAGCCTAATTTGTTGCATTTTCTGCAATTTTTTTGCCTTTCAACCTGAATTGGTCTGCCACAACAGTAAGACAATTTGTTTGTCCAGGCAGGTTTCTGATCAGGCACTGCAATTTTGTTCACACTCACTTTAATTCCTGACTGCAACTCAATTGCATCTCTGTCTGCTGTTTCCATTGATACTGCAATTTCAACTGCTCTTTTAAATGTGAGTTGTGCTTCAGTTAGGAGCCATTTTTGAATGCTTTCTTCCAAGATTCCACAAACGAAATGATCTGTCAGTGCATCATCAGAATCAGAATCAGGTTTAATATCACTGGCATATGTTGTGAAATTTGTTAACTTTAAGCCTATAATCATTAATCATTAAGTCTGTCATTGAACTGATAATGCTCAGACAAAATCTTCAATTCAGCCACGTAAGCTGAAATGGTCTCTCCTTCCTCTTGACTCCACTCATGAAACCTAAAGTGTTCTGTGTTCAACAATGTTTCGGTTCTAAATGTTCCTGCATTAATTTTACAATAGCAAGAATGCTCATTTTGGCTGGATTGGTTAGAGAAGTTAAACTTCTAGGTAAATGTATGCTCTTCCGCCAATTACAATCAGCAAAACTGGCACATATTTTTCATTGGCTCTCCCATTAGCTTCAAAATACTTCTCAATTGTCTCACTATACATATTCCAGTTACGTATTATGAAATCGAGCATGTCTATCTTTACGATGCAGCCAATCATTTCTGCTTTTTAAAATGTATTATTATTATAATGTTTATGACATATACTCACTGTTTATGAAGCCGTGAATTTCATCCATTTTCTGCCCTTTTTTTTAACTTGAACATCTCGCTGTGCTTGCAAAGAAGAAAAACTAATGTGCTGCATTTTTTTAACTCAATCATCTTGCTGTGCTTCAATACGCATGCAGTCATCTTGGGTTCATTTTAAAACTTACTTGTTGCTATCGTTATGTTTTGTAATTCCGGAAACGAATCAAAAGATGAACATGGGGAGAACGGGATAAACACATACCCTGCTTGGTTCTTTACTTTAGTAAGCCGCACGCATACACTGTGATGTGGTGGCGGAATGATGTATGCCAATCACGTACTTCATACACATAAGCTGTAATGAATTATGTAAACAACAAAGAATGCTTAATCAAACAATATATTTACAATATTACTCAAATATTACTGAAATATTAAATACATAGCACACTCCACATCCACTCTATCAAAGCTGTTCAATATTCGATAGGTTTCAATGAGATCCCCAGCATTATTCTAAACTCCATAGCTATCAATCCTCCTCATATATTAACCCTTTCTTGCCTGAAATCATTCTTGTGAACCTCCTCCAGACCCTCTGCAATGCCAGCACACCTTTTCTTAAGGGGCCCAATACTTCAAGTATGGTCTGACCAATGCCTTACAAAGCCTCAACATTACATCCTTGCTTTTTCATTCCAGTCCTCATAAATTGAATGCTAACATTCCATTTGCTTTCCTTACCAACGACTCAACCTGCAAGTTAACCTTTAGGGAATCCTTCACAAGGACACCCAAGTTCCTTTGAACCTACGAGTTTTGAATCTTCTCCCCGTTTATAAAATAGTACACACCTTTATTCCTTCTACCAAAGTACGAGACCATACACTCCCCTGCACTATATTCCATTTGCCACTTCTTCGCCCATTCTCCCAATCTGTCTAAGTATTTCTGCAGACTCTCTGCTTCCTCAACACTACCTATCTTCATATTGTCTGCAAACTTGGCCACAAAGCCATCTATTCATTTGCATATAACAGGAAAAGAAGTAGTTCCAATGCCAATGCTTGTGGCACATTTTTAGTTTACTGGCAGTCAGCAAAAATGTCTTCTTTATTCCCACTCTTTGCCTCCTGCCAGTCAGCTGATCTTCTATTCATGCTAGTACCTTTTCAGTAATACCTTTGCCTCCTATCTTGTTTTGCTGCCTCATTTGCGGCACCTTCTCAAAGGCTTTCTGAAAATCCAAATAAGCAACATCCACTCACTCTCCTTTGTTTATCCTACCTATAATTTCCTCAAAGAATTCCGACAGATTTGTCACACAAAAGTTCCCCTTGAGGAAATCATGCTGACTTCAGCCTATTTTTTCATGTGCCTCCAAATACACTGAAACCTCATCCTTAATAATAGACTCTAATGTGTTTCCAACACTGAGGGCAGGCAAATTGACTTATGATTTCTTTTTTCCTGTCTCTTTCCTTTCTTAAGGATTGGAGTGATATTTATCATTTTCCAGTACTCTGGAACCATTCCAGAATCTTGTGATTCTTGAAAGGTCATTACTAATGCCTCCACAATCTCTTAAGCTACATCTTTCAGAACCCTGGTGTGTAGTCCAACTGGTCCAGGTGACTTATCAACCTTCAGACTTCACAGCTTCCCAAGCAGTTTTTTCTTAGTAATGGCAGCAACACTCACTTCTGCACCCTGACCTTCTCACATTTCTCGTATTCTGGCTCCTGTTCAGCCTGTATATGACTTCCATCAGTGTCTTTTTACCCTTTCAGTTTCTTAACTCTGGCCACAAGGAGTCTACACTTTCTGATCCTATGCCACCCCTTTCTCAGAATTTGATTTCATTTTTTTTATCAACAGAGCCACCCAACCCCCTTTGCTAACCTACTTGTCCTTTTTAATACAATGGGTGCCATTTACTGTTAAGCTCCCAACTATGATCTTTTTTCAGCCACCACTCAGCAATGCTCAAAACGTTATAGCTGCTAAACTCTAACTGTACTACAATATCATCTACCGTATTCTGTATATTGTGGGCATTCAAAAATAACACTTTCAGTTCTGTATTCATCACCTTTTTCGATGCCTGTAAGGAATTTGTATGTTCTCCCTGTGACTGCGTGTGTTTCCTCTGGGTGCTCCTCTCTTCTATGCTCTGTAATTCCCTTTACTCCACTGTAATACTGAAACATCTGACTTTATCTTCTCCCTCTCAAACTGCAGGGTGAGTTTTATCATATTATGATCACTGCCTCCCAAGGGTTTCTTTACCTTAAGTTCCTGATCAAATGTGGTTCATTACACAACTCCCAATCCAGAATTGCCTTTCCCCTAGTAGGCTCAACCACAAGCTGCTCTAAAAAGTCATCTCATAGGCATTCTACAATTCCCCTCTCTTGGGATCCAGCACCAACCTGATTTTCCCAATTTACCTGCAAATTGAAATCCCCTATGACTATCGTAAAATTGTATCTTTTTACATGCCTTTTCTATCTCCTGTTGTATTTGTAGGCCATATCCTGGCTTCTATTTGGAAGCCTATATATACCTCCCATCAGTATCTTTTCACCCTTGCAGTTTCTTAACTCTGACCACAACAATTCTTCATCTTGCAATCCTATGTCACCTCTTTCTAAAGATGTGATTTCATTTTTTACCAACAGAGCTGTGCCAAGCTTCTGCCTACCTGTGTATCCTTTCAATACAAGTTGTATCCTTGGATGTTAAGCTCCTAACAATGATCTTCCTTCAGCCATGACTCAGTAATTCCCACAGTGTCATAGTTGCCAATCTCTTATCATCTATCTTATTCTTAACACGGTGTGCATTCAAATTTGACACCTTTGGTCCTATATTCATCAACCTTTTCAATTTTGCCCCCATGTTACACCACCTCATCCTACTGACTGCAGCTTTGCCCTGTCATCTGCCTGTCCTTCCTCACAGTCTCACTACACACTGCATCTACCCATCCTCATTCCTATTAGTCCGGTTCCCATTTCACTGCCAAATCAGTTTAAACCTTCCCCAACAGCTCTAGCAAACCTGTCCGCAAGGATATTGGTCCCCCTCAGGTTCAGGTGTGACCCGTTCCTTTTGTGTGGGTCACACCTTTTCCAGATCCCTGCCCACTGCATCATTTCCTCAGCCATACATTCACCTGCTAAATCATCCTACTCTTACTCTCACTGGCGCATGGCACAGGCAGCAACCCAGAAGTTACTAATCTGGAGGTCCTGCGTTTCAGCTTTCTACCTAACTTCCTATATGCTCTCTTCAGGACCTCATCCCTTTTCCTACCTATGTCATTGGTACCAATATATAGCACGACTTCTGGCTGCTCACCCTCCCCATTTAGAATGCTGTGGACCCAATCTGAGACATCTCTGACTCTGGCACCTGGAAGCCAAAATACCATCTAGGTGTCTCTTTCATCTCCACAGAATCTCCTGCCTGCTCCTCTAACTATAGAATCCCCCATCACCACTGTACTCCTCTTCTCCCCCCACTTCCCTTCTGAGCCACAGATCCAGACTCATTGCCGGAGACCTGCTCACTGTGGCTTCTCCCTGGTAGGTCATCTCCACTAATATTATCTACAGGGATACTCTATACTGCCTATTCCCTTTCCCTCTCCTGACAGTCACCCAGGAACCTGCCTTCTCTAACTTAGGGGTGACTACCTCCCTGTAGCTCCAATCTATCACCTCCTCATTCGCCCGTGTGAGTCAAAGGTCATTGCATTGTTTCTTAACACGATCTCTACTGCGCTGTAGCTCAGTGCACTTCGTGTGGATGTCATTGTCAGGGAGACTAGAGGTCTCCCAAACTTCCCACAATTCACACAAGGAACAAGCACTAAACCTGAACCCATTCAGAAAATAAACAGAAACAAAAACTTACTGGAAACTTATTTAGAATCTACGCCTGCGCTTGCGTAGGCCACAAACCAGGCACGCCCAGGATCCTCTTCAGTTTGCATATAAGGAGAAGGTGGGAGTGGAGGATGCTATCACGTATTTGCTGCACAAATCCCTCTCTCACCTAGATGGGGTCAGTTGTGCTGTGAGGATTACATTCCTTGACTTCTCTAGTGCCTTTAACACCATCCAGCCCAAGATCTTAAGGCACAAACTAACGGAGATGGGAGTAGACTCTCACATGGTGGATTGGATAGTGGACTACTTGACAGATAGACCTCAGTATGTGCGGTTGGGAGACTGTAGGTCTGACACGGTGGTCAGCAGCACAGGGGCGCCGCAGGGAACGGTACTCTCTCCGGTCCTGTTCACCCTGTACACATCAGACTTCCAATATAACTCAGAGTCCTGCCATGTGCAGAAGTTCGCTGATGACACGGCCATAGTGGGGTGTGTCAGGAATGGACAGGAGGAGGAGTATAGGAAACTGATACAGGACTTTGTGATATGGTGCAACTCAAACTACCTGCGTCTCAATATCACCAAGACCAAGGAGATGGTGGTGGACTTTAGGAGATCTAGGCCTCATATGGAGCCAGTGATCATTAATGGAGAATGTGTGGAGCAGGTTAAGACCTACAAGTATCTGGGAGTACAGTTAGACGAGAAGCTTGACTGGACTGCCAACACAGATGCCTTGTGCAGGAAGGCACAGAGTCGAATGTACTTCCTAAGAAGGTTGGCGTCATTCAATGTCTGTAGTGAGATGCTGAAGATGTTCTATAGGTCAGTTGTGGAGAGCGCCCTCTTCTTTGTGGTGGCGTGTTGGGGAGGAAGCATTAAGAAGAGGGACGCCTCACGTCTTAATAAGCTGGTAAGGAAGGCGGGCTCTGTCGTGGGCAAAGTACTGGAGAGTTTAACATCGGTAGCTGAGCGAAGGGCGCTGAGTAGGCTACGGTCAATTATGGAAAACTCTGAACATCCTCTACATAGCACCATCCAGAGACAGAGAAGCAGTTTCAGCGACAGGTTACTATCGATGCAATGCTCCTCAGACAGGATGAAGAGGTCAATACTCCCCAATGCCATTAGGCTTTACAATTCTACCGCCAGGACTTAAGAACTTTTAAAAAGCTATTATTAATGCTTTTTGAGATGGTGATTTAGATGCATATCATATTTTTTTTTTTTTTTTTTTACTGAGTTAAGTATTGTATGTAATTAGTTTTGCTACAACAAGTGTATGGGACATTGGAAAAAAAGTTGAATTTCCCCATGGGGATGAATAAAGTATCTATCTATCTATCTATCTATCTATCTATCTTGCGTAGGCCTGTTCTTGCGTAGGCCTGTTCTTGCCAAAGGCAGACCATTCTAACACTGCCCCACTCATGCAATGGCTGCTCTGCTTCCACCCTCCTTTCTTTTCATTGGCTCAAAGAGGACTCACTCTCAATGAGACTCGCAGTTTTCACATGGCTTGCAAGATGTCGCTCCCTCCCTTACAACTCCAAACAACTTCCAACAGTTCACCCTCCTCCTTTAGAACGCCATCGACCTGATCCGAGTCACCCCTGACCCTGGCACCTGGGAGGCCGCACACCATCTACATACACTAAATGCAGGAGGAGCTCAGTAGGTCAGGCTGCAGCAGCGTGGCTCTTTACTGTCCAGAGATCAGCTTGGTGTGGTCTCCCGCAGAAGGTCTCCCCCACCTCCAACGGTATCCAAAGCAGTATACTTATTATTGACGGGAATAATACCCTGCCCCTTCTATACTGATAGAACAATGACTGGCCAGGCATGAAGAATGCAACCTCATTTTCCATCTGGCCATGTTGCAGCCTTACAGGCTCAATCTCACCTTTGGGTGACTCACATTTTCCTTCTGCCTTTATCAGAAATAGCCATTTCTTCCAATCATCCATCTGGGATTTGACTCATTTCTTCTCTCTCCACGAGTACATCGTGATAAGTTGAGTGTATCCCATAGCCCTACTGCTGGCAGCATATAAAGAAGCATCCAACGACCACAGGAACCCTCTCCTATCATCGTCCCCTCCATCCCAAAAGTGTTTCTCTCTTTGGCAGTTCTGTCAACAGTTCTTCAGTCTGAAAGTCCTTCTTTTTCCATAGAAAGTCTCTGATTTGCTCTGTGTTTCCAACAAATGATGTTTTTATTTCTTAAATTTAAGGTTCAGTGTTTCTCTGTCAGTCATCTACTGCAAGATGAATAGGTAAGGTGCTGAGTTGCTTTTCCTGCACATTATCCACTGACTAATGCTCTCTGAACTATATGAGTTACAACAAAACTACTAGTCTAAATGATGGAATTAAACTGACCATTGCTTTAAAATCAATCTTAGTTCAATAGCTCAGTGACCATTTCTTCAAAATTGACTTTCACTGCACTGCTTAACAGGCAGAGATTACTATTACTAACACATGAAGAGAAATCAGCAAAGTTGTTCGTGTTCATGAGAGCTAGATTAACCCTTTATTAGCAGCACTGTGTGCATGCAACTGATATGGGAGTCATCAAATATTCATGTTTAGGACTACTTGCTACTTATTTAATTTATCTTAATATATATTGCAATTTATAGTTTTTATTGCTATGTATTGCAATGTACTGCTGCTGCTAGACAATAAATTTCATGCTATGTGCCAGTGATATTAAAACTGATTCTGATTCCTTGGGAAAACCAGCATTTGCTGTCTGCCTTGACCTGGCCTGCCTGATACAAATTAGTGGATTGTTAAGCTGCCTCAGTTGAACTGAATTCAAAACCTCAAACAACCATGGTGAGATTTGAACTTGTGTTCTCCGGATTGTTAACCTGCTAATAAAGTCATCACACCACAATAATAATAACAAAATGCTGCAAATATTCAGCAAGTCAAGCAGTAACTGCACAAAGAGAATGGGAGATAATATTGAATTCTTCTTGGACTGCATGACGTCTCCTTTTCCTCGGTCTGTTACTCATGGACATCTCACTACAAACCAACATCCCATCCTGCCAACTGAACTTGTGCCAGTTTAGATCTAATGTAGGGGCGGCAGCTCCAATCATGTGAATGCAGAGGAGTGGCTGTGAGCAACCTAGTTAAGTGCCAAATAACATACGTTTTAAATTGTTTGGAAGTGTCCTTATGCAGTTTGACATTTTATTAATTGCTTGACTTATTCTTTTATAGATCTTAAATGCTTTTAGACCATACAACCATAAGATATAGATGCAGAAATAAGCTATTCAGCACAACAGGTCTCTGCCATTCAATCATGGCTGATTATTTACAACCTTCTTCTCCCGACTTCTGTCTGTAAACCTCAACCCCCTTACCAATCAAGAACCTATCAATCAATGCCTTAAATATACTCAATAAATTGGCCTCCACAGCCCTGTAGCAAAAAAATTCTATAGATTCACCACTCACTTCCTCCTCATCTCGGTTTTTACTGGATGCTCCCTTTATTCTGAGGCTGTGCCCTTAGACACTAGTCTCTCCTACTGATGGAAGCATCCTCTCCACACCCACTCTATTCAAGCCTATCAATCTTTGGTCTATTTCACTAAGATCCTCCCCATCCAGAATTTCATCAACTGCAGGCCCAGAGTCTTTAAACACTCTTCATTTTATTAAGCCTTCCTTTCTTGGGACTATTCTTGTGAATTCCTTTGGACCCTCTCTGGGGCTAACATATCTTTCCCTACATAAGGAGCCCAAAATATTTCACAATATTCTAAATGCAACATCTTATCATGTCATGTTGGACGTTGATAACATAAGATGCTGTAAGCCTGTTTCCCTTGTTTGGTGGTGTAAAAGACAGCAGGGAGTTGCATGGCCTTGGTTCTGGCGAGGACCAGGCCTCGTGCCGCAGGCTTTCCTGCTGTTGCAATCCTGGAGAGGAGACATCAGAGGCAGTGTAGCTCAGTTGGAGGCTGGCCTCTCCCATCAGTGCTGCCCTCTGATGTTCAATTGGTGGCATGACAAGGTGGATTGCATGCATGTGTTTGTCTGTGGACTGCCGGGTATGCTTTGTCCTATGTGTGTTTTGCATCTTTTCCCCAAAGGAATGCTGTTTCCTTGGGCTGTATACATTCATGGTTGAATCATCATTAAACTTGAATTTGATTTGTTTGATCTTATAAAGCCTCAGCAGTACATCCTTGCTTTCATACTTTAGTCCTCTTCAAATGAATGCTAACATTGCATTTACCTTCTTTACAATTGACTCAAATCGCAAGTTAAGATTAAGGGAATCCTGAACTCTGACTCCCAAGTCTCTTTACACTTCTGATTTCTGAATTCTCTCCCCATTTGAACAATAATCTGCACTTTTATTCTTCCTGCCAAATTGCGTAACACCACACATCCCTACTGCCACAGTTTTGCCCACTCTCCCACAAGGTCCAAGTCCTTCTTCAGACCTGTCCACTTATATTAGCAGCATCTGCAAACTTAGCCACAATTTCATCAGTTCCTTATTCCAGATCATTAATGCATAAAGTGGAAAGTTGCTGTTCCAACAATGACCCCAGTGGACTGGCAGCCATACTACAAAAATTATTTTATCCCCACTCTCTATCTTCTGCCACTCAACCAATCTTCTACCCATGCCTCTAGTAGAGTACCTGCCTCTGGTATCATGAGCTCCTATTGTTTAGCAGCCTCATGTGTGTCACCTTGTCAAAAGCCATCTAAAAATCCAAGTCAATAACATCCACTGACTCTACTTTGTCTAATCTGACTTAATCGACATGTTTGCTCACTGACTGATTTTAGATGTTGCATTGTTAGCCACCCCACTCCCAACTCCACCCATCAACCCTCCCTCAAACCCCAACTAAATCAATCAGAGCATTGATTAGATAGATAGATAGATAGATACTTTATTCATCCCCATGGGGAAATTCAACATTTTTTCCAATGTCCCATACCCTTGTTGTAGCAAAAACTCATTACATACAATACTTAACTCAGTAATAATATGATATGCATCTAAATCACTAACTCAGAAAGCATTAATAATAGCTTTAAAAAAAGTTCTTAAGTCCTGGCAGTTGAATTGTAAAGCCTAATGGCATTGGGGAGTATTGACCTCTTCATCCTGTCTGAGGAGCATTGCATCGACAGTAACCTGTCGCTGAAACTGCTTCTCTGTCTCTGGATGGTGCTATGTAGAGGATGTTCAGGGTTTTCCATAATTGACCGTAGCCTACTCAGCGCCCTTCGCTCAGCTACCGATGTTAAACTCTCCAGTACTTTGCCCACGACAGAGCCCGCCTTCCTTATCAGCTTATTAAGACGTGAGGCGTCCTTCTTCTTAATGCTTCCTCCCCAACACGCCACCACAAAGAAGAGGGCGCTCTCAACAACTGACCTATAGAACATCTTCAGCATCTCACTGCAGACATTGAATGACGCCAACCTTCTAAGGAAGTACAGTCGACTCTGTGCCTTCCTGCACAAGGCATCTGTGTTGGCAGTCCAGTCTAGCTTCTCGTCCAACTGTACTCCCAGATACTTGTAGGTCTTAACCTGCTCCACACATTCTCCATTAATGATCACTGGCTCCATATGAGGCCTAGATCTCCTAAAGTCCACCACCATCTCCTTGGTCTTGGTGACATTGAGACGCAGGTAGTTTGAGTTGCACCATATCACAAAGTCCTGTATCAGTTTCCTATACTCCTCCTCCTGTCCATTCCTGACACACCCCACTATGGCCGTGTCATCAGCGAACTTCTGCACATGGCAGGACTCCAAGTTATATTGGAAGTCAGATGTGTACAGGGTGAACAGGACCGGAGAGAGTACGGTTCCCTGTGGCGCTCCTGTGCTGCTGACCACTGTGTCAGACCTACAGTCTCCCAACCGCACATACTGAGGTCTATCTGTCAAGTAGTCCACTATCCAATCCACCATGTTAGAGTCTGCAAGTTTTGTTGCAGCTGTATCAAACTTTGATTAGGTTATCTTTGGAGTACTATGTTTGGTTCTGTTTGCCCCATTACAGGAAGGATGTGGAGTATTTGGAAAAGGTGCAGATGAGGTTCACGAGGATGCTGCCTGGATTAGCGAGTGTTAGCTATTAGAATAAGTTATATAGAAGTGTGCTGTTCTCTATAGCACTGGAGGCTGATTGAAGATCTGATAGAATTTTTTAAAACTGAGTGGTGTCCCTAGGGTAGAAAGTGTCTCTTTACCAAGGATTGAAATATCAAATACTATGGGGCAGAGCTTTAAGGTGGGGAGGGGAGCTTAGGGGAGATACACAGGTTATGCTTTTACACTGTGTCTGGAATCGGCTGCCAGGGTGGTAGTGGAGGTAGACACAATGCAGACATTTAAGAAGCATTTTGACAGGCATGGACGTGAAGGGAATGGTGGGATATGAATCATGTGCAGGCAGGTAGAATTATTTTCATTTGGCGACATTACACTGAGGTGCCTGGTCCTGTTCTGTTTCAAAAATGCTTTATGTCACTCAAGGCTGTGTGTCGCACTGGTCTTCAGATTGAGGAATGAGACATCTTGAGTGTGTGTACTGACAAATGGCTTGATGAGGAGCTGCTATTTACTTCTACCTGCACTTGCACAGTTTGTTTACAGTTTACAGATCCTGTTTACAGTTATTGTTCTATAGATTTGCTAAGTACGGCCTCAAAAATAGAATCTCAGGGGACGTGGAGGCATGCATGTACTCTGATAATAAATTTTACTTTGCACTGTGAACTCATATGAACCAGATCAGATAGAGGCAAGTGTGGATAGCTTTGTCCTGCTGACACGTTCTGTCCACACACAGAGACCATCCAACTCCCCCATTGCTACAGTAGATGAGATCAGGAGGATGTCACTTCAGTATGAGTCCAGTGCTCTCTTACCCATCAGATTGCCCCATGGCCAGATGATGGCTCTTCCTGAGAGATTATTTCTTGCCCTGTGCACTCATTATTGACCTGGGAGTAAACATTGTGGAAATATAGTACCTAAGTACAGGAAGGAAAGTATAAAACTAGGAGAAGAAGTCGAGTTATGGTTAAAAAATCTTACACATAATAAATATCATTATTAATCCAGTCAGGACCATATTGTTAATATATTTATTATGCTTTCATAGTTCTTTAACTCAATCGCTGTTACATACTTGGTTCTTTCTGCTATTCCTGAAAATTTACCGAAACCCAACCAGAATAAGACTGCTCATCATATTCACATTAAATTGTGATTTGGACCATTTATCCACACCATCAGGTCACTTATTTCATTTGACATTGAAATCTTCATTCATGCTCCTGTAACCTCTGGAGACAGCCACTCTGAGCTTCCTTTCCTGCACTTACCCCTTAGCAAAAGTGTCATTCAAATCTCTGGTTATGTCCAATCTTATATAATTTACATCTGTGACTGACTTCTTGTTACAGAGTCAGAGAGTCACAAGAAGTATGGCACAAAAACAACCCTTTCAACTCAATGAGACTGCACCAACTATCAACCACTCATTTTTATTCTTAATGCAAAACTAACTCATTCCATCCTCCTCACAGTGCCACTAACACTCATGGACGCACTGAGAGAAAATTACAGTGGACAATGAAGCAACCAGCCTGCACATTTTGGGGTTATGCAAGGCAACCAGAACGTCTGGGGAAAACATGCAAACTCCACAGCAGCCGAGGTCAGAATAAGAATCAGAATCAGGTTTAATATCACTGGCAGAAGTCATGAAATCTGTTGTTTTGTGGCAGCAGGAAAAAAAAGTGAGGTAGTATTCATAGGTTCATTGTCCATTGAAAAATCTGATGGCGGAGGGAAAGTAGCTGCTCCTGAAGTGTTGAGTGTGTGTCTTCTGACTCCTGTGAGCAAGTCCTGGGTGAAGACAGTCCTTAATATTGAATTCTGCCTTTTTGAGGCATTGGCTTTTGAAGGTGCTCTGGATGCTGAGGAGGCTAGTGCCCATGATGGAGCTGACTGAGTTTACAACTGCCTTAAGATTTTCCCAATCCTGTGCAGCAGCCTCCTCTATACCAGTGATGCAACCAGTTAGAATGCTCTCTATGGTACATCTGTGGAAATTTGTGAGTGTCTTTGGTGACAAACCAATTCTCCACATACTCCTATTGAAGTATAACCAATGTCGTGCCTTCTTTGTAGCTGCATCAATATGTTGAGCCCAAGATAGATCCTCAAAGATGTTGACATCCAAGAACTTGAAACTGCTCACCCTTTCCACTCCCGTTCTTTTGATGAAGACTGGTGTGTGCTCCCTCAACTTCCCCTTCCTGAAGTTCACAATCAATTCCTTAGTATTACTGACATTGAGCGCAAGATTCTTGCTGCGACATCACTCAACCAGCTGATCTATCTCGCTCTGATACGCCTTCTCATCACCATCTGAAATTCTGCCAACGATAGTTGTGTCGTCGGCAAATTTATAGATGGCGTTTGAGCTGTGCCTAGCCACGACTGAACTCAAGTCACTGGAGATGTGAGGCAGTGCTGCCCTGCAAAATATGAAGTAGTGTTGTGGATTTAAAATTAGATATCAATTATCTCTATATCTGCACTTCTCCAGTTTTGCTTTAATTTCCTCCAGCACCATTTGCACCCTTCCAGCTCTGGTCTCCCGTTTATTCTTATTTACTCTGTCCACCATTGGCAGCCAAACCTTTAAAATGTTTCTTACTATCTACCCATCCAAATAATATTTAGACCTTTGTCTTTTTAATGCAGTAATTACTTGGTTTGATAAAGACTCTGTAAGCTTCTGAGTGGCTGCTATTTTGGAATAGTTATATAAATACAAATTGTTGCGAGTGCCCACGGCCTTCCTATGCATCCTTTAAAAGAATATGCATTATAGACCATTAAATCTGATGTTTATGATGTGGTATGAAGCTTAGCCTGGTGCTGATAAATGTGTCACTCTGAATGATAGGATGGATGTTCATGCCTACAACTCAAAACACATTGGTTCAGCTCAGGGAAAATCAAAATGTGCTGGAGAGCAACATTAAATTTGATCTGATGATTGAGATAGATAATCTTAATCACTCTATTACAATGAGGAGGTACAAAACGAGCTCTGGGCAATTTGTCTTCAGATATTCCCCTTTACATGCAAAATCTTTAATGATTGCTTACTGCCTTCTTCTCAGAGTGTGCTGCAGTCCTGTTAGATAATTCTCTGCTCATAAAAAATCAAAGCAAACCACTTTGATGTCTCCTTTCACTGTGAAATAAGGCTTCAGGGAGATGAAGACAGGTTAAATGAATGGGCAAGGGCATGGCTGATGGAATATAATGTTGAAAAATATGAAGTAATTCACTTCAATAGAAAAAATAGAAACACTGATGAATTATTTTAAATAGTGAAGAACTGTAAAGTGCTGCTGTTCAGGTGGACCTGGGTGTCCTTGTGCACATATTACTGAAAATTGACATGATGGTACAATAATCATTTAAGGAAGAACAAAAAATATGTTGGACTTTATTGCAAAAGCAGAGACACTTTGCTTCTTTATACAGGTCCCTAATGAGACCACATTTGTATTTATGCTATCTAAGGAAGGACATACCCGCAACCTGAAGGATTACTTAATCAGTTCCTTCAATGTTGAATTTGTAATTTGAAATAGGGCTTGTACAAAGATTCAAAGAATGAGAAGAGTTTGCATTGAAGAATACAAAATCCACTTAATTTGATTGATTGATGTTGGGATGATGTTTCCCTTGCCCTCCATCCAAGGGTCACAGTTTTAAAATGAGGAGACATTCATTCAAAGATCCATTACCCCCAGAGCACCATGGATTTTCATAATTCTCTTCCCAAGAGAGTTGCGGAGATTCATTCATTTGAAATGGAGGTTGGAATGTTTTGGGGTATTAGAAGAATTAAAGAAAATGTTGCAGTGAAGGAAATTTGTACTGAGGTGGGCCATGATTTTATTGAGTGGAGGAGATGGTGGAAAAACTGCTCTTCATGCTATGATTCCCAGGCAACAGATGTAACAACATCAGAATATTCATTCACATGACATAAAAGAGCATAGAAGATATACTTCATTGGTGTGGACCAAATAGGCATATAGCCCAAGATGCTGATGAGTGCGGGGCCAACATGCTCACAAGATCATGGATGGAGATAAATAAGAATGATTATCTGCTATTTTTCTTCTATATTCTTTAGTATAGCTCTTCAAGTATTGCACAGTCACTGTTGGTAAGGACAATGGATGACATGCATCCAGATATCAAATGGATTTGCACTGAAATCAGCTGGTGAAAGGTTCTTGCCCTTGTCCTTCCATTTGTCCTGTGTATCTGGGACTGGGAGCTCTGAAAACAAACAGAATCATTAAGACATGGCATAGTGCACAAAATTCTAAGAAATCTGTAAAAGGTAAAGGTGGTGTGAGGCACTATGCAACTAATTTATGCTAAGACTCCTTAGCAGAAAAAAATATTGATTCTTAAGGAATGGAAACTGATAAGCCTTTTTTTTAAAAATATACCCATTGTGAATCTGGCAGAACTAGTGTTAAGGTAACCTAATGGATCTGCCCCATTCCTTTCTGAGTTTATTGCGCTCTGTTACAAACTTTCACAGTTTAAAGGTGACGATAAAGATTGGGCACCCTATTATTTGTTGCTCAACTGACTTCTGTTACTTTGCCATAACTTACACTTAAATATGTTGAATTTTTGAAGGAATTTCAAGAGTGCAATTGACCCACCATGCTGTTAAGTTTTGGTTCATTGAATCTCACAGCGAAGGGGAGGAGACTTAGGTTTTCAACAATCTCATTTCCATCTCTGTATGGTTTGTACCAAGAGTTCAGGCCCCTGTGTCACTCTTTGTGTGAAGATGTCCCTCCTGACTTAACATCACTTGGCCTGCTTTCCTTATAAAAATTATGCCCCTTTGTTCTTGATTCCACCACCAGCAGGAACAATTTCCCTGTATCAAGCTTATAAGCTTCATTAGTATTTGAAACACTTTGATTAAATCAATACTTTTTTCAAGTAATCACAAGATAAATCTTGCCACACACCTCATAATTTAACCCTTATTTCCCAGGGACATTCTTATGGATCTTATGGCCAAGTATTATGGTAAAGTTTTATGTACATTTAAGGAAGAAGTTGGTAGATTCTGGATTAGTCAGGGCATGAAGGTATATGGGGTGGGGGAGGGGGAATGCAGTTGATTGAGGCCAAGAGGGAAAATGGATCAACTGTGATGAAATGGCAGAGCAGACTAGATGGGCCAAATGGCCTAATTCCGCTCCTATATCTTATGGTCTTATGGATCTGCACAAGACAGTGTCAAAGTGAAATCTTCCTAAAGTGTAGTCCCTAAACTGAATGCATGTCATCAACTGGGGTCTGGCCAAGTCTGTGTTCAAATGATAAATCATTTTCTCCCCTTGGCACTGGCAACTTCTTAAAATAAAGCAATTTCTGTTTACCTTTGATTGTTTTTCTGTCTGTGCACCACATTGTAGTGCTTTTAGTTTTCCATCTGCTGCAGTTTATCCTCTCTCAATGCATCCCTTTTGTATCTTTGTAACTTTCTTTTCCCACTTATGAAGTCCCATGAGCACTGTTCAGGTCACCATGCTATGAGAAGGATGTGATTAAACAAGAGACAGTGCAGAAAGGATTCACAAGGATGTTTGCTGAACTGGAGTGCTTCAGTTGCAAGGGAAGATTGGATACCAGACCCCGGATCTTGCCGTCTTCAACTGTAGTTCTGTTAGTCCCAAACACCTTCAGGCCTCGAATCCTGACATCTCCAACTCTAGTTCCGATCGTGTTGAATGTCTCCAGACCCTCTAACTGTTTTTATGGCTGCGCGGCCCAACCATTGCTCTGCACAGGAATTATTTTCACGGCATGAAAAATGCGCAGCACTTTTTTTTTGTAATATGCTCAGCAGACAGCAGACCAGCGGTTTATTAGCAATGAGCTATCGACTACCATTCTGTATTTATTGTTACAATTTGTCACAGTGTTGTTAAATGAAACACTGACAATGTAAATACATTGAAGCTCTAAAATGTTTCAAAGTAAAAGTTGTATATTTATTATTTAGAAAATTTATGGATTATATTCATTAACACATAATTACAGGGTATTTTACAATTATATTAACAGATTTCAAAATTATATTAACATAATTTCAAAATTATATTAATATTATATAAAAGAAAATCCAGATGCGAGGCAACAAAGGTTATGCATGCGGAAGAGTTTCAGTTACTGCATGCCTGTGCACCCACACAGCTTAGAGGGTCCAGACGACAGATTACACAGCTTTTAGTGCCGCCTCCACCTCCAGTCTGAAACCTTTCTCACTGCCGCTGGGCCCCTTGGTTCCCCTTCCCTCAATCCTACTTCCCAGTAATCCTGGGTCTTTTCTCCCCATTGTTTTGAGCTCTAATCCTTGCCATGTCTTCACTATTCCCTCCAAAGTTCCCCTCTCTGAGGCAGAGCATTCTGTCCTCAGCAAAGGTCTTACCTTTGTCCTCTTGCGCCCACACCTCAGTGAGTTCTGGCCCGCCATGATGCCGAGCTCTTCTTCCACCGCTTCTGTCTACATGTCTAGTTCTTTGGCAAGAATTCCCCACCCCGCAACGATGATCCCTTCTCCCATTTCCAACCCTCCGCCTCTTCGTGAACACCCCACTCTGGTTCTCTGTCCGTTCTGGATTTTTTCATCCATAATTGCTGACGAGACAACAACCATCTTGACCTCAGAGTCTTCTCTCCTATTCAAACATTAACCCCTCTGAACTGACTGCCCTCCACTCTCTCCCCATCAATCCCAACTTCACCATCAACCCTGCAGACAAGTGTAGGGTGTTGTTGTAGTCTGATGGACTGACCTCTATCTTGGTGAGGTCAGGTGGCAAATCTTAAACACCTCCTCTTACTTACCCCTTGAAAAAGATCTCACTCAGGACCATCAGGCCATTGTCTCCCACACCATCACCAACCTCATCAGCTCTGGAGATCTCCCAACCACTGCCAGCAACCATATTCTTCCCATACCATGCAACTCTCTTTTCTACCTCCTACTCAAGAATTACATGCCTGACTGTCCGGGTAGGCCCATTGTTTCTGCCTGCTTCTGCCCCACTGAACTTGTGTCCACATACCTCAGCTCCATTCTATCCCCCTCGGTTCAGTTCCTTCCCACCTACATCCTCACACTTCACATCTTCTCAATCTCTTCAACAACTTTCAATTCCCCAGACCTGACTGCCTTATTTTCACCATAGATGTCCAGTCCCTATACACTTCTATCCTCAATCAAGAAACCATTAAAGCCCTCTGCTTCTTTCTCAAGAGAAAACCCAACCAGTTCCCTTCCACCACCACCCCCTTCCATTTGGCAGAACTGGTCCTCACCCTCAACAATTTCTCCTTTGTCTTCTCCCACTTTCTTCAAACTCAAGGGATAGTCATGGGTACCCGCATGGGCCCGAGCTATGCCTGTCTTTTTGTTTGCTATGTGGCACAGTCCATGTTCCAAGCCTTCCCTGGCAATTCTCCTTAACTCTTTCTGCACTACATTGATGGCTGCATTGGTGCTGCTTCATTCACCCATGCTGAGTTTGTCATTTTTGTCAACTTTGCCACTGACTTCCATCCTGCCTTTAAATTCACTTGGTCCATTTCTGACGCCTCTCTTTCCCTTTCTCAATCACTCTGTCTCCATCTCTGCAGACAGACTGCCTACTAATTTATTTAATAAACCAACTGATTGCAACAGGTATCTTGACTATACACCTCCTCCCACCCTTTCATTTGTAAAAATGGCATTCCCTTTCCTCAGTTCCTCAATCTCCACCACATCAGTTCCTAGGATGAGACTTGTCTTTCCATAACATAAGAGATGTCCACCTTCTTCAAAGAATATGGTTCCCCTTTCATCCCCGTTGACATTACCCTTACCAGCATCTCCTCCATTTCCCAGACATCTGTGTTCACCCCAGCTTCCCACTGCCTTATCAGTGATAGAGTTTCTCTTGTCCTCCCCATGAGCCTCCAAACCCAGCACATCATTCTCACAATTTCAGCCATCTTCAAAGGAATCCCCTATCTCCCCAACCCTGGACTCTCCACTTTCAGCAGGAGTTGCTTCTTTTGTGATTCCCTTGTCCTTTCATCCCTCCCCACTAATCTCCCTCTTAGCACTTATCCCTTCAAGCAGAAGAAGTGATACACTTGCTCATTCACCTCTCGCTTTATCTCCATTCATGACCAAAACAGTCCTTGCAGGTGAGGTGACACTTCACCTGTGTATCTGTTGGGGTCATCTACTGTATCTGGTGCTCTCTGTGTGGCCTGCTCTACATCAGTGAAACCCATTGTAGATTGTGGAACTGATTCATCAAACTCCTTCACTCTGTCTGCAACAGGCAGGATCTCCTGGTGGCCAACCATTTTAATTCAAGTCCCTATTCGTATTCTGACAGTCCATGGCCTCTTCTACTGCCAAGATGAAGCCTCTCTAAGGTTGGAGGAGCAATGCCTCATATTCCGTCTGGGTAGCCACCAAACTGATGGCATGAACATCGATTTAGTCAACTTTGAGTAATTTCTGCCCCTTCTCTCTTCTTCCATTCCCTCTTCTGGGTCCTCTCTCACCTGCTCTCTTCTCTTTACCTGCCTATCACTTCCCTCTGGTGTTCCTCCTTCTTCCCTTTCTTCCAAGGTCCAATCTTCTCTCCTATCAGATTTCTTCATCAGCCTTTTACCTTTTCCACCTATCACTTCTGAGCTTCCCACCTCATCCCATCACCACCACCTACCTACCGTTCCCCTCACATGGCTTTGCCTATCATTTTATAACTTGTACTCCTTCCCCTCTCTGTACCTTCTTGTTCTGGCTTTTGCCCCTTACTTTCCAGTCCCAATGACGGGTCTCAGTCTAAAACGTCAACTGTTTATTCCTTTCCATAGATGATGCCTGACCTGCTGAGTTCCTCCAGCACTCTGTATGCATTACTCTGGATTTCCAACATTTGCAGAACCTCCAGCATTTTGGATAGGCTGGGACTGTTTTCCCTGGAACAAAAGAGACTAAAGGGTGTGACCTTATAGAGATTTACAAAACAATGAGGGGTACAGGTGTCACAGTTTATTTCCCAGGATATGGGAGGCTAACACTAGAGTGCATAGGCTTAAAGTAAAGGGAAAGATTTAAATGTTAACATAGACAAAGCTGGAAGAACTCAGCAGGTCAGACGGTATCTAAACGGAGGAGTAAACAGTTGATGTTTCATGCTGAGACCCTTCTTCGGGCTGAAAAGAAGGGGGAAAATGCAAGAATAAGAAGGTGGAGGTGGAAGGAAAGGAGGATAAGATGGCAGGTTATAGATAAAACCAGGTGAGGGGATAAGTGGGTGGGGGAGTCAGGATGAAGTAAGAAGCTGAGAGGTGAAAGGTGGAAGAGATCAAGGGCTGAAGAAGAAGGAATCTGATAGGACAGGACAGTGGACCATGGGAGAACGGGAAGGAGGAAGGGCACCAGATGGATGTGATGGAGAAGAGAAGAGGTGATAGGAGAGCCAGAATGGTGAATAGAAAAAGAGGTAAGGGAGATGGGAGAGAAATTACCAGAAGTTAGAGAAATCAATGTTCATGCTGTCAAGATGGAGGTTACCCAGGAGGAATATGAGGTATGGCTCCTCCAACCTGAATGAGGCCTGAATGGGGCAGTAGAGAAGGTCATGGACCAACATGTTGGAATGGGAATGGGAATTACAATTTTTAAAAGACATTTGTATAGGTATATGGATACAAAATGTTTTGAGGGATATGGGCCAAAGAGAGGCAAAAGGGAATAGCTTAGTTAGGCATCTTGGTTTAAATGGACAAGTTGAGCTAAAGTTTCTGTGCTGAATAACTCCATGAATCCATAATTCTACAGAACTTCTAACAAAACCGACACCTGTGAGCTTGAATACAGAACTCAATATCCAATTGGGAAAAATAATGAGAATAAAAAGTTTTAAGATTTGCAGCATAACATTACTAGAATAAAGTTAAAAACAGAAAATGCTGGGCAAACACATCTAAACAAGGAGCATCGTCATCAATGACCCTTCATCAGAACAGGAAGAAAGTGGAAGGTTTATAGTTTTGAAAGCATGGCTGGGTGCAGGAGGAGTGGTGTAAGACAAAGGACTAATCTAAACTGAAATATTAACTGATTTCTCTTTCCACAAATGTTGCCTGACTGACTGAGTTCTTCCAGCTTTTTCTTGTTCTGTTATAGATTCCAGCATCTACAGTTAGATTAGTTTTCAGTTGCTGAAATAAAACCTGATTATAACAATCCTTGCAACAGGACCTGAGAAGTTTCTCCTGGGTAGTCAGTGTTCACAAAACCTCAGAGTGTGAATTGAAGTCAATGAAACCAAATATTGGTGAATAAGTACAGGTGTGACCAGTACTCTAGAAGCCTCGGAATTTTAGTCACTAAATGCAAATTGGCTTCCTCTCCGAATGAGACCAAAGTGGAGATCAGCCCCACCACACAAAGCTGCAGTCTTTCTAGTATAGGTATTGGGCAGGGAATTCCAGGATTTGGATCTAATAACAATGACGAAGAGATGATACATTTCAAGATGCAGAACCTGCAAGTAGTGTTGTTCCCCTGTACACGCTGCCCTTGTGCTTCACAGGTATGTTAGTCATGGGTTTGGGAAGTGCTTTTGGAGTAGGTTGGATGATTAACTGCAGTGTAATTTAAAGATGGTATGCACTGCAACCGCTGCATTCTGGCAATGAAGGGAGTTCATATTTATGGTAATAGATAGGATGCCAGTCAATTAGTCTGCTTTGCCCTGAATTCTTGAGATTAGTTGGAGCTGCACTCACACTCCTGACTTGTGCCATGTAGATAGTGGAATAACCTTGCTATGTCAGGAGGTAAGTCATTCTCCATGACATATGTAGATTCTGGCCTGCTCTGTAGCAACATTATTTATGTGACTGGCCCTGTTAAGTTTCTACTCAATGATAACCCCCCCAGGTTGTTGATGGTGGGGTCTCAATAGTTTAATGCTATTGGATATCAAGGCTGAATGGTTAGATGGTGAAGGTGATCATTGCCTGCCACTTATCAGAGGAATGTCTGAATAGTGTTTTATTCTGAAGGAGACAAAGGCAGGGAACTCATAGTGAAAAAAAGAGCCTTTAGTGACAGTTCTGCACCCCAAGTGCAACAAAACAACGAGTGTGAGAGGGCATGTATGTCCTGGCAAATTGCAACTAGACAGCAAGTGAGATATAATCTCTGAAAACAATGTTCCAGATCAACAACGCCTGGACTACATTTGCAGGATACAATCCACAAACATGTTGGCGTGCTGCTATAAACCATGCAGGCTTTTGGAGGAAACATCACCCTAGAAATGATCTGTGACAATTTTTTTCATCATTAAAACAACATTATAAAATGTCTGAACACCACTTTGAAGATCTCTAAAAGATTTACAAAATGTGTTGGCCACATTCCAAGTGCTGCTGGGCTCTCTGCTGTAACCGCTCTCTACTGAAACAGCAGTTGTCACTGAATAAATCTCCAGTGTTAGAAGGACATTTCCTTCATTCTGAACTTGGGACACAAGTTGTAGGTGGTCATACCAAGGAACTTGCACCAACAACGTGAGGGATTATCAGAGTCCTCCAGTTCTGCACAGACTTCTGAAGAACTGTGTGCGGAGGAGGCAGCTTGTACAAAGGGCACTTGTAGCAGGAAGTTGTCAGTAAGGTACAAGTACAATAATGCATGCTTTCTGTTAGTGCATGCAGCTTTGGGAACCCTGCACTCCAGTCAAACGCCTTCCAGGTGTGAATGTAAAAATCACATTGACCGAAAATGGAAGGCTCCTCATTTTGCTGGTTCTGCTGTTTTGGACTACCATATTGCTGCAGTGCCCTGTGATGTGTTTCTGGGCAGAGACAGTGTGCAAGAACTCTAAGGCAAAGATCCTGTAAATGGGGATGATCCTGGCTTTGAGGAAGCAATGTAGGAAAGGATTATCTGAGATTGAACACACTCTGGGCATTGCTTCTTTCCCTCTGCAAATGAATGGAGCCAGTCACATTGACATCAATTGCAAAGGAACAAATGTTGAACATAGTACTAATATTAATATAATATTTCACCCAGAACACCAGCAAGGTCTTGCTTAAACATGTGAAATCCCACACCAAAAGAAATCCTTATGAATACCTGGTGTTAATTTGTATAAAGTTTGTTAATATTGTATGAATGTGAAATTAATCCATGCAGAAAAAATTCAAGACCAACATGTTTAATTTTACTGAAGACCATATGCTAATCCAAGGAAAACAAACCTATGCTGTGAATCATGAAAAGCTTGGCACAGGAAACTATTGCTGGTTGATAGCATTCAGAAAGTTGTTCCAACTATGGCAATATGTGTGAAGCCAAAAGAATTTCACTGTTTCTTGTTATCAAAAGTTTCAAGATGTTCAAATCAGTTGAATCAATTCAAATGGATTGGGTCACATCATTTTCAAGCCCCAGTCCATGGCAAGATTGTGAGTTCAGCTGTATTGTTTTAGGTGCCAGTTGATTGGATTTCATGAACATATCTACTGTTGTGGGAGGTATCACAAACAGCTTCTGACATACAATTTTTCACTCTCTTTTGATGAAACTTCTCTTTTTAACACCTGTGACACAGGAGCTAGACTGGCAGACTATAACAGAGTGTATTTCATTCTGATCTTGCTGAGCACATGTCTGAATTAATTGCTGGGGAAGCAAATTAATTTTGGTCCACATGTGCCAAAAGATCAGGAGATGATGTTGCTGCACAAATCCAGCTTTTGAACAAAGATTCTTGAAGTAAACAGGAGAATGTTGCTAACTCAATATTGGCAGCGATCCGCACCAACTTTAACTGAGACGAGATGGAAGACGTAGGGAAGCAGAGAAGGGTGAATGGGATCAGAAGTAAAACTAACTTTTATTGCCAGCTATTTATTCCCAACATGCTTAAAACCGTTGATCTGGTCACATTGTTGCTCCTGGGAGCTTGCTGTGCACAACTTTGTTTTTGTTTTCTATATTACAAAAGGTTGTCTTCCAAAATGATTTCATTGGCTGTGGAATATTTGGTGAGTTTTCTGAAAATGATGTGAACAACGCTAGATCAATGCAAACCTTTGCTTTTTACACTTCAAATTGCTTTAACCCATTTCATACTGAATGGAAGTGTCTTTTAAAAAGATAATATCAAACAGAGGTTTAAGATGGATAGATGCAAAAAAAAACAGGTTGTGGGAATGTGTTACTCAATTATTCCAGTGCAGGAAATGTATAAAATCTGTGCTACAACCTCACCAAAATGATTTCAGTGAACAGCCCAAACTAAACGACACTGTTTATTGACAGCATATTACCATGGTAACAAGCTGGTGCTGATTAAAATCTGTCCACACTTCTTATCTATAAAAGCATAAGAAAGAAGAAATAGAAGCAGGGGTATTCTATACCACATCCCCTGCCTGTAGTACTAGTCAGTCCGATTGTGGCTAATCTTTTACCCCAGTGCCACTTTTCTGCACGATTTACTCCATTTCACTCTATTGGTAAAAATACTCCGTATTAGAACCTCCACAAGTTCTTGGGTAGTGAATTAGAGTACAGTGATTCAGCAGACTTTCAGTGGACTAGTTTCTTCTAATCTTTATCCTGACTGTTCAATGCCTTATTTGGAGACTGGGAAACAGCATTCTCGATACCCCAGCCAAGGGAAATATCAAATTGTGTCAAACACGAAATGCTGGAGGAACTCAGCAAGTCAGGCAGCATCTATGGAGAAGAATAAACAGTCTATGTTTGGGCTGAGATCCTTCATCAGGACTGGAAAGGAAGGGGGAAGAAACCATAAACCTGAAACATTGACTTCCTGAGTTCCTCAAGCATTTTGTGGTTGTCACTTTGGATTTCCAGCATCTGCAGAATCTCTTGTGCTTATAAACTTCTATCAAACCCCCTATGAATTGTGCAGATTTCAGTGAGATCATCTCTGATTCTCCTAAATTCCAGAGACTATAGGCCCATTCTGCTTAATCTCTCCTCAGATAACAAATCCACCATTATTGGAATTAATCAGGTGAGGCTTCATCCTGTCTCAAGAATATCCTTTCTCAAATGGAGAGGCCAATCCTGAGCACATTATTCATGGTCTGCCTCAGGAAGACACTAGATAAATTCATAGAATTATAGAATCTTAAACATGAAACAGGCCATTCAGCCCAACTCAGTTGGATTGTCTGTCCCATAGGACCATAGCCCTTTTGCATAAGTGACCAGTGTTCAGCTGGACCATTCTTGAATGCTGCAAATCAGAATT
Organism: Hemitrygon akajei; assembly: GCF_048418815.1. Classification (NCBI taxonomy): domain Eukaryota; kingdom Metazoa; phylum Chordata; class Chondrichthyes; order Myliobatiformes; family Dasyatidae; genus Hemitrygon; species Hemitrygon akajei. The sequence continues at coordinate 18,605,868 of NC_133149.1, forward strand.
AATTTTATTATTATTGGCATATGTCATGAAACTTGTTTTGCAGCAGATGTACAATGCAGGACAACACTACAAGTTTCAATAACTAACTAACTAACTAAATACATAAATAAATAGTGTAAAGAGGAATAATGAGGTCATGTTCATGGGTTCATTCAGAAATCTGATGGCAGAGGGTAAGAAGCTGTTTCTAAAAAATGTTTCTAAAACATTAGGTTCCCTTACTTTTTCTTTGATGGTGGTAACGAGAAGAGAGCATGTCCCAGATGGTGAAGGTGCTTCTTAAGACACTACCTTCTGAAGATGTCCTTGAAAGTGACGAGGTTTGTGCCCATGATGGAGCTGGCTAAGTCTACAACCCTCTGCAACCTCATTTAATCTTGCACATTGGAGCCTACATACAGGTTGCGTCGATGCAACCAGTTAGAATGGTCCCCACCATATATCTGTTGAAATTTGCTAACATCTAAGGTGCCTGAGACCCAGCTTCAACCACTATCCCAATCAGTGCTTTCCAGTCCAGTTGTGAAAAACAACTCTACTCTTGTATTTGAATCTTCTTCCAATAAACGCAAACATAAAGTTTACCTTTAACACAGAGAGTGGTGGGTGCGTGGAATGCACTGCCAGCGGTGGTGGTGGAGGCGGATACAATAGGGTCTTTTAAGAGCCTCTTAGATAGTTACATGGAGCTTAGAAAAATAGAGGGCTATGCACTAGGGAAATTCTACGCAGTTTCTAGAGTAGGTTAGATGGTTGGCAGAACATTGTGGGCCGAAGGGCCTGTAATATGCTGTAGATTTCTATGTTACCTTCTTAATAGTTTGCTAAGCATACATCAGTAGTTTGTGTATAAGGATGTCTAGGTCCCTCTGAGAATCAACAGTCCATCTATACTTAAAAAAACTAAACCACCTTTCTACATTTTTCCTACCAAAGATCTCACATTTTTCCACCTTCATTCCCATTTGACATGTTCTTTGGCCTTCGCTTAGCCTGTCTCTATCCCTTTGAATTCTCTTTGTATCAAACGGTCCACACTGCCGCTTTGCTCTGTAACATCAGCAAACTTGGAAATATTATATTGACCCTCGCATACAATTCACAGAGGATATCTCAGGCCCCAACTCCAATCTCTCTGGCACACCACTCTGAATCCAGGTATATTCCAGTATTTTCTCTATGACTGAGTTTAAGCCAATTGATCTCTGGTTCCGTAGTTTCTCTTTCCCTCCCTGAACTATTGGGGTTATATTTGTGATCTTCTAGTCTTTGGACAGCACACTAAATGGCATCGAGTGTAAAGATAGTGATCATCAAGATCTGTCGATTTTTACATGTAGGGATTTGCTTGAGCTCTCCTTTTACTCAAAAACAGCAGATCTTCTCTAATTCCAGAAGACTTTGTATGTTTTTTTCTGTGAAGGTAGGAAAAATATCCATTTAATTCATCTGCTATTTCCATGTTCCCAAACATGATTTCTCCTGTCTCAGTCTGAAAGGAACCAACACTAATCTTTTGTTAACTTTTTTTTTCATGTCTGTAAGATTCTCTTGGCTATTTTTGTTTCTCCCTTGCCTACTCTCCCTTTCTGCTTTTTCCCATAAGTCTCCTCAGGATTTTCCAATCCTCAAGCTTATCATGTTTTTCTCTGGAAATATTATTGTTGCTTGGACTTGATTTAAAACTATCTTTAACTTCGATTGGTATCCAGGGCTGAACCACCTTAGCTGTTGTATTTTACTTTGTCTGAAGAGATTCATATCACTTGTAAGCACTGTATTAATTCCTTAAAAGTGAGCCATTACTGGTTTATTGTCATTTCTTTCAATGTAATTTCCCAGTCTATCAAAGCCAAATCACTCTGCATGCTTTATTCAGATATCAGATATTGATTTCAGATTGAATCAAACCACTTTCAATCTTTATGTAAAATTCTCTCATATTCGGGTCATTAAACCCTAAAGGCCCTGTAACTTCCTGATCACCAGTCATTCAGTCTAGTTCCATAGTTCAGTCTGGTTTTTGTACTGTGTCATGTAACACCATGGTCCTGAAAAATACGTTGTCTCATTTTTACTGTGTACTGTACCAGCAGTTATGGTTGAAATGACAATAAAAGTGACTTTACTTGACTTCAGAAGAGGAGACCGGTATGCCTGTCTACCTGTCTGGGTCCAGTTCAAGCTCTGGTCTGCAAAAAATCCCTTGTTGGTACCTCAAAATACTGATATGGAAAATCATCTCTAAATCACTCACTCTCAACACTATATCTGCTAACCTAGTTTGACCAGTGCATATTTACTTTCAAATCAGAACCAGGTTCAATATCACCTGCATATGTCGTGAAATTTGTTAGCTTAGTGGCAGCATTTCAATGCAATACATGATAAAATAGAAAAAATAAATAAGTATATCAATTAAAGTAAGTATATATATGTATATAGTTAAATTAAAAATAGTGCAAAAACAGAAAAAAAGTGAGGTAGTATTCACGGGTTCAATGTCCATTTAGGAATCGGATGGCAGAGGGGAAGAAGCTGTTCCTGAATCGCTGAGTGTGTGTCTTCAGACTTCTATGCTTCCTTCCTGTTGGTAATAGTGAAGAGGGCATGTCCTGGCTGATAGGGGTCCTTAATGATGTACATTGCCTTTCTGAAGCACTGCTCCTTGAAGATGTCTTAGATACTACGGAGGCTAGCACCCAAGATGGAGCTGACTAATTTTACAATTTTATGTAACATCATACTTCTGTGAATCCACCATAATTATTGTATTACACTTCTTGCATACACCTCTAATTTCCTGAATACGTTGGTCTGAATTACCATTGCTGTCCCATCAATGTTTTCTGCTCCCTACTATCTCTTGGCTCCATCCATGCTGATTCTACTTCTTCATTACTGAGCTAAGTTTCTTCTTCTCAATTGATTTTATCTCATTCTTTAATATCAAGCCTATTACCGCTGTTGTTCCTCTCCACAGCTTGTGGAACATCGGACGGTGACCTTGCCATTTCTTTAGCATTCTTCTGTTTTTCATGAGGCCAAGTTGCTAGCTTGATGTTCAACCTAGCACAGATGGAAAGCGTGCAAGGAGCCGGCCGGATTCGAACCCGGGACCATTTGCTTTGAAGTCCGGTGCGGATGCGACTCCACCACTGGCCGGCTAATATCAAGCCTATCCCATCTTCTTTTCCATTTTGCTTTACCTTCCTAAGAGTTAAATACCTGGGATATTTAATTTCCACCCTTGATCACTTTGCAAACATTTCTTTATAATGACTTTCAGATTACATTCATTTATTTCTATTTGTAGCCCATAAGACCATAAGACAAAGCTGCAGAATTAGGCCATTCAGCCCATCGAGTCTGCTCCGCCATTCCATCATGGCTGATTTGTTGTACCTCACAGCCTCATTCTCCTGCCTTCTCCCGTAACCATTGATGCCCTGATTGATCAAGGACCTATAAAACTCCACTTTAGATATATCTAATGACTTGACCTCCATAGCCAACTGTGGCAATGAATCCCACAGATTCACCACCCTCTGGCTAAAAAAAAAATCCTCTTCATCCCTGTTCTAAAGGGACATCCCTCTATTCTAAGTCTGTGCCCTCAGGTCCTAGACTCCCCACTATAGGAAACATCCTCTCCATTTCCACTCTATCTTGGCATTTCAACATTCAATAGGTTTCAATGAGATCCCCCCCCCCCCACCCATTCTTCTAAACTCCAGTGACTACGGGCGCAGAGCCATCAAGGGCTCCTCATACATTAACCCTTTCATTCCCAAAATCATTCTTGAAATTCTCCTCTGGACTGTCTCCAATGCCAGCACATCTTTCCTGAGATAGGGGGCACCATGGTAGTGTAGTGGTTAATGCAATACATTATTGCAGCTTGAAGTGTTCCGAGTTCCGAGTTTGAAAATCATGGGTTTTCTCCGGGTGCTTTGCTTTCTTCTTGCAGTCAAAAGCAAAAAGTCAAAAGCCAGGTAGGTTAATCGGTCATTGCAAATTGTCCCAGGATTAGGTCAGGGTTAATCAGGGTTGTGGGGTTGCTGGGGCAGCGTGGCTCAAAGGACCAGAAGTGTTCATAATACTTACAGTATAAAGATCCTTGTTTTTACATTTTAGTCCTCTTGAAATGAATGCTAACGTTGCACTTACCTTCCTTACCATTGACTCACCCTCCAAGTTAAACTCTAGGGAATCCTGCACCAGGACTCCCAAGTCCCTTTGCACCTCGGACTTTTCAGTTTTCTCCCTGTTTAGAAAATAGTTTATGCCTTTATTCCTTCTTCCAAAGTGCATGACCATACACTTCTCAACACCTCATCATAACTTTCCTGTAATGCCATCGTCTTTCACCTTGTTAAGCAGCCTCATGTGTGGCACCTTGTCAAGGCCTTCTGAAAATCCAAGTAAGTTATATCTCCTTTGTCTATCCTGCCTATTATTTCCTCAAAGAACTCCAACAGGTTTGTCAGGCAAAAGTTTCCCTTAAAGAAACCATGACTTTGGCTTATTTTATCATGTGCCTCCAAGTAACCCAAAATCTTACTTGCCACTGAAGTCAGGCTAACTGGCCTATCATTTTCTTTCTTCTGTCTCTGGAACCATTCTGGAATATAGTATTTTTTGAAAGTTCATTACCAATGCCTCCATAATCTCTTCAGCTATCTCTTTCAGAACCCTGATGTGTCATCCACCTGGTCCATCTGGTCTATCTACCCTCAGACCTTTCAGCTTCCCAAGCACTTTCTCCCTAGTAATAGCAACTACACTCACTTCTGCTCCCTGACACTCTCAAATTATGCCATTAGTTCACTTCCCTTGTTACAAGTGCTGTGTGCATTCAGGTAAAGAGCAATTTCAGCTCCGTATCATTTTTCCTCATGCTGACTCAAATTGCTGATGATTGTATGCACTGTCCCTTTCTGATAGCCTCCAGTTATCATTTTACCATCTTGCATCATCATCTTGTCCTTTCTCTTCAGTTTGCAGTCCCTCCTCGCTAGTACCTACACCTACTAGAAACGGGCACCCTTTGAATCTGACTTGTGCTGGGCGACAGAAAATCTAGATGACAGAAATGGCTCCTAATTGTCTTCTTCCGAGCAGAAGAATTGTTCTTTCTAAGTACAGACACTCGCTGGGTCCTGTAAAGGTTCCAAGAATCATTCATAAAGTGAAGTTTCTATAAATTGGAAACACTGTCAGCTGGAATCACTATTGATTGCAGAAGTTGATTAATTGGCTACAGATTAGTACAGTCTTAGTTAATTTTAGATCTTAGTGAGATATTAGAGTTAGTTATATAGTGTAGATCAGTACTGCATATGCTGGACCATAGGATTTGTTTAAAGCAGAATGCCAGATCAGAGATTTAAAACACATATTCCTTCCATCCTCCTCCCATCCTGCGCATGGACTGTTTGATCTGCTTCCGTCTGGTAGGCGCTTCAGATCCCTCCAGACTAAGACTAATAGGCATTGGAGAAGTTTTTTCCCTACTGCGGTCACTTTGCTGAACAGTTAACTGCTGGTTAACTGTCGGCTAACTATTACTTGGATTGCACTATCTGTATGTATAATCTATATTTTCATTTATATTTATCATTATTATTGTTATGAGCAGAGAGACAACATCTGCCGGAAGTAAATTCCTTGTATGTGCATAGGTACTTGGCGATTAAAGTCTGATTCTGATTCTGATTCTGATATTTAGTTTAAATGTAGGGTGTAGAGCTCTTTCTATTTGATTTGCTACCATTCCTGACTCAAGAAGCCCACCCCTATGGAACACACCAGACATACTGAATGAGAGAATATTTCGACCACATCAGTTATTCATTTGTCTGATCTAATTCACCTTAATCCAATTTGCTTCTGGCTCAGTTTGTATCCAGCGATTATCACCTTGGTGGTTTTCCTTTATTAGTTGAACCCAGCTAGCTATTTGTCTTCCTTCAGCAGATCATTCTTCCTTGTCAAGTCTACATAATTATTTCATGGCAGTTGGATCTTTCCCCTCACACTCCAATTCCTCCTCAGCCCCAGGACATATCCTTAATCCTGGTAGCAAGTTGTCAGCACGGTCCTTAGGACTGATTAACTACATTATTCCATATCGTCACAATATTCCTTTTTATGTCCTCAGCTCGAATGGCACAATGCTATGGTCAGTTTATTTATTACACTCCCTCCATCCCAAGCACCCTTGCACACTTGCTGTCCTCCAACCCCAAGACTCTGGTCCCTAGCCTCCAGGGGACTCAGACTTTCCCTTGTCTTCCCCAGCAGAGCCACAGAGATTTGCAGTCTCTGGGCTCCAGCCATCAGGCCTCGACTTCTGGACTTATTCTGCTGAAACCTCTGTCATTGTCCCCAAGTGCTTCATACCTGTCAGACAAGAATAAAGGATGAAGCTCCATACCTGCCTCACTCAATGTCATAGACACCTGTTCTTCTGAACTGACTGATTCTAAAGGAGCTGCCTTCCCCATATAACAAACTGTCCAGGTAACTTTTACCCTCTCCGATCTAATACAATGCCTGTATCGTGAACTTCAGAGGAAATTCAAGCCTTGGATTTCAACAATTTACCCCACCCCAGGACCCTTCAGCTCACGTGTTGTGGTAAACTATGTATATCTGTCTGGACACGCCCCTCTGCTGGCTGCTCCTGTGGCTCCTCCCACAGACCCCTGGATAAAGGCGATTGGGGCACTGCTCCTCCCTCAGTCTTCAACATGGTCGTGCTCCCTTTTCGCTGTTAATAAAAGCCTATCGTTCACTTCCAGTCTCCTAGAGTTATTGATGGTGCATCACGTATGCACCAGCAGTGGTTTACAGCAGCCAACTAAACCACCAACAAACACATACTCATAAAGATGATTAACAGGGTAAGTGGCCCACAGGCAGGTCTAGGTTCTCAGCTGTTCTTCAGAGGGCTCGGGGAGGAATTGATAGGACAGCCTACAGAAGAAAACTGGTGAATACACACAATGAAAAGCTTGGTGCATTAACAGGCTGTTGGAGTATGAAATGACATGGCACCCAGCTTTGTGCAGAGCCTGGGGCCCAGTGTGTCCTGCAGTGGAAGTGGCGGCCAGCTATATTTCTGCAGGTGCTCATGAATCATCATGCTGTGTCTGACAGCCAATATCTCTGCTCCCATCACAGCACAAGCGGAAGCCACCCAATATCTGGGTACTTCATTGGAAGCTCTAACTGAATCCATTCAACCTTAGACTGCTCTCCTGCAAGGTAAGTGCTGCCACGTTATCTTATGCTGCACAGCAGGCTCAGGCTCGGGCTACTGTCCAGGCTCAGTTCACAGGCACGTGGGTTTATAAACTAACTAACTGTGTGCACATCTTCCAAGTTTCCCTGACCTTCCATAACCAGTCAAAGAATAGAAAAGGTAATATCTAGAAAGAAGTCTACACTAGTCAGGAGCTCCTCATAGGCCCGATGTGATCTCCAGGGTCTCCTGAGAGCTGTCACTGGTTGAGCTCACAAAATCATCTATTTTTATAATTTTCCTCATCAGGCCAATTTATGATGTTTCAATTTCATTAGTTCAAGGTCATTTGACTGACTTGTGCCAGATTCCCACTGGACGTAGCCCAGGGCTACAAGCAGTATGTTCTATGGCCTTTGCTTTCAACTTTGTGCCTGAGGTGACTTATTTTGTTCTATTCAACTCTGACTGGCTCAAACTGGATTACACAGACACTATGCTCAGATGACAAGGTTACTTCTACAAACCTCCCATGTTACACAAAGAAGCAGCTTCTTATCTGAGAATGGATTCATGTTTAGCAGATAATTAGTGGAAGTTCCTTGTGTCCACATTCAACTGCTCTGATTAAGTCATTCCAAAGCAAGAATCAATTCACCAACCAGTTCACAAAATGGCAGTTGTAAAGATGGTCTCACAAAATGGCCACCTCCATTCCTGTTCGCTGATTGTAGTTCCTTCCGGCCAACAGTCTGTGTGTATACTCCCTGCGGACACATGGGTTCCTCGCAGGTGCTGTGCTTTCCTCCACATGCCAAAGACGAGCTCATTCATGGTTTAATTGACTGTTGTGTATTATCCTGTGTAGCTGTCTGGTGAGACAATCAGGGTGGAAATGATGGATATTTCAGAGAAAATGGGTTACAGGGAAGTATGTATGAGGATTGGGATTGAGAGTCAATATAGGATTTGATGGGCTGAAAGGCCTTTATTGAAAGAAAATGAAAGGAATATAAAAATATGAGGCTACTGTCATCATGCTTTTTAGGTTCTCATATTTAAATATGCTTGCTGAGTTCCAAACCACTCGATTGAGCTATTTGAAAACATGGTGTCATCTGCTTTTCTGAGCATGACCTGTGCAAGTGTCCTTCCCAGCATGGCAGATGGTGAAGGACACAAATGCAATATCACTTATAAAACTCAAGCCCTGTCCGGGCTGAGATGAATTAAGTCAGAAAGAGACAAGCAACTTCCATGGTCTGTGGCTTCTGTCTCACACGTCAGCAACATGTTGCCACCTTTTATCTGTGTTACTCCTGAAAAATAGCATTACTTATAAAAATGTATCAATGATTTACAATAACTATAGACAAGGGAGGAACTCAAAGTTAATTTCTTGTGTTGAACAGTCCTTTTATGAAGAGTTATTAATGAAACTCATTTCAGAGCTAAATGGTGCAGTCTGGGTTGTGATTGTATCCTGATGTAGTGTAAATAGAACTCCATTATTTCAATGGGAAACAGCTGCTGTCTGATTAACAGCATATGCTTCCATTATGGCAGTTTCATCATAGCACCTCACTCCTCTAATGAACCAATGGCTCCTCCTGGGTCAGAGATGCTCATTGCAAGTTGTTTGTTTTCCCGGGTGCTGCTTTCACCTGCAGCTCACGCACACTGTATTCACAAGCTAGACCTGTTACCAGCAGGATTCCTGGCAGAAATGACCCTTGATAAGGCAACCAGTCAAGATGCAGTGACATCCATTTACCTGAAATGATAATCAATAATTCCTTTCAATCCCAAAACTTGATCAAAGTAAGGAAAAGGGGTCACTTATCAATTTTTGAGAGAATCAATATATTTCTAAACCCCCAAAACTAGTTATTTCATGGAAGCTTATTTTTTGGGGGAAAAATTATCTCACTTAAAACATTTAGTTTATATCTGATTGTAACCAAATCAATTGTTACTCCTGGAAACCCATTCTTAGTGGAGTCATTTCACCAGATGGAAAGATCATTAAACGTATTTCAGTGCTAAATTCTTTCTTTACATTTATTCAAGTTACTGAATAATTCAGTAGGTCTGCAAGGTGAAGTTCATGGATGCTAAGCAGATGACAATGTATTATTAACATTAATAAACAAATATTCAGCAGTGCAGGCAGCATCTCTGAGGAGCAAAATTACTGTTTAGGTTAATTGCCTCTCATTAGAACTTTTTTATAGGCACATTCTCCATTATATTTATGAAATACTATTTTTTATTATCATTTCACTAATTATTGAATTGCTTTATATTATTTTGATAGCACTTACTGCATATTGTCCTGATGAAGGATCTTGGCTTGAAACGTCGACTCTTTATTCCTCTCCATAGATGCTGCCTAGTTCCTCCAGAATTTTGTATGTGTTAATCTATATTTCCAGCCTAAAATTTAATCCACTCTGTTAGCAGGCTGCCTGTAAAGGTCAGTTGTGCTTCCAGCATTTAGTGTGTGTTGCATATTGTGTTGTTAATTTCTAGATTGTTTCACTTATTATTGGACATTTTATTGTACTAATTGTGTTGCTTTATTATATTATTGTAATTCTTAAATTTTATACAAGTTAGAAGATTAAAACTTCTGCTCTATCAACACCTTAAGGCTATCCTGTTGGACTTCTTAAAATGCTTTGATATTTATTTTTATATTCTTATCTATTCCATGTTTAAATGTGTAATGACTATTGCATATACCTGTAGCTGAAACTGAGTCTCATCTCTTGGCTTGAATTCTTGAGTTGTTAGTGGAAATAATTAAGAAAATGGGAAAACAGAGGGATCACAAGATCAGTAGATCAGATGGACCAGCACACAGCTGTATAATTGGTAGAGTAATGGTGGAGGTTGTGGGAGCCGGGTTGGTTTGGCATACTTTTTTAATACTGTGAGCCAGAAGATATTTGGGGATTGGTATGTGGAGAGTTTGGCAGATTTGAGGGATCAGGAAAGTTGTCACCCTGCATAATTTTGGGAATTGATGGGATGGGAAGGCTGACAATGCATTGAGAGGGAAAATTATGAAGGAAGCTCGAGATCTAAATTTGTTGGTGGTGGGAGCTGAGGCAGATGGGATGGTTTCCAATGAGAATGGCTCAAGGATTCAGGTAAATGTAATATATAACACAGGTCCTTTGATATGTGAAGACCATATTGCCCAGGAGGACCCAATGTTGGATAACCTCAGGCTCAGGTATCCTACAAAACTCCAAAAGGAATGTTAGAACAAAAATGATATAACCCAACAAGAATAACAAGTCTGTAAGGGAGAATGAAAGTATCTGGTTAAATCTTCCAAGTGAAGTAGAATAACTCATTCGATTTCACTCCAGACAATAGCAGAATTACATAAAACAATAACATTAATTCTGGAAAGAACCCTGTTGTTCCATAGACTTTCCAAGCTCAGATCTTCAACCCCAAGCTTCATCCAAGTTAAGCAGCACATTATTTCACTGAGCACCTCATAATTGAAGTACCCTGACCATTCAATAAGTGAGCTAATTGAAGTTTTAAAGGGTAACTACACTACTGACAAACTTGGCACCCAAGTAGACAGATGCCTTTATCAGAATTGTTTATGCAGTTCATACTTGGGGAAATCTACATGTTTAAAATGCTTTCAGAAATACAAAAGGAATGTTAGAAGGAAAGTGATGAATAACAGGTCTGCAAAGGAGAATGAAATTCAAAAAACTGTAAGTTGGAGTGGACATTGTTGGGAGTGGGCCAGTGGTGAGAGTGAGAGTGTCAGGCTTTGGTTTGGAAGAGGCATTGGTTCTGGGTAAGTTGTCCAGGTAAGTTTTTGTTAAGTTTCCCTTTTCCCTTCTTGTGTCAGAAGTATTTAGTGTATTTAATGGTCGTTATGTGTTCTTCATGCTGGATGTTGGAGTCCTGGAGACCCAGAGTCTCCTAGGGAACTACATCTGCGTGAAGTGCATCCAGTTGCAGCTCTTTGAAGAGCATGTTAGGGATCTGGAGCAATAGCTGATGACTTTCAGCTTGTACGGGAGACAGAGGAGATCATCGAGCAGAGTTACAGGTAAGAAGTCACCCCTAAGTGCAGGAGGCGGGTAGCTGAGTGAGAGTAAGGAGAAGGAATGGGACAATGAATAGGCAGTTAGTGCAGAACACCCCTGTGGCCTTTCCTCTCAATAATAAGTATACCATTTTGGATAATGTTGTGAGGGATGACCTCCCAGGGGAGTGCCATGGAGACCAGGTTACTGGCACTGAGCATGGGTCCATGGTGCAGAAGGGAAAGAGGGAGAAGAGGGGAAAGGTAGTTACAGGAGACTCAACGGTCAGAGGAACAGACAGGAGATTCTGTTGATGTGAACGGGACACCCGGATGGTATGTTACTGTATCTCCCAGGTGCCAGGGTCAGGAACATCTTGGATCGCATCCACAGCATTTTGGAGGGGGAGGAGGAGGAGTCGGTTGTCTTGGTACTTATTGGTACCAATGACATAGGCAAGAAGTGCTGAAGAGTGAATTTAGAGAGCTAGTCAGACAGCTGAGAAGCAGGACATCCAGGGTAGTAATTTCTGGATTAATACCTGTGCCATGCGCCAGTGAGGGTAGAAAGAGGGTGACTTGGAAGATAAATGCATGGCAGAGAAGTTGGTGCAGGGGGTAGGGCTACAGGTTCTTGGATCATTGGGATCTCTTTTAGGGATGGTATGACCAGTACAAAAGGAATGGATTGCACCTAAACCCAAGGGAGACTAATATTCTTGCAGGCAGGTTTGGTTGAGCTGTTGAGGAGGGTTTAAACTAATTTGGTAGAGGGGTGGGAACCAGAATGAAGGGACTCAGGATAGGATGGATGATGAAAAAGCTAAGATAGTGTGCAGTCACACTGTCAGGAAGGGCAGGCAGATGACAGGACAAAATAGCAAACAGCAGGGTGAGTATCAGTGCATTAGGGATGCAGAATGAAAAATGGTAGCAAATACAGTACTCTGAGTGTTATATCTCAAAGCACAGAGTATAAGAAATAAGGTGGATGATCTTGTTGCTCTATTATAGATGGTCAGGTATGATGTTGTGGCCATCACTGAGTCATGGCTGAAGGATGGTTGTAGTTGGGAGCTGAATATCCAAGGTTACGATATGATAGTCACGGGAGATTTTAACATGCAAGGAGATTGTGAAAATCAGGTTGGCACTGGATCTCAAAAGAGTCTATGAAATGGCTGCTTAGAGCAGCTTCTTGTTAACCCTACCAGGAGAACAGCTGTACTGGATTGGGTATTATGTAATGAACCAGAGGTGATTAGGGAGGTTAAGCTACAGGAACCCTAAGGAGGCAGTGATCACAATATGATTGAGTTCAATGTGAAATTTGACAGGGAGAAAGTAAAGTCTGATGTAGCAGTATTTCAGTGGAGTAAGGGAAATTACAGAGGTATGAGAGAGGAGTTGGCCAAAGTAAATTGGAAGGAGATGCTGGCAGGGATGTCAGCAGAGCAGCAATGGGGTGAGCTTCTGGGGAAAATGAGGAAGATGCAGGATCGATGTATTCCAAAAACAAAGAAATACTCAAATGGCAAAATAGTACAACCATGGCTGACAAGGGAAGTCAAAGCTATTGTAAAAACAAACGAGGGGGCATACAACAACACAAAAATTAGTGGGATGATAGAGCATTGGGAAGCTTTTAAAAGCTTGCAGAAAGCAACTAAAAGAATCATTAAGAGGGAAAAGAAGAAATATGAATTCTAGCTGGCAAACAATATCAGGGTGGATAGAAAAAGCTATTTTTTGAGTATATAAAAAATAAAAAAGAAATGAGAGTACGTATAGGACTGCTAGGAAATGAGGCCGGAGAAATAATAATGGGGGACAAGGAGATGGCAGATGAACTAAATGAGTATTTTGCATCAGTCTTCACTGTGGAAGGCACTAGCAGTGTGTCAGATGTTGAAGGGTGTGAGGGAAGAGAAGTGGGTGCAGTTACTATTACAAGGGAGAAGGGGATCAAAAAGCTGAAAGACCTCAGGGTAGATAAGTCACCCGGACCAGAGGAACTGCACCCTAGGGTTCTGAAAGAGGTAGCAGTAGAGATTGTGGTGGCATTAGAAATGATCTTTCAAAATTCATTGGACTCTGGCATAATTCAGGAGGACTGGAAAATTGCAAATGTCGCTTCACTCTTTAAGAAAGGAGGAAGGCAGTAGAAAGGAAATTACAGACCAGTTAGCCTGACCTCAGTGATTGGAAAGAGGTTGGAGTCAATTGTTAAGGGTGAGGTTATGGAGTACTTGGTGACAAAAGACAAGATGGGACAACGTCAGCATGGTTTCCTTAAGGGAAAACCTTGCCTGACAAACCTGTTGGAATTCTTTGAGGAGATTACAAGTAGGATAGATAAAGGGGATGCATAGTTGCACTTTCAGAAGGCCTTTGACAAGGTGATGCACATAAGGCTGCTTACCAAGTTAAGAGTCCATGGTATTACAGGAAAGTTACTAGCATGGTTAGAGCATTGGCTGATTGGTAGGAGGCAGTAAGTGGGAATAAAAGAATCCCTTTCTGCTTGGCTGCCAGTGACTAGTGGTGTTCGGCAGGGGTCGGGGTTGGGACCACTTATTTTTATGTTGTATATCAATGATTTAGATGATGGAATAGATGTCTTTGTTGTCATGTTTGCAAATGATACAAAGATTGCTGGAGGGGTAGGTAGTGTTGAGAAAACAGGAAGGCTGCAAAAGGACATAAATTGATTAGGTGCATGGGCAAGAAAGTGGCAAATGGAATACAATGTTGGAAAATGCACGGTATGCACTTTAGTAGAAGAAATAAATGTGCATACTACTTTCTCAGTGGGGAGAAATTCCAAAAATCTGAGAAGCAAAGGGACTTGGGAGACCTTATGCAGAACACCCTAAAGGTTAATTTGCTGGTAGAATCAGTGTTGAGGAAGGCAAATGCAATATTAACATTCATTTCAAGAGGTCTAGAATACAAGAGCAGGGATGTGATGCTGAGGCTTTATAAGGTACCAGTGAGACCTCATCTTGAGTATTGTGAACAGTTTTGGGCTCCTTATCTAAGAAAAAGATGTGCTGGCATTGGAGAGGGTCCAGGGGAGGTTCACAAGGATGATTCCAGGAATAAAAAAAGGTTATCATATGAGGAACGTGTGATGACTCGCTGGAATTTAGAAGGATGAGGTGGGATCTCAATGAAACCTTTCGAATATTGAAAGGACTAGACAGAGTAGATGTGGAAAGGATGTTTCCCATGATGGGGAAGTCTAGGACAAGAGGGCACAGCCTCAGGATAGAGGGGCATCCATTTAAAACAGAGATGCAGAGGTACTTCTTTAGCCAGAGGGTGGTGAATTTGTGGAATTTGTTACCACAGGCATTTGTAGAGGCCAAGTCATTGGGTGTATTTAAGGCGGAGATTGATTGATTCTTGATTGGCCATGACATCAAAGGTTACAGGAAGAAGGCTGGGAAGTGGGGTTGATGAGCGGAAAAAATGATCAGCCATGATTGAATGGTGGAGCAGACTTGATGGGCCAAATGGCCTAATTCTGCTCCTACATCTTATGGTCTTATGGAAATGAATTTTATAGTGGGGCTCTGAGATTGTCACCCAGAAAAACTTACAGTTGGAAGAACAGCTTTTGTGATCTATTATCGGTTAAGGTTTCTTTGTAATGTTTATAATATGGTGAAGAACTCGTGTCAAACCTTTATACAAAAATTTTAATAAAACCCTTACCTTTCTAAATGTAATATAATTTGTTAAAATATATAGCATACCGAGGAGATTGAAAACATAGGAACACATCAAGTTATGGGTATGACTGGCCTTCCTAAAGCTAGATAACGTATATCATGAGTAATGGCGGACCACAAAAATATCAAGTCATAAAGACAATTGGTCAAGGATGAAAAATGTGGCATAAATCAGTCAACAATTTGAAAGTCTCATCTTGAGGACACAATCATGCACACTCTTTCCTTTCATGAATAATTGCACAGCAATAGAATTGTGATGGATAGATATTCACTTTTCAAGGCCGAGAGGCTTATTGCTAACCTTAGCATCTAGCACCGCAGCATGACCTTTCCAAATGGTCAGAGTTGTTTGTGACAAAGTCAAACCTCTAACAATGTCCCTTCTTGTTGTACCCAAGAAGGAGTCTTCAGTTCTTAATGTAAGTTGCAAGCAATCATCAGTCTAAAGTTAAAAGGACAGCTTGGCAAACTGTGTTACAGCAAGGGTCTGGCTGCTAAGAGATGTGGTTTGCAAAGTGCAGTGCCCATGAGACATCCTGGTCTGTATCAGCTAAATGTAAGACAATGGGGTTATGTTAATTGGCCTGCAGCAAACCAGGCAACCAGAGCAGACTGATGTTGTCACTTAGCACATGATCACAGGTATAGCTAATCAATCAATAGTTGGGATAATTGTGTATTTATAGGGTCATCCCTCATGGCATTAATTTTGGGTGTCTAGGATCTCTGCTCCCGGAAACTTTTAGACTATCTATGTGAATTACTTTGTCCCAGCAAAGGTACCTAAAAAAAAATCGCATGCAGATAATGTCAACTTGTAGCAAAACAGTATAAATTCTGTAGGGATTGTTAGGAATGACAAAAGAGAATGATTGAAAGATGGGGTGACAGAAAGTAAAACTAGAAATTATTCCTCAACTGTTTCTGTGATGGGTGATTTGTTTGTTGTATTCTTTTTGTACACATTTTTGGAAATATTTTGGAATTCAGAAATTTGTATCAATCAGAAATTCTACGTGAGTTAAACACTTGAAAGAACTATTTTTAATGTAAATATGTGTCATTAAAGTAAAATAAACTGTGTTCAGACTACTTAATTTGCCGGAAGTATCTCCTCCTTTGTAGGGAAGGGGGACCCGCTACTCAATTAGTGGATATTGGCAGCTAGATCTCACTACAGAGACTAGACAGGGAAGTAAGCTAGTCTTTGAACAGAAGGTGGATACAGAATGACCTCCCTATAGTGAAGATACCCATTCATGTCTACAGTATGTCAGATAGGACCTAAAGTCTTCTTTTGAGTTTACGGCTTTGCAGACGGGGAACCCAATGGCATCATAGAACCAGTGAGACTGGAGATAGTGTGTGGTCTATGGGAGAATTGTCCCAAAAGCATTTTGTTGCACCTTGCCTTCTTATTCTTTTTCCTCTGTTTCAAGGTTCTCAAAGATATTGGAATTAATTAAAAGATAGAACTTGAGCAACAGGTTTAAACCCATATAGAAATGAGGATGGGTTACAGCTTTCTGGTTTAAGTGGCAGAGCTCAGTTCCAATCTATCCTGCTTTGACAGAAGACGGAACCTGGGATTTTGGTGAGTGGTATAATTTAATGCAGTGAGGTAAAAAAAAATGTGCTGGCTCGCTATTTCTGCTTGGTAAGTTTATCTAATAAGTACTTGTATGATAGGACATCTCAGATCCATGGAATATATATCCTTTGTGGGAACTGAAGGTACTCTCTGTGCCCTGGCCAACCATACTGTAGGTACTGGAAATATTGTCTACTGGATGAGTTTCAGCTCTGGTTTGGAGCTGAAACAACAGCTGATTTCATTGCTGTCCATATATGAGGCTGTCATGGGCAGTATGCTTCAGGAGGTGGTTTCCCACAGCTAACGACTCTGTAGGCAGACAGGGAATGGGTGACTGCCAGAGAGACAATAAAGAACAGGAAGGTTGTTCAGGAGGACATCTTGTTCTTTAACCAACATTTTAGATTCTGATGGGGGAGAAGTTTCCCTGATGAGAACAAGCAAAATCATGGCCATAGCACTGTGTATATCTCAGGGACAGAGGATACCAGTCAAGAGAACAAAGGTAACATTGTTTTTACAGTAAGGGAAGCTCTGAGGGACTTCTGCAGTTGCAGATGATATTCCAGGACACTTCAATGAAAATTGTGGAACATATAAGCTCATGCTGTCGGAACTAAAAAGAATAGAACAACACACACAAAATGCCGGATGAACTCAGCAGGTCAGCTAACCTGCTGAGTTCCTCCAGCATTTTGTTTGTGTTGATCTGGATTTCCAGCATCTGCAGAATCTCTCGTGAACATGATTAGAAGGCTAGATAGAAGGAGGAAACAAGGAATGGGCATTAATGGGTCCTTTGCTAGATGGTAAACTTTAATAACATGAGGATCAGTGCTGAAGCTTTTTCACAGTATATATAATAACTTGGCTGAAGGCACTTATGGCATGATTGTTAAGTATGCTGATGATGTGAAAAATAACAGGAAAGTTAGGTTTGAAGTGGATATAAAGAAGTTGCAAAGGAAAATAGATAGGTTGAATGAGCAGAGATCTTACAAATTGAGTAAAAATTAGAAAAATGCAATATTATTATTTTTACAGGAAAAATTAAGAAGAAGCATGTCTCAATAGGGAGAGATTTCAGTGCCCTGAGATCTCTTTGTGCATAATTTGCAAATAGCGATTCTGCAGGTTCAGCAAGTAATTAGAACAAATTTTAGGATGTTACAGGTTGTTGCAGGAGGAATTAATACAAAAGTTGAAAGGTTATGAGTTAATTTATATAGCGTACTTGTGGGACTAGATCTGGAGTACTGTGTATGGTGTCTCTTTAGTTAAGAATATTAATGCATTAAAAGTCATTCAGAGGAGGTTTACAAGACATACTTGCCATGGGTGGACTGTATTATTAGAAAAGATTGCACAGGAAAGGTTTATATCTGCTGAAATTTAGAAAAGTAATTGGACACTTAAATGAACCAAAATCCTGAGGGTTCTTGACTTGATGAATATGGAAAATATGTTAGCTCTTGAGGGAGAATCCAGAACTAGCAAGTGTATTAAAAATAATGGGTCACTTAGCAGGTCAGGCAGAATCTGTGGAAAAAGTAACAGTGTTAATAGCTATGATTGCAGATCTGACTGAAAAACTGAGAACTTTAGTTAGTTTTCAGCTGTAGAGAGAGTGGGAGCAGATGGTTATGACAAAGAGAACATCTCTTATAGAACGATGCCAGGATTTAATGTGATGATATACTATTTATAGGTAAATAAATGAATGAGGGAAGTTATAGAGAGAGGAAACAAAGATATATGTAAAATTCTGAAATACAGGTCAGGACTGCCCAGCAGATTGGACAGTGTCAGTGGAGAGAGAAAATCTAAATTAATATTTCAGATTGGTAAACTTACGGTGGAATTGGCCAGAGAAAAGATATTATCTGAAATTGCAGAATTCAGCATGGGACTTATAAGGCCACACAGAAGATGAAGTTCAAATTTATGTTGAACTTTGTTGGGACAGTGCAGAAGGTCACAGACAGGTAAGTCAAAGTGGGAAGGAGGTAGATAATTATAGTTACATCTTGATTTCTTATGTTTCCAAAGCTGACGAAGAGTCATCAACTTAAAGCAGTAGTTCTTTCTCTCTCTACAGATGCTGCTTTGCTGAGTGTTTCAAAGTTCAATTTCAAGTTTATTGTCATCTGACTGCACATATATACAACCAAACGAAACCGGACCATAGTGCACCCACAAAGCATATATCACACACAGCTCTTAAAACAAAATATTACCATAAGTAACTTAATAAAATGTAATCAGCCATGTTGTGCACAGCACAGGTAAGCAGTAAACAGTAAACAGTACAATAAACGGTGCGCTGACCTTGCGACGAGACCTCGGTGGTGGCAGGGTATTCATTAGTCTCACAGCCTGAGGTAAGAAACTGTTACCCAGCTGGCAGTCCTAGTCCTGATGTTCCTGTACCTCCTCCCTGATGGTAGTGGGTCAAACAGATTGTGTGATGGGTGGTAGGGATCCTCAACAGTATTACGGGCCCTTCTTATACAGTGTTCACGGTAAATGTCACAAATAAGGGGGTGATTCTCTCGGTGGTTTTTACTATCTTCTGCAAAGTCTCATGGTCTGGTTACAGCATCCTCTAGTTTTGTTTCAAATTTCATCATCTGCATTCTTTTTTATTATTTTCATAATGAATGTGTTGCCCATGAAGAGAAAGAGGAGGAGGAAGTTTTTCTCTCAGAAGGTCATGAATCTTTGGAATTCTCTTCCACAAAGGATATTGGAAGTAGAGTCCTTGTATACTTTGAAGGCAGGAGTACTTAATATGCAGTAAACAAAGAGTGAAAAGATAGTGGAGGATTCATCGGATCAGTATAAGGGGGTCAAACAGCTACTCCTGCCTCTAAGTTGTATGTAATTTCTCAACTGAAGAACAAAAAGGACCAACTACACTGTTGAGAATGTACAATAGACCAAGCAATCTGATAGAAAAGGAAAAGCAGATTTATCAGCAAGCTTCTGATTTTGTTTATATCCATTCATTTTTTGGGATTTGGGAGTTACAAACAAGACCACTCCCAATTGTCTCTCAGATAGTGGTACCAAGCCACTGCTTTGAATCACTGCAGTCCTTCTGGTATCAACACAATGCTGTTAAGAAGGAACTTCCTGGATTTTGAAAAACAGAACTGAAGAAACAGTGATATGCTTCCAAGTCAGAATTACGTTCATTGGAAGGTACTACACAAGCATAGCGTCTTCATGCCCAATCATACATAACAACCTTAGTTCCGAGCTTATGATGAAAGGAAGGTCATTGAAGAAGATGGCTAAGGCTCAGACACTAACCCATAGAAGTCCTATAGAAGTCTATGCTGAGGTGATAGGCTTCAAATAAGCACTACTTTTGTACACCACCAGCCAATAGAATCTTATCCATTTCATGTCCATTGATGTTTGATTCCACACTTGTTGACATCCTACCTTGATGTTGAGGGTGATCACTCTCACATCATCTCTTGAATTCAGCTGTTTGGCGGATGTGTGGGCAAGGCTGTGATGAGGTCTGGAGTCAAGTGATCCTGGTGAAATCCTAAATGTTCCAATAGTGAAATCTCCACTACCTTTTCATCATTTGACAGCTCTGTCAATGATACTTAGCTGAGAGTGGACTAGATAGTGGTCATTAGTAGGATTGGATTTGTCCTGCTGTTTATGGACAAGACACATCTGGGAAAATTCCCACATCATTGGGGAGATGCCAATATTGCTTGGTTATACCAGACAGTTTATTAGTCATGTAATTCAACCGAATGTTGAACAGACAAGGTAGGGTGGATGTATAAAGATGTTTCCATGATGGGGATATTCAGAACTAAAGGGCACAGCCTCAAAATTGAGGGGCGACCCTTTTGAACAGAGATAAGGAGGAATTTCTTTTAGCCAGAGAGTAGTAAATCAGTGGAATGCTCTGTCACAGACTGCAGTGGAGGCCAGGCTCGTGATATTTTTAAGGCACAAGTTGATTGTTTCCTGATTTGTCAGAGCATCAAAAGATATGGCAAGAAGGCAGGTGTATGGGGTTGAGTGGGATCCGGGATCAGCCATGATGGAATGGCGGAGCAGATTCGATGGGCTAAGTGACCTAATTCTGCTCCCGTGTCTTATGGTCTTACGGTCTTCAACAACTACAGCAAAACCAAACCAGGGTAGCAATAATGAAAGATTCCAATTATCTAAACATTAACAGGAAAACAGTCAGTGGAGAAGGTATAGAGAGCACAGTATTTTAAAAAGGCATGTAGCATGCCCAATAAGATGACAGATGTAGGAGGAATTTTTGGGGGGACCTGAAGTCAGGCATCTGGAGGGAGTATCAATAAGGAAGCATCTTTGTGGAAGTGATCAGTATTCAATTACGTTTCATATAGTTTTGAATGACAGAATAGAAATAAAGATTCTAATCCCGGTTAGAGCCAAGTTTACAAGACTGTGAAACAATTCAGCAAAAGTGGACAGGAAACAGTTACTTGAAGGAAAAGCAAAGCAAGGAGAAATGTGCGAAAACAAAGGTTCAAAGGAATCGGTGAATATGTCTCCACATGTCTTGAGGTCATCACATGAAAAGGTTCTGGGGCAAAATAAAGCAAATATGAGATACTGAGAGCTTACTACAGCAGAAAGCCTTGAAGAGGACATAAAGAACATAAATGAAGGAATAGGAGAAATTAAGAAAACAATGAGGAAGTATGAAAGAACACCAGCATTTAAAAGCAAAAAAAAAAAATCCAAAGATGTCTAAATACTGACAGAGCAAGTTGATAACTGAAGAGGACCAAAATGGAAACTTAAGTGTGGAGACAAAGGATGTGGACAAATTGTTACATGAATGCTTTCAACTATCTTCACAAAGAGATTCACTATCCCAAAGCTGTCATTGAGAAAGAAGAGTGTGAAACACTCAATGGAATAAACAGAGTAAAAAAACGAAGCATTGACAAGTTTATCATCTTTTATGAAGAGAAGTAAAGGTCAGACATTCAACGCACATATAATGCTGGAGGAACTCAGCAGGCCAGGCAGCATCTATGATAAAGAGTACAGTCGATGTTTTGGGCCGAGATCCTTCAGCAGTCCTGGACCCTTCCAGCATCTGCAGATTTCCTTTTGTTTTTGAAGGTCAGACATTCAATGACTTTTGACTGCTCTGCCATTTATTAAGAGTATGGTTGATCATCCATTTCAGCACCACTTCTCTATATGGACCCCATATTCACAAATTGCCTGAATAATTAAACATATGTTGATCCCCATCTCAAACATAATTAGTGACTGAGCCTCTAAATACCCCTTGGGTAGAGAATTTAAAAGATGCACCACCCTTTCTGCCAGATGTATCTTCCAAATTCTGTGCTGAATGTGTCAGCCCTTAGTTTGAACTGTGAGTCCTAGTTCTTGATCCACGATCCAGAGGAAATATTATCTCTGTATCTACTCTTCCAATGAGGTCACCATTCATTCTTCTAAATTCAAAGTGGTACTGACCGAGTCTGATGAGTCTTCATTTGTATGACTACCCTGCCATCCCAGGAATAAATCTGGAGTATTTTTGCTGCACTCCTCCATTATAAGTACCACCTTCTTTAGATAGGGAGACAAGGATCTCTACAGACGATTCTCAATGCCATCCTGCGAAAGCCTCAAAGCAATGCTCGGTTGCTGTTCTGGCAAGTTAACCTTAAGTGATTTTTGTGAAGTTCCACCAGGTCCCTCTGCTCAGTACAAACTCATGCCATTTAAAATTTAAAATAAATTACAGATATATTAAGATCAAAGGGATAACAAGAGACAAAATTGGTCCTCTTGAAGATCAGTGTGGTCACCTATGCATGGAGCCAAAAGAGATGGGGAAGATCTTAAATAGATACTTTTGTGTCTGTACTTACTTGAGAAGCAGTGTGAGGTCATGGACTGTATAGGCATTACAGAGGATGAGATGTTGCTGTCTTGAGGAAAATTAGGGTGGATAAATTCCCAGAATTTAACAAGGTGTCCTCTCAGACCTCGTGGGAGACTAATACAGATATTGTAGGGACCCTAGCAGAAATATTCAAAACATCCTCAGCCACAGGTGAGGTGTTGGAGGATTGTAGAATAGCTAATATTGTTCCCATTGTTTATGAAAGGCTCTTACAATAAGCCAGGACAGTGAGCTTGACATCAGTAGTGAGTAAGTTATTGAAAGGTGTTTTAAGGGACCAGATATATAAGTATTTGAAAAGACAGGGATAGATAAGGGATAGTCAACATGGCTTTGTGCGTGGTAGGTCATGTCTAACCAATCTTACAGAGTTTTTAAAGGAGGTTACCAGGAAAGTTGATGAAAGGAAGGCAATAGATGTTGTCTACATGGACTTCAGCAAGGCCTTTGGCAAGTCCCGCAAGGGAGGCTGGTCAAGAAGGTTCAGTCACTTGGCATTCAAGATGAGGTAGTAAATTAGATTAGACATTGGCTTTGTGGGAGAAATTAGAGAGTGGTAGGAGATGTTTTCCTCTCAGTCTGGAAGCCTGTGACTAGTGGTGTGCCATAGGGATTGGTACTGGGATCATTGTTGTTTGTCATCTAAGTGAATGATCTGGATGATAATATGGTAAATTGGATCAGCAAATTTGTGGACAACTCCAAGGATTGGGGTGTAGTAGACAGCAAGGAAAACGATCAAAACTTGTAGCGAGATCTGGAACAGCTGGAAAAATGGGTTGAAAAATGGCAGGTGGAATTTAAAGACTTGAGGACCTGAATTATAGGGAAATGTTGGATAGGTTACAACTTTGTTCCCTGAAGCGTAGGAGAAGGAGGGGAGATTTGATAGAGGTGTACTACATTATGAGGAGTATAGATAGGGTGAGACTAGAACAATGGGTCATGGGTTCAGGGTAAAATGTGAAATGCTTAAGGGGGGGGTAGTCTTCACTCAGAGGATGGTGAAAGTGTGCAACGATCTGCCAGCGGAAGCTGTGGATGTGGGTTTGATTGCAACATTTAAGAGAAGTTTGGATGAGGACAGTACATGGATAGGAGGGGTATGGAGAACTATGGTCCAGAGGTGCAGGTTGATGGGGCTAGGCGAAATAATAGCTTGGCATGGACTAGTTGAGCCAAAAGGCCTGCTTCTCTGCTATGACTCCCTGTCTCTATAGAAAAAAACTCATAATTCCTATTTTTTCCATGTTCCATCTCCTTGCATTTGCCCATTCATTTAACCTCTCTTAATCCCCCTGAAACAGTCCTACAACAACACAGGCCATACTGTCATCCAGCTTTATATCATTAATAGATTGGAATCATTGTGTCTGATCTGCTCATCCAAATCATTGTTATAGATTGTAAACAGCTGGGCCTTGGCACTGATCCACTTGTCACAAATTCCCATCTAAAACTTGACCCACTCACCTAAAGTCCTAAAAAAATAGCAGATGTAGCAATTCAAACTCTTAACCTTGCTCGACCACTTACAACCATTCAGCACAATCATGGCCAATCTGCTTTATCACCTTTTTACCTACAATTTCTATATATCCCTTGATTCCTCTCATAGCCAGAAATCTATCAATCTCTCTTTGAATGCAATCAATGACTGTCTTACAGGCAGAGATTTGTGATATTTGAGCAAGTAAATCTAAATTTCAATAATAAATAGCCTATGCCTTATTTTGACCCCTAGCTCTGGAAGGAAAATATTTTCCTCATAGCTACTCTGTCAAACCCTGTCAGAATTTTGAATTGAGTCCTAGTTTAAATATTTCCTCACTTGATTCACCCACCCTCCCGGGAACCAGAGTAGTGAATCTTCACTGAGCTTTCTCCATGGCACATATATCCTATTTAGACAATAGACAATAGGTGCAGGAGTAGGCCATTTGGCCCTTTGGGCCAGCACCGCCATTCAATGTGATCATGGCTGATCATCCACAATCAGTACCCCATTCCTTCCTTCTCCCCATATCTCTTGACTCTGCTATCTTTAAGAGCTCTATCTAACTCTTTCTTGAAAGCAACCAGAGAATTGGCCTCCACTCCCTTCTGAGGCAGAGCATTCCATTTTAAGTAAAGAGACCAAAATTGTTAACAGTGTTCCACATGTGATGTCTCCAAGGTCCTTAAACTGTAATCTAATCTACATATACCCTTGTACTCAAATCCTCTTGTAATAAAGGCTACTTGCCTTCAAAGTTGCCTTCTGCATGTTAGATATCAGTGACTTCTTTGCCATTAGACATTGGAGCAGAATTAGGCCATTCAGCCCATTGAGTCTGCTCCAGCATTCCATCATGGCTGATTTATTATCCTGCCTTCTCTCTGTAAACTTTGACACCCTTACTAATCAAGAACCTATCAACCTTCGCTTTAAATATACCCAAAGACTTGGCCTCCATGGCCATCTGTGGCAACGAATCCACTGATTCACCACGCTCTGACTGAAGAAATTCCTCCTCATCTTTGTTCTAAACAGATATTTTTCTATTCTGAGGCAGTGCTCTCTGGTCCTAGAGACCCCCACCACAAGAAACAAGGACATCCACATCCCTGAACAACATTTTCTAAAATTTTCAAAATTCATAATTTTCAGCATTTCTGTGTTTTACTTCAATATACCCAGCATGTTTTTTCCTCTTCTGCTTATTACAATTTTCTTTTCTCCCAGCCAAAAAGTCTTCCACCCATTCCTATGTATTATTCTCATTACTAAACATTCCAATTCTGTTTTATAGTCTCTTGTGCAGTACACTATCAAGAGCTTTCTGAAACTTTAAATATATGACATCAAATGATTCACCCATATCTAAGCATCTATGGAGGGGGATAAATATTTGACCCTTCACCAGGGCAGGAGCCAGAATAAGAAGGTCGGTGAGGAGAAGGGAAGGAGCAGAAGCTGACAGGTGATAGATGAGGGAGGCGGTGGGTATGTGGAGAGGTGGGAATGAAGCAAGAAGCTGGGAGGTGATACATGGAAAAGGTAAAGGGCTGAAGAAGCAGGAATCTGATAAGAGAGGACAGTGAACCATGGGAGAAAGGGAAGGAAGAAGGGTACTAGAGGGAGGAGAGAAGGGGTAAGAGGGAAGTCAGAATGGGGAATGAAAAAAAAGAACAGGGGAAGGAGAAATTACCAGAAGTTAGAGAAATTGATGTTCATGCCATCAGGTTCTCAGTATTATTTATTTACTTTTTTATTATTTACACGATTTGCCTTACTTTGCATGTTGGTTGTTTGCCAGTCTTTATTTATATATGCACAAAATGCTGGAGGAAATCAGCAGGTTGGACAGCATCTATGGAAATGAATAAAGAGTTGACGTTTCAGGCCGAGTCCCTTCTTCTTAGCCTGAAACATCAACTGTTTATTCATTTCCATAGATGCTGCCTGGCCTGCTGAGTTCTTCCAGCATTTTGTGTGTGTTGCTCTGGATTTCCAGCATCTGCAGACTTTCTCATGTTTATGATTTATTTATGTATAGTTTTTCATAAATTATACTGTATTTCTTTATTTTTATGTGAACGTCTGCAAGAGAATGAATCTCAGGGTTGTATATGGTGACATATATGTACTTTGATAATGAATTTTGTTTGATTTTGGCTACCCAAATGGAATATGAAGTGTTGCACCTTCAACCTGATTTAATTACTTATTTAATTACTTATTACTTTTTAACAAATCCCTCTATATCCTTACACTCCATTTATATGTTTCAGGCTGCACTACAGTTGTATTCCACTTTCACTTACTGATATTTTGTTCAGCATTTGTTGAACTCTGAAATTTATCCAATCCAGTTAATGTTTTTTCCCTGAATTTATAATGAACAATTTGTGTTAATCTTATTCTATCTTTTACTTCACTTGTTAACCACTGCCGGACTATTTTTCATTCTTTCTTTTTGGCTTGCCCTTAAGAGATATATAAACAGTTGTACCTGTGAATTGATCCTTTGCAAGTTGGTCATCGCTGGCATCATATCTTTAAGTTTTGTTCCTAAGCCACAATACCAGCCCAATGCCTCCTGCATTCATTGTTAGTGGATCTAAAACAATGGTTTCACATTGAATTAAACCACTTTCAATCTCTATCACATTTTCAGCACTATTCTCAAAAGCCCTAAAAGTCCCAAATCCTCAATTAGCCCTTTCCCATTACATAATAGTACAAGACAATAGAATCCTCAGGTCAGAACTCTGCATTTCCCATTGCATTACATCATCAGACCAGCACTGATTATTGAGTCCGTGTGATATTTGAATGAGCCAAGGTAAAATGTTAATCAGCATGTAAAATATTTACCTAATGAGTTCATAATCAAAGAAATAATACAAGAAGCTTGAAAGTTGGGAACCAACAAGAACACAAGGAAGCAGGTGGAAAGAGAGGCTAGTTGACCCCTCAATATGATCATGGTTGATATGCATCAGGCCTCATTTCTTTTCCAGATACAGGAGATAAGCAACACACCAGAAATGCTGGAGGAACCCAGCAGGTCAGGCAGCATCTACAGAGGGGAATAAACCATCGATATTTCGAGCTAAGACCCTTCATCAGGAATGGAAAAGGAAGGAGGCAGAGATCAGCATATGATGATGGGAGGACGACGATGAGTACAAGCTGGCAGGTGATGGGTGAAACCAGGTGAGGGGGAAGGAGGTTGGGTGGGGGCGGGGGATGAAATAAGAAGCTCGGAGGTGGTAGGCGGAACAGGTAAGAAGGGCTGAAGAAGAAGGAGTCTGATCGGACAGAACAGTGGATAATGGAAGGAAAAGAAGAAGAGAGGAACTGGAGGGAAGTGATGAGGGTGGGGGATGAGAAGTCAATCAGAATGTGGAATGGAAAAAAAAGAGAGAAGAAAGGTGTGGGTAGGGGTGGGAGACAGAGGGGAGGGATTACCAGGGTTTAGAGAAAATCCTTTTCTGCTTCAGTTCCACATAGCCCTTAATTCCCTAAAATTTCAAAGGACCAGGATGTTCATGGAGGAGCCCATGGCTAGCTTACAGTTGATCCAATATGGTACAAAGCTAGTGGGAGGAAATACAATACTAAATTTCAAAGAAGAATTGGAGGGAAAACATTCAGTAAAAAGCAAGAGGAACTGGACTCATTGGATAACTCCTAATTTTGTTAGAGCCACCATTGGATGAATGGCCTAATTCCATGAAGCCTGCTTTCAGTCTGCAAGTGCCATGTGGAGCTTTTAACATTCTTGTTTTCCAAGGAATTTAATAAATGTGAGGTTATGCTACTGAAATTTGTCAGAAATTGTTTAGATGACTTATTTTGCAGACATTAACATCAAAAAAAGACAAAAATCTGAGGAATGTGATATGATTTATATTCCTTTACTCCTGTGCATATGTTTATGGCTTTTTCAGTGCTGTTACTGTATTTGTCCTTCCCCAACACAATGGTAATCCTTCTCCAACCAAGCACTAATTGACTCAGAAGAGCATAAAAGCTTATAAAGAAAACATTACACTGAGGAGGTCAACCACCTAAAGTCTGAATTTCTCGTCAATCATCTAGGAAGAAAATGTTCTTAGTCCGCTAAGCTCTTTTTTGCTTTTGGTAACTGTTTACAAGTTTAGTTAGAAATATTTTGAATTATAAGTTCTAAAGGGCTTGCGAGTGCCCCCGTGAATGTTATGGTCATTTCTAAGGATGGACATTAAGAAATGGGTTTCCCTCAGATTTCATGCTGCAATCTCCTCCTCAAGAGAG
Organism: Hemitrygon akajei; assembly: GCF_048418815.1. NCBI lineage: Eukaryota > Metazoa > Chordata > Chondrichthyes > Myliobatiformes > Dasyatidae > Hemitrygon > Hemitrygon akajei. Next base: position 18,634,249 of record NC_133149.1, read on the forward strand.
ACAAACAAGCAAATAGACTGACTGGTCGTGGACAGGTTATATGGCTTAGTAAGTAACTCTGCAGAAATGTCAAGGCAAATAGGTTGAATGTCAGATAATAGACAGTAGGGTAGATCCAGCCTGTAAATTCAGCAGTATTGATATGAAGAGCAGAAGGGCAGGACAAATGATTAGGAGCAACTCACTGGACAGGTGACAGTAATGACATCTAGTGGAGAAATAATTATTGATTGATTCAGCTCTGGTTTCTAATCTCAACATAGCATTGTTTACTGTGCCCCTCTCATCATGGTCAGTGTGGACTCTTTGGGCCAAAGGGCCTGTATCTGTGCTCTATTGCTCTGTGACTCTATGACTCATATGTTTCTGGTGTTTTCATGGAAATCCTGCGGAGCTGTCAGTGACTGTAGCAGCTGGCAGTATAGATTATTGAGCAGATGGCTGCAGAGGGGAAAAATTCACAGCTTGACCACTGAGGTTTCCCCAGCCTCAGCTGCCCAGATCTTTGATGTATAAGGTGTTGAAATGCTTAGCTCACGCCAATACTCTTCCACAATATTAAAACATGTGAGTGACCCTAGGTACTAAATCATGAGTAAGGCTTTTTATTCACACTGTGTACACAGCATGTATATGAGGTTAGGGCTCTGGTGCATATAAGAACAAAGTGTTTGTGACTTGGGATTTTTTTTTCTCACTGCCCAAGTGTTTCAAAACACAGCTTTGCACATGTGCAATTTGAGACTGTCAGTGTACAGTATAAGGTCAATTTAATGTATCAACTGTCTCAGTCTGGTTGTAGTCCAGGCTGCATCCATGATTTTCATTCATTGGTGTCCTGTGGGATCGGGGTGCCTCTGCATCGGGTTTCTTGGCTCTGTGAATTTGGGGAGGTTGATCAGTTATCTGCTCGGTTTAGATTGAGTATAAATCCCTCACTGGATTGGATGTGGTATATGCTGGTTTGAATATCGCTTTGCTGACTCTGTGAAATTGTTATATGAATATAATACTGGATGCAATAAAGGCCTAAACAACATGATTTACTTGTCAATTACATGCTATTCCTGCTACTTTTTATCAATCATCAGACCAAATCCAGCAGAACATCAACATTAACAAGTTTATTATCATTTTTAAAAATCTGTTATCTTCTCTTCTTCCAGCCAAAGTGAATAACATCATACTTCTTCACATGATATTCCACCTGTCATTTATGTCTGCTCCCGTATTTATCCTTTATCCTTTGACAGATCCTGTACCCTCTTCACATTTCACTCTTCCACCCAGCTTTTTTACATTTAGCCAACTTGGATACATTACACTCAACCTTTTCATCTAAGTCATTAACTTTGATTCAATACAGCTGCAATCCCTGGGTTAATCACTCTAGCATGTCCCTAGAAAGCATCTCAAATCTGAAAATGTCATATTTATTTCTTTAACCCTTCTGCAATCCATGTTAATCCATTACCTAAACCCTATGAGGCTTTATGTAACAATGTTTCATTTGGCACCTAATCAAATGCCTTTGCAAAATTCACACTACACATTCACTGGGTGTAATTTATGCACCTTGCTAGACCTACAAAAAAGCCCAATTAGATTTGTCAAACATGATTTCCCTTTTATAAGATCATGTTGATTCTGCCTAACCATGTTATCGTTTTCCAGCTGTTTCTCCATTATTTCCTTATTAATAGATTTCAGCAATTTCCCAACAACCAACATCAGGCCTTGGATTCCTGATTATCTCTGTTCCGCCTTTCTCGACGGACATGATTTGGTACCTTCCAATCTACAAGGATCATTCCAGAATCTATGAAATATTAGAAAATCACAATGCAACACTTCCACTGTTTCTGCAGGCATTATTTTTTGGAATCTGTGGAGCTGTGCACCACTTCCAGTGTACAGGTTGATTTTTATCATTCACTAAATAATAATTACTTTAATATAATCAAACATAATGGCCCCTTGGTACCTCATTACTTCTGCAGATTTGGTGTATTTTACCACAATACATAATATTTCCCTATTCCCCATTACAATTTCTCTTGCCATAGCTGCTAAGGAACACATTTTAACTAATATTTGTACACTTTTGTTGAAGCTGATGCATCTATTTTCGTCATCTTTGCAGGTATATTTTATATAAGTTTACTTTGTCGAATTTCCACGTGTAGAATGAGTTTTAGGAATTTTGTGATGAGTTACCTTGACAAATGTGTTATTAGTTGCCTTCTGCTGGTGGGATCGAGCTGTGCTCAGCCTCTCTCCGGGGTGGATCTGGTTGTGCTTTTTGGGCTGAATATGCTAAGGTGGTTATCGCACAAAGTTGGGCTCAGTCAACTTGTATTAGATGAGTGTTTGGATTACCCTTGGTGGGTAGTGTAAATCAGGTAACCCAGAGTTAGCCTTGCTAGCTCTGTTGTCCTTTGCTGAATCTATTGGGCTGTGATGAGGAATGGTTGTGTGTGGGTGTGTAGGACTGCCCTGGCCTGGGTTTCGACATGGCACTAAACCAGTTGCAGGGCCAATAACTTGCCTTCCCCTACTCTGAGGAGCAGCTGGAACTAGTGTTTATCTTCTCTTGCATATTGACTTTGCCAAGTTTTTAGGTTGAGATGTGCTTCCCCATGTTGGGCTCTGGATGGGTGTAAATACATAATTAATCTCTGCTAAATTTGGGGGTGCAAAGGGAGCCCTGCATCAGTTGCTGGCCTTGTTAACATCTGCAGCATTTATATGTGCAGCTATTCATTGTCCCTTGAATGTGGATGTTGATTGGAAATGTAGATTATTTGTAGCACTGCCTTCTTTAAGGGATAGTTGAGGGGACAAGTTTAGGGTTAAGGCCTCATTGATGAGGCCAGCATTGATTGCCTACTCCTAATTGTCCAATCTGAATTTAAATTTTGACAGGTGTTGTGTGGTATTTGAACTCCAGAACCCTGGATTTTTAGCCTGGGCCTCTGAATCACAAGTCCAGTGATTCAACGATACTAGTGCTGTGATTTCATGGTCATGCTGTCTTTGGGGGTGTTGTGACACCTCTGGGGTATTCCATTCCATTGAAGTTTATGGAGTACAGACTGCTCTGCACTGAGGGTATGGCTCTGTTCTTGGTTCGTTGCCCTCTGGGTTGCAGTCCTGTCTTGAGTGAATCAGCATTATTGTCCAATGTGTATTGACAGGGTGTGTTGTCCTCTCCTAGGTACCCTTTACCAGGGTGTTTGTGTTGCCCCAAGGCAGGAAATTGGTCCACTACCCTATAGTGGGATATTGGCTCCATTGGAGCTGTTTTATTGCTCCAATGCTCTGTGGTAGACTTTTGGGTCCGTTGCCCTGTAATTAGCTATTGGGTCTTTTACCCTGTGTTGGGGTGTTGACTCTATTGTTCTATATTGAGGTAATGATTTACTGCCCCTATGGTGGGGTATTGGGCTCATAGCTTTGAGGTGGGGCATCTGTGATGAGGTATCAGTCAGTTCCCTGTGACGGGGTAAAGCTCCATTGCCCTGTGCTGGGGTATTGGTCCACTGTCCTGCGCCAGGTGCTGGCGGGGTGAGTGCGGCTGTGGCGAAGACACTGGTCAGCCGTGGACGCTCTGCTGCCTGTTGTTGGGTGCCGGGCTGCCGCTGTGGGCGGAGTTGTTGCCTGTAGAAGCGCTGGATCCGAATGACTCTCAGAGAAGAGCTGGTGCTGAGCGGAGGAAGGAGCGGGACAGCGAAGAGAGAAGCGCGGTAACCAGGGAGCAGCGAGCGCCGAGGGATCAGACAGGGGAAGCTCGGTCCGGTCGCCCTGCAGACAGCGGTGGAGCGGTAACTCCGTACTGCAGGCTATGAACCCCCTGCTCCCGCTGCTGGTCGCTCTGCTCCTCGGGGAAGGTAACAGCCTCTGGTTGGATTTTACATTTTCTTTAATTTTGCTTATTCTCCCTGTCATTGCCTGCAATGCCTGTTTCTCCTGTGATTTCAGCGGATGATTTGCCGTGGCTTATGAGGACTTGTGGCTCTGGTTTGTACGGTATCGTTCACTTCTTCGCCTGCCCTGCAGACAGGAGCAGGCTGTTACTGTAATGTGTGTGTGTTTGGGGAAGAACGTGTTAGTTTTGTGCTGGCAAGCCTTCTCTCCTGGGTTTGACCCGCTCAGGTGTCTCAGAGGACAAGGCTTGACACTCATTAGCACCGTTTCAGCCTCTCGATGTCCTCACAACTTGTCGATTTCACTTTCGGGGTTCCCCGCGAGCAGACTGGGACCTCGAGGAAAAGATGGGAGACGGTTCTGAAATCAAGGTCTGAGTCTCCAGTAGTCAGCGGAGAGTGACTGTTAGCCTGACTACAGCGAACACGGTCTGCATACCAGTTTGTGTACAGAGGATGCAGTTTGCATATCAGGCTGTGTATGCTGTTTGGTGTGTATCAGTTTGTGTACACTGACTACAGTACGTATGGTGTCTGTGTACGCTGGGGTAGTCTGTGTCAGTTTACGTACACTGTATATGGCCTGTATGCCAGCCTCGTGTACAGTGGAGATGGTCGGTATATGCTGGAGTCTGTATAGAATAGTGTGTGTCCGCTGGGAAGGTAGACTGTACAATGGACAGAGTCTCTGTATACACTGGGTTTTCTACTCGCTGGATTTGGTGTGCGTGTCAGTTTGTGTATACTGGATGTAGTTTGTGTACCATTCTGTTCACCCTGTGTATTATCTGTATATCTACCAGTTACTATTGGGTATGGTGTGTGCGGGAGCTGCATCCGCTGGGGATGGATAATCTATGTGTCTGTGTTCATGCTGGGGTTGGAGCTCAGTCTGAAATGGGTCTCCACTCGCCTGGGAGTGGTTACTGGCACTGAGCGGGGTGTGTGCTGAATGTCAGTCTGTGTACACCGGGCACGTTCTGGATCAGTGGAGGCGAACGCTGGGCAGTCCGTGTTTCAGTTAATGAACACTGACTGTGCACACTGGAGAGAGTCTGGGTATCGATCCGTGTACATTGGCAGGACCGAGCTATTTACCAACATGCTCCCCTTATGAGTTTCGTATTGGCCGATGTGTCCTCCTTATTACTGTAGCGGGTGACAAGAGAGGGAACTAAGTGAGTGTGTTGGCTTGCGGAGTACAAGTGGTTCCCTCCGTGCGCAGCGAACCAAGTTTGCGCAGAAGAGCGGGCGCTGGAAGAGAGCGCCAGCCGCTTCTCCGCCGCGCTGCCTGCGGCTGGATTTCGATGTTCCCGCGGCTCCTTCAGGCATTGTCCCACAGAGTCCCAGAACAGCAGTGGGAGTGGGGAGAATTGTAATAAATCTCTCGTCCGCGTGGCCAGCTCGTTCACTGACATTTAAAGTGGAGAAAGCGGGGGTGAGAGGCAGCAAATTCCCGAGGGCGGGTAGGACAGCGGAGGGCTTGCCGAGTGATCTGGGACATCCCTACTTCCCGTGTCGGCCACCGTGACGACTGGGAGCTGGTAAATTGCGCTGGGCTGACCGTGCAAAGCTCGGAATGCAGAGGGCCGACGTTACATCTGGTCACACTGTATGTGTCTGTGGTTGGGAGCTGTCCATGGCTGAAACGGTGCCTACACAAACACACACACACCAGCGGGCTGCAGCCGCTGATCCAGGTCCCTGTTAAGGGAGCAGTGAGCGCCGGCTGCCGGATGCTGGACCCCAGGTGTGTGCCAGCGTGTCTCTCCCGGCTTTTCCACAAGTCAAGCGGAGGCAATAGCGAAGGTCTAACCTGACCACCTGAACAGGTGAGATCACACGGAGCAGTCGGTGGTACTGCGATCCAGTGTACAACAGACCGTGTCCAGCGTTCACAAACTGGTACACAGGCCATGCCCGGTGTATACAGTGTCCAGTTTGCAAATACAGTACACAGGTCGTGTCTATCGTACACAGACGGTTATACAGACCATGCCCATGCACAGACTGGGACACAGACCATATCCAATGTATACATATGCGCACCGGTACACAGACTGTGTTCAATGTAAGTACATTGCATATTTAGTATACACGGACCAATACATAAACTGTGCCATCTGTATGTCGACAGGAATTGGTACTGGGAGACAGGAATCAATGAGATCTGTGAGGAATCCCGGCACCGGCCTCCGTCAGTGAAGTAGCGGGGGTGTGAGACTCGGCGGCGAGGCTAACAGTGCCTCTCCCGTTCACTGTAGCCGCTCCTACCGCCCGAGAGAGAGGAATTGCCCATTACACTACGCACCAACTCCAGCGCTCTGGGGGCCGCGTTTCGCGGTTGTGGAGTGCGGACAAAGGTTGTTCTTACACCGAGCCCTAACGGGCGGTATATGATGCAGAGTGTGCCGGGAGCTCTTCTAATGTTACCTTCGCTCTTCCCGAAAGCGATGGACACCGGTACAGCAACGCTTGGTGTTCGTCCGCACTTTAAGTCAGGTAGTTGTTTACCCGGAGGGAACCCGAGAGCAATGCAAGGAGGCTATTTGACTGTGCGAGGCAGCCGACCGTATTTTCAACCAATGAACGATCGGCTGGAGGAACCAACAGGTTGAGCAACGTCTGCGGAAGTGACCCTGCAAAAGGACGGTGTTGGGGAGAGGCGTATCAAGAGGGTGATAGGGGGAAGGGGCAGAGGTGATTGGTGGACCGAGGAGAGGTGGGGGGGTAACAGACAGATGGAGCCATCTGGAAGTGGTGGAGTAGTGAGGCAGAGGCAGGATTGGCAGAAGCAGACAAACAAAACAAAAAGGCTGATGGAGTGAGGTTGGGGGAGAAAAGGGGTGACAGTAACCCAAGACAACCCTCACTGCCTCCCAGATGTTGTCACCAAGGCAGTTTGGAGGCAGTAGAATTCAAGACAACTCTCTCCAAAGAGCACCAAAGCTGGTGACATCCAATAACGACCACTGGGGGGGGGTGCATCAGTAGTCATGTCTGGTGAGTGTCTCTCCCCACCCCCCAGTTCTATCCACCTTAGCTACTAGGGCGAAGATGGAGACTGAGACTGGGTGGTGATAAGCAGAAACAAAGGATACCAGGTACTGGGTTCTGCTAAGTAAGGAAGGTGATAATGGGACCATCTATGGTCCACATGCAGATCTATGGGACTAGGCAGAATAATAGTTTGGCACAGACTAGATGGGCCAAAAGGCCTGTGTTTGTGCTGCAGTGCTCTATCGCTCCATGACGTTCAGGGAGAAGTGACGGACAGGTGGAACCAAATGGGGGAAGAGGGGTGAGAGATCCAGTGGGTTTAATGTGTGCGTGGTAAGATGTTGCAGTAGGAACTGGTGGAGGGGCTAGGGCACTCCACAGAGCTCAACCAATGATCCGCAGGCCCTGAGTTCAGATCTCACCATGAGAGTCTGAGGATCTGTAATGAATTTCCACCAAAGCTGCTGTTTGTTGAGATAATATGGAACCACGTGGGCAAAAAGCAAGCCAGGTATAATCAGAGTGTGATTCTTGACCCACACTAATCTATTTGATTCCCCACTACCCTCTGTTCTGTTCCAATGAAACATTCACTGGACTAAGGTAAGCTTGTGATAGGCAATGGACACAGGCCTTGCCAGCAACACCCAGCTCCTGCAGTCAGTGACCAATATATTTACCCACAGAGATTTCATAAAGATGGAGGGGGGGGGGGGAAAGGTTTTGAGTGAGTCATTTACCGGATGTAGCTATCTCTGGTAATGCTGGCATTTGTTGTCCATTTGCAGATGCAGATAAGAGTCAATAGCTTCAGAGGGTCTAGAATTACATGTAGGTCAGACTGAGTAAGGATGGCAGGTTTGCCTACTCAAGCATGTTAGTGAACTAGATAAGTTTTTAACAATATTAAAACAATATTCTGGCAACACTCAGTAGGTCATTCAGCATCTGTGGAGAAAGAGCTGATATTTCAGGTCCAGGGTTTTATGCCAGGACTGGGATAAGGGAAAGATCAAGTTTGTTTAACGTTGCTGAGAAGGTGGGTGAAAGAAAGGGATTAGCTGTGATAGGGTAAAACTGAAAGAGCTAATGGAGACAATGAGGAATGCATTGTTTTTTTTTGTCAGTGTAAAGCGTTGCAAATGATGGTATTATGGGAAAGGCCAAAACCCACAAACAGAATAATAAAAATGCTATACTACATGGATGATAGACAGGAACAGCCTGTTCTGATCCGGACAGAAAGAGTTACCTGAAGTTGTGGAGTTCAAAATTGTGTTCTGAAGGCTGCAGCATGCTCAGATAGAAGGTGAGGCGTTGTTGGCCAAACATGTATCGTTATAACAGTGCAGAAGGCCAGATGCAGCAGTCCAGAGTGGAAGAGGGGTGGAGAATTAATGCGGCAGGTCACCGGAAACTCCGCTCACTCCTGTTGAATGAGCATACGCACTCGGCAAAGCCGTCATCCAGTGGTATGCAACAGGGATTGGTGCCGACTCCCCTGCTGTTTGTCATATACAGTTCTGTACATTATAGGTGCATGATTAGTAAATCTGTGGGTAATACCAAAACTTACGGTATAGTGCGCAGTGAAGAAGGTTTTCTAAGATTACAACAGGATGACTGCATCGCTGCATGGTATAGAAACTGTGCTGCGGTGGAGAGGAAGGTGTTGCAACAAGTAGTTCAAACTGCCCACACACCACCGACACCAGCCTACCCCCAACACGGACATATATACAGAAAGGTGCTAGAAAAAGGCCAGCAACATCATGAAGGATCACACCCACCCTGCTTATGGACTATTTCTCCCAGTCCACGCCAGGGCCATCAGACTCAAAAACAGTTACTTTCCCCCAAGCAGTAAGTCTGATCAACACCTCCACCCACTTAACACCACGAATTTACCATTTCCTGTCAGAGTCACCTTATGTACGTAAGTCGCCTTATGTGCCTAGTATCACTTTATGGACATACAATCAATCTATGTATATTAGCTATCTTAAGTATTTATATTTATTGGTGTTTTTTGAAATTAATGTGTTCTTTATTTTGTGTTTTTTTTTCTGCACTGCATCGAATCTGGAGTAACAATTATTTCATTCTCCTTTACACTTGTGTACTGGAAATTAAACAA